>NC_038244.2:44430282-44776151 GCF_000004515.6 Glycine max
CCCGTTGACTCGACTCATGATTGAAAATATTTTTTTAGTGGCATTTAATTAAATTTTTTTATAACTTATAAAAAAAATTGGTATTCAAAAATATATAAATTTCGATAGATTATTATTTTATGAAGAATGTTATTGGACTTTTTAGTATAAAATATTTATTAAGTCATCTTACTCAAATCCTTGAGATTTTACTATATTTTTTGTATTGATTAACATACTTTTCTTTTCTCTTATGACGTATATTCTCTTTTCTCTTTAATATTTACATATATTTCTCTTTTTTTTTTGGAAAAAAAAGACAAATGTTTTCCTTTCCTCTACACTTTTACCTTTGTTTTTTAAATTAATTAATGTTTATCTTATATATTAAGACGGATCATCTTTTTCTTATAATGACTATATCAATTTTTTACCCTCATTACTTCATTTTAGTATATGTTTATTATTGCATTCCATTTAAACATGTAATTAGAGTTATTATGAAATAATTATAATAATTAAATCTATTGTTCAAATACAAAGGTGAAAAATAGATGATTCTATTGCAAGAAATATTATTATAAGAGGATATGAAGTTAGAATTAATATAATTATTAAAAGATTAAAAAAAATATTAATTTTACTTTTTTATCCAAATCTCATCATTTTTTATTATCTTTTCACTAACTCTTGTAATTTTAAATATATTTTTAAAAATTCACATAATCATTTAAAATCTCACAAATCTGTAAAAAAAATTAAATCTTTTAGATTCTTATGATATAAATCCATTAAAATGCAAACTATAATAAAAGTTTTGTAAATAAATCTAATAACTCATAATATCCTTATATAATATTTAAAATCCATAAGATTTTATTTATCGTCAAATAATTTTTTAAAATCTTAATCGAATATCCTAAAAAAGTCTAATTGATTAAATTGGAAAGGAACTACAATTCGCTATGGTAAATATATCTACAATCTAAATACTGTACTAATTTAGGTGCTCTCTCTCTCTCTCTATATATATATATATATTATTTGTGAAAAATGAGTTTCTTGCAATTAGTTATTACTCAATTTTCTTAAGAATTATAGAAACAATTACTGCAGCTAGAAAATTTTAGTAGCTTTACTTTTAATCGTCATGTAAAAGTTTTATCCTCCTTTTTTACGAAAGTGAAAAAGTTTTATTTTCATATATTCGTTAACATTCTTATGGACCTCTTATAATGTAAGAAATGTTTTTATTCTCTTTTATCAAACATAAGAAAAAATAGGCTTACTGTTTTACTCCTTAAAATTGAGAAATATACTTTTTTTAGCCACTAAAATTTAATAATAATTTTTTTAGTTCTTGAATTTTGACATTCTTTTTTTTTAGTTTTTAATATAATAAATTGACATTTTATAACAGTTTTTAACACTTTGTGACGATTTTAAAAAGAAAATTCAAACGCCTAAAAAATAAAAAATAAATTATGTCAATTAGAAACTGCTACAAAATATTTTAAATTTTAAGAACTAAAAAAAATACACACAAAAAATTCAGAGACTAAAGCTACAATTAAATCTTGCTTAAAACTAATTTTGATACGAAAGATAAATTTTTATACTTATTTTAGAAGTAGTTGAAATCAATTTGGTAAGAAAATGAATTAATTTTTTAAAATTAAATCATAATAGTAATTCATTTTAAAACTGTTACAAAGTATTAAAAAAATTCTTCACAAAGTGTTCAAAATCGATATAAAATATCAATTTATTATATTAGGGATTAAAAAAGTAATTTATCAAAATTTAGAGACTACAAAATACATTTTTAAATTTTAAGAACAAACAAAACATCATTTAAATTCAAAAACTAAAACAATAATTAAGTCAATAAAAATATTCCCCCATCATTAATTTAGCTTATCATAAATGTTTATAAGTTATACCTATACCTAGATATTTAGAAGACATATATGGAACCTTCAAACAACATGAAAGGGGGTTATATATTAAGAGTCAACGAGAGGGTAAATTAGGTATGGTATTTATAGAATTAGTTGTGCCAAGTAAAAAAAAAGGATCAATTATATTAGTTGAAGTGCGTTTATGAATTGAGCTTGATGAGTGGAGAAAAGGTGGACTGAAATAAAGCACACAGTCTCATGTAATGCCAAACTGCCAAAGAGTTCTGTAGTTGCAAATAAACAACCCCAAATCATTTGTTGAGAGAAAATAAAAAGTATGACATTCTTTATTTCCTTTGATACGCATGAGTGAAATAGAAATTGTTGTCGCTCATGATTGATTGGGGTCCATTACCATTGCAATTCCACACTGGGATGCATTCATATATACATGGAGGGAATAAATAACTCTTTTAGAGTTTTTTTTTGTTTTTTTAAGATCTAATAATTATAATAAATAATTAATTTTAACCATTAGATTTTTAAAAAAATAATGATAAAGTCAATGTGCTATTTTATTGCTAAACATTTGGTATCTGCGTGCCTCTTTTCATATTTCTCAACCTATGCATGCTCATCACTTTGTTACCCACTTTTCCATTCCATCTCATTGAGAAAGTTGCTTCTTACAATGTCATGGGTGAAGGAAGAAAATATATCATAACAAAATGATCCAGATTATTGCCTTGAAATATTGGGTTTGATAAACTTTGGGCTGATATTCAACAGATCGAGTTTTTTTTTTAATGTATAAAATTAGTGTAAGAGACACGCTCTTGATTTGTTAGAAGGAAATATTAGTTTGTTTACTTTTAGAAAATATTTTTTTAATTTTAATTTTAAACATGTCATTATTTTTATTTTATTATTCTGAAATTCTATTTATATAGAATACAGTAAAACTAACTTGCTCATACCGGCGGAATCAGATCCATACCTCACTCACCGTGCAATATAGCTGCCAAAAGATACAAACAAAGATTAGCCTAAAGAAAATATAAAAGATTTACATGCAATGACAACACAGCTCATTGTTTACATCAAGATATGCCTTGGTTTCCTTTTTTTTTTTTTCTTTTGTTTGGCCATAAAACCTTAACTTTTAGTAGGGTTGCTCATATTTTGAATATTTCCATAATTATAACCATACCTAATAAATAATTAGATTATAAGTGAGTATTATTACTATAACAAGTTTTTAAAATATAAATAAATAACTAATTATGAATAGACTAATTATATAACCAATTTTATAACAAATTATGTCTAAAACCAATTATATAACTAATTATGGGTAAACAAAAATAAGTTATTTGAAATACCTACCCATTTTTTATAAAACTAGTTATAGTTTTATAATCATAACTAATTTTTAAATAAAAATAAATTATTTGAAACACCTATAACTATAAAATTAATTATAGTTTTATATTTATTTTTTCAAAATTAGTCATAGTTATAATTATTTTTTTGAAACTAGTTTTTTTTTTACATCCCTAATCTTCAGGAACTCACGATTGTATCTTCTCCGGTTCTCCATTAACAATAGCATTCATATTACCTTTTTGGAAACTTAAAGTCTTACCTCTCTCTTGAAGATAATATTTAGCACATGTTCAAAGAGTAGGAGTAATAAAATGATTAGCTTCCGCAGTAGGTTGTTGGGGAAGAGGGGTTCAAATATTTGTGACGATTTTTATTTTATTTTATAGCGACTTTTAATTTCTGAAAATTATATTTTAAAATTTAAATTAAAATCTTAGGTTTAGATTTGTTTGAATTTATGTATGATCTTTTGATTTCGTAAGGAAAAAAAATTCAAATTTTATAAGGATGAATTTTAAACACTTTGATATTTAGAAAAAGAAAAACATATTTTAATCTTTTTGTTATTAGAAAAAATATTAAGTACACACATTTAGATTTTAGTATGAATACTTTAGTATGTTATGATTAGAATTTTTATTAAAATTCATCAATGGTGTAAACATATTTTTTTCTTTAAAAAAATGAGAGCTAATTCAATTAATAAAATCAAATTGCTCCAATAGAATTAGGAAAATAGTACATAGTCTCCTAAAGATACTATTTAAGAAAAAAAAATATTAAAAAGTGTACTAGTATACTCTCCCATATTTTCAATGCAATCCTTCAAAAAAAATTATCTATTTATTGATTCTTTTATCAATATTATTATAACACTAATAAGCAAGACCCAGAAAATGTTTTGAATTCAATTCAATTTCTGCTAGTGGTCCAAAATTGGTAGGTAATTTTGCTGATTGTTATACGTGGGTGAATAATTGTATATCAATTTTTACCTATTTAGACTGAGGCACTATACCAATTTGGATAATATATATATATATTTTTTTTTGCTTTGGGGCAACCCAAGAAAGGAACAACCCCATGTTTTGTCATGGGCTTGCATGGTTTTAGGCCCAACGGACACAGTTGTAAACTCACAAATGAAACAGCGCTACTTTTTATTTTTCCCATATTTCACAAGACATATAATCCGATAAATTATATGATAAGGAATTGCTAGAAGCACATCCTATAAAATACTCTTTTAAATACATTTTATTTTATCAGTTAAAATTTATTAAAAACAATACAATTTTGTTAATAGACACAAAAAATATATCGCTTTAACAACTGTTGTATAAATTATTGTACTAATAGTATTTTTTTTTTGTGTATTTTTTTATTGTTAAGAATCAAAGACATTGTTAAGAATTTATAATAATTTATTTTTTCAACCAATTCAACTAGACTCATTTTATAATATTGATTAAACCCAAAAAATTCGACAATTCAAAGTGCAATTGTAATTTTTTTTTTTGGTCAAATGAGTGTCATTCTAATTTGAAACTAAAAACAGAAAAAAAGGATAATATGATATAAAATTTGAAAAAAAAATAGAAAGTGCAATTGAAATTTATTTTGTTTTTTTGTTAACTTGGTAAACGAGACTAAATCAATATGATTTCAGTCAGTTTATTTTGGATTTGTTATTTTTTAAAAAAAAAAAACTTAGAAACAAAAACAATTCAAATAAATATGATAGTATTCATCTTTAATTTTATCCTAAATTTGAACAACATCTCTAGTCTACGTTTCTTTTCTGCTTGGGAAGTGGGTGGTGGACATTTTCGTTTTTGCTCACCCAATAAATAAGCTGCTTGGGAACATTGATGATTGCATTGGTCCAATTAGTTATTTGCTTTATTTTTTTGACCAATGCTCTGAATAGGAACATCAAAAACGTATTCTTTTAATTAACAAAAAAAATATTCTTGTTAATATTTTTAAACAAAGTAGTAGTATTAAATAAATTATAAGCGAATTTAATTTAATAAATTACATGTAACTTATAAACTTAATTATTTTACATGTAATATTTAATAACATTAAATATATTAAAAATTGCTAGAAGTAGCTTTTTTGCTGAATACTGACACTCTTCGGGCCTTATAAAATTTTTGACATCTTTGATATCTATGGTCATTATTTTTTATCTATTATTTTGTTTATTTACTTTCCTACCACATTCATCGATAATTTGTCTTCATAATTTTAATATTTTGTAAGAAAATAATGTTATAAATCTTTCTTCATTTATTGAAGTGATCGATGGTCAAATCAAAGAAATTCAGTTCTGAACTGAATTTGGTTTATCGAAACAAACAGTTTTTATCATCTGCTTCACGACTTCACCTGTACATTGAGATTGAGAGACCAAATCAATAAACGACACACACTGTACACCATTATTTTTCTGCACAAACACAACAAAAATCCTAACATATCTGATATCTCTCTAAACTTTCTTATATTCTATTTGATAAATACAAAATTATGCTAATTTCGTGACCACACAAACCTTCTTTCGAATTTTGCTACGTTGCAGATAAGAGAAAGTTTAATATCGGTTTTAATAATGTTATTATTTGTATATATACAACACAGATGTGATAGAAAAAATATAGGAAAAAAGAATCATTGGCTTTATATTTTTTATGATGAGTTGTTTAATTAAAATAAACATTGTACAACCATTTTAAATTGAATTATTGTTATAACAATAATTACTGCAACTGTAATTTTTTCTAGATTCGAAAACGAAAAAACAAAGATATAATTTTCTTTTTGCGAAGAAACCGACGAAAAGTCATAAACTTTTTAAGTGTACAACGTTGGTAATGAAATTTGAATTTAACACATTGTGCAAATTATTCAAATTCTCTAGGACGATTCCAATGAGTTAGAAGTTGTATACATTATAATGAGAGTATACTATTGAAAAAAATGATAAAAAAAATTTAGACTTAATTTTTTATTTTAATAAATTTATATTTTTCAATATTAGTTTATGTAAGTTTTTTTTTTTTTTTAGTTCATATACATTTCTATTTTTTTTTAAATAAAATTGACCTTTGTAATATTTTATTGTCTCAACCTACGTGTAAATTTGAGTAAGTAACCCTAAAAGGGAGTTAAACTTGGAAAGAATGTGAGAATCACAAGTGTGATTTTTTTTTTGTCATGCTATGAGTATTTCTTAGTTCATTGGGTCAAAAAGATAAATCTTGCTTGTGATATTGTGATTGCTGTTAACATGAAGAGTTTTCACTTTCCACACACAACGAGATTCAACATGAGATTTTTTGTTAAATAAATTGTCTTCATAAGGTGTGTGTCATAAAATATGTAAAAATTCAAAACTATGATGATAAAATACATAAAATTGAAAACATTATGAGAAAATGCTTTAAAAAACTTAAATGATAAGGTTTCCAAAATAATGATAGTTGGGTAATAAAATTTGTAATTAAGCTTATTAAATAATGTCAATGCAAGCCTTGGTTTTATCATCCAGCTCCATAAAGAATTAGAAAGCCCTCCAATAACTTTGTTCCCATAAATAAATTAATAATTTAATAAATTAAAAATAGTATATATTAGTATGACTTTACAGAAATATAAATATTTTATATTTTATATTATATACTATATAATAAAATATATTAGAAAAAGCTAAATTAGAAATATATTATATAGAGTTTAAAAATATATATTATACAAATATAGAATTAGACTAAAGTATGCAAATTATATCATTTATTTTCAACTAAACTTCTTATAATATATTTATATTTATAATTAATTTATTAGTATGCAACTTTGGTTCCATTTAAATGTGTGTACTACTATTATACTATAGCAATGGTCACTACTACAATTTTTTTTTTTTTTTTACATCAAACATTCTACAATGATTATTTAACAACTAATGCAAAAAGTAATTAAAATTATTAAGTCTAAGTTTAAATATAATTATTTTATTTATTTAAGTGTGAGATAAGAGAATCAGCATGAAAATATTATTAACATAAATATATTTTCGAAATGAATATTTTTAAACATAGATGTAAAAATGGAAATCATAATCTGTTCTCTAATAATTCCCAAGGATGATTTGACATTTTATTATTATTTCTTACTCATTGAAAAAATATGGTAGTCGGTAAAGGTGGACCCAGTTGAATCCTTTTAAAGGATAGTGAGACAAAACTTTCTAAAATGACTTGATTGTGGCGTTTGAAAAAAAAAAGAGATATTTTATTTATATAATTATATTATTTATATTTAATATTATTAATTATATTAAACTAATTTATAAAAGAGTGTAAATCAATTAAAAAGCATTATATTTAGGGAAAGAGGGGTATTAACTTTCATTTTCTTTGTTATGTTATTTTTTTATATATAGTTTTTTATTTGTATTATTTGTTATGGACATGTTTGATTAATCATGTAAAAAGTATTTTTAGACACTGAATGTATTTTTGGAGAGTAAATTCAATTCAATGATATGTTTAATAAATTTTAAAGTACGTTTGTATATTAAAGTTTTGTCTAAAAGCCCAATTTTATTAAAAAAATTAAATTGTTTTTCAAATTCGATTTACAAAATTAAGTTTAATCTAAACTTAGATTTAAAACTTCTCTTAATCTAAATATACAAAGTATGAAATATTCAATATAACTTCTCCTTGAAAAATTGATAATAATGCAAGTGGAGCCCACATCCGATTCAATGCCAACGTGGATGCTAAAAGATCTGATCAGCTTTGGGGCACACACTGTCAGTAATCAGTACAATGACGTTTCAGCATTCAGTGCATGTCAATAATAATAATAATAATAATAATAATAATAATAATAAAAGAAATATTTCAGAAACTTGAAAAAATGTTTTGTTATACCGAAAATAAAAAATATTTAACATTTATTTATAATAAATAGACCAAGATAAAACAGGAAAGGATGATTAGATAAGTTTCAGCACATATCCGTAGGAAAAAAAACTTTTCACCAATGTGCGTATATACTCTGTCTTTTGAAAAAGTGAACACTCAACAATGACAAATTAATTTTGGTAAGACGAAGATGAATTAAAAAGTGAATATTTAATTCTAAAAATTTTGAATTTCTTGGGGAATTGGAATCAGAATGAGAATAACAATAAAAAAAAAATAATGGTTGGTGAAGGTGGTAATTTTGTAGAAAAAATGGGGTCCATTTACCAACAACGACTATGTATAAACCAAACCAAAAACAAAGGGATTTCACAAAAACATTTGGTGCGTACTCAGCTGTGTCTGTTTGCAATAAATAACTCTCACCTTTCTACCATTGCTCTGCACCTCTTTCTCCTTTTGTCAAATTCTTCTGTTCAACAGGTGTGTGCTTTGGAATCAGCATTTGGCTATTTGGTACAACTTTTCTTCCTTCCTTGGTTTCTATTTTTGGGGTTCAATTTTGATGAACTCTGCCACTGAAATCTTTGCCCTGTATTTAAGTATTTTTCTTGGATCTGGATTTGGTTGTGGAAAACCCAGTTGAGAATTTGGGCTGTGGTTACTGACTGGGGTGTGTGTTTTTTGCACTGTGGTGAAGTGGGTGAGCATAAAGTTAGCCTTTTTAATTTTATTCATTATTTTATTTTATTTTCGTGGGTGGCTGGCTAGTTTGCATTGGAGGGTGCTTTTCCTTGTTTGATTTCTGTGTATTGAATGTTTTGTTAACTTGGTAAGTGAAACTTGAATCACTGTTGGCTACTTTGTTGAAAGGGTTGTCTTGAGTGGATTAGCATAATGTGTGTTAGATGCATATGCTGGGAGTTTTATATGATATGATGCGTTTTGTTGTTTACTGTTTACTTTTATCTGTCCATAATAGACAAGGGCAAAATGAAAGTGGGATGCATAATTCTGTGTTATACTTGAGGAATTGGGGATGCTTCGTCTATTTGTAGGGTTTTGGGTAGATTTAAGAAAATGCTCCCAGGGAAGTCTGAGAAAGAAACCTTTTCATTTCTCTATCTGTAATTTTTAACTATTATCTTTTCCAGGTCTTTGCCAATGGATGCTAAGTCGGCTGTAGAATTAATGGAGTCTTCCTCAGAGGTTCATTTTTCTGGATTTCACATGGATGGTTTTGAGCAAAGAAAGGCTAGCATAGAACAACCAACAACCTCAGAAACTGACATGTATAAACAACCTTTTGTCATAGGTGTGCTTTCTTATGACAAACTGCCAAATAAGTTCACATGAGGCCTTCAAGTTGTGTTACAGAGTACATGAATAAAATCACTACTGTTAAAGCACAATTTTGTGTTAGTTGAAGTAATAGAATTTCACATGGGTGCTACATATGTGTCAGGTCAAAATTCATGTCTGATGTGAAAAGAAATAAAAAATTCATCTTGCTTGAGTTATTAAAAATTAACATGAAATTAAATTACATAATGTCTTATGTATGGATATGAGTTCTAGCATCAAAATATCATTTCACCTAATCTCAATTTTACACGCTTTGCAAATTATGCCAATTAAAATAGCATGTTATATTAATAAAGTAGTGCTTACTTCATACTTGATGAGGTCCTAAATTTGGATACCTTGTTTTCAATTCTTACAACTTTTCTTTTATCTTAATGATTCTAACACTTATTTTTTGTCATATGATGCAGGTGTTGCTGGGGGTGCAGCATCTGGCAAGACAACAGTTTGTGATATGATTATTCAGCAGCTTCATGATCAACGAGTTGTACTTGTTAATCAGGTATTCAATTCTTTCTTTGTATACTTCTCAATGATCAAGTTAAAATTACATTAAGATTTACTATTTGTGATTTGGGGCCCATATGCATCCTATTCTCTCGATTACCTAAATCCCGTTGGGTTCTATTTTCCTCAGGATATTCAGAGAATTTTAAGGAAAGCTTTTGTTATCATTATTGTAAATTTATTTATAACAACATGATACATTACCCTCTGTTTATTTTATTAGTTTTAGTCTTCTAAGCTTCTTCCTGAACTTCTCTTGTATTAAGATCACATGCCTCTTTTTTCTTAAACTTCACTGCAACATGTAATAATATGAAGATATTATTAAACGTGATTATTTGGGTAGTACAGTCAAAATATACTCTGGATATGTCATTGATTATCTCTATTTATTTACTTATTCTATTAATTGTCCCTTTCTTCCTTTTGTCTTGTTTTTCTCTTTTTCAGTGACATGTTTCAAAATTAGCTAAATGTTTCTTATTGTACTTATATTGATAGATCAAGATTAATATATAAACTATTTGTGACAGGATTCTTTTTACAATAACTTGACGGAGGAGGAACTTACAAGAGTACAAGATTACAACTTTGACCATCCTGGTCAGTACTATTATACTTCTTTTGTCTGTCAATATTATTGAATTAGAAGATGGAATATTCTATGGCCTTGTCTGTGTTTATTAAAATGCACTTTGAGAATGAGGTTCCAAAACCTTAATCCATTCTCATGTTTTAGTCATTCTAGTAAACTAGTAAACTAATTATGAGCTCATTATCTAAAGCTACATTTAAGTAAATTAAAGGAATTCTGAAAATTCATTGGGTAGCAAGATAAGGAAAAATATATGACATTTTAATTTTCTTAATGAAAATATGTGGCCGTTCTTGTACTTATGTTGTGATGTTTAATCAGATGCTTTTGATACTAAGCAATTACTACATGTTATGGACAAGTTGAAGCATGGCGAAGCAGTAGATATTCCAAAGTATGATTTTAAGAGTTACAAGAGTGATGATGTTTTAAGAAGGGTATATATCTGGAACTTCCATATTTTATTAGCAGTTTTAGCCCTCTTTCTTAAAATGCTAAACAGCTTAAGATTGACATACTGCTTCTGAAGTCGCACATATCTTGCAAAAGAAAATCTTTCTTCCTTTAGTGTAAATAACAAGTATACAATAGCGCAATCAAGCATAAAATACATTTTACATGATAGTCCAAATGCATAATTTTTAGTTTTACAAAGTTGTTGTCATTCTCATTTCATTTTGTGTTGCCTTATCGTGTTTTCAGGTGAACCCTTCAGATGTTATAATTTTGGAAGGCATCCTTGTTTTCCATGACCCACGTGTTCGGGAGTTGATGAATATGAAGATATTTGTTGACACAGGTCCTTTATTATTGTTTTTCCATCTTTAATTCAGAATTTATTTTTTTATTGTAAATTTTCAGTTGTATTTGTTAGTTTGTAAGGGATATGGTTCATCTTTCATCTCATGGAATTGATACTCAATAATCCACAGCATGATATAGGAAAATTCATGTTTTTTCATATTGTTCCATATCATTTAAGAATTTTTTGAGGGTTAGGGGTAGGGCATGGGATACTATGAGTAAGGTTGTTAAACTCGAGAGTTTATATAAAATTGTGGAGCCTCCGTAAACTTGACTTGTAGAGTTGACTTGTAAACTTGAAAGATTTTACCTAATATAATTATACAAACTAATATTAAAAATCTATTAATTATAGAAATTATATCATACAAAGATTCTATCATAATTATATGATTTCATATGCACATAACACATCATATTTTATAATTTATATCATAATTAATATTAGACAGAAATAATATCATAATTCTTTTCCTAAAAAAAAGAAGATTAATCATAATTTACAACTCAGTACTCACATAACACAATGCAGATTATATCTTATGTGCGTTTCTGGATTTTAAAACCAAATTATATTTTACGCACAGAAAAGTGAAAACAAGGAAGCTTAATGGAGTAACATACATGCTGAATGGATGAGTTGAATGGGCCGCAATAAGCTTTATATCATGTGAGGCAAGAGAGCTAAGAACAGAAACTGTTGGACCCTGATTTCTCCACCGAGTGGCAGGGAATGTGCAAGAGGGGACATGAGAGAGATGAGCTCTAAAAGTGAGCCCTAATCATGTGAGTGACCTGCACAAATCAATGTTGTTTTGCTCTAAATTTGTGAGTGGAGTTAGACTTGTAGATTCAGCTACAAACTCACAATTTTGAGTGATCTCTCCTGTGTTTTATTGAGTTCACCCAGAAATGGTTCCACAACCGATTCAACTCAATTTGCAGGTGTGAGCTCGTAAACTCATACGATTTTGCAAGTCAACACTTGAGTTTAACAACCTTGACTACAAGTCTATTACACTTTGATCCATCTTTGTATTTGTTGTTTTTTTCTTTTTTTGTTGGTTCTTGATTATTTTCTTAAGTTGTTACCTATGAGTATCTTTTAGTTATTTTATAAGCCTGTATATAAACTTTTCGTTTCATATTGTTATTAAATTGTTGTTCAATTGATTTTAGATTGTTATTATTTGTACTTCTACTTGCCAACTTGTTACCTATATGTCATTGTTAAGTTAAGCTGTCTTTACATTTTAAAATGTTCAGTGCAGATGCTGATGTTCGTTTGGCAAGAAGAATTAGGCGTGACACTACTGAGAAGGGTCGGGATATTGGAGCAGTTCTTGATCAGGTAGTAAATTTCTGCTACACCATTTGTGCTACTGTTAGCATATTTTGACTATTCATGCTTCTTTTTCACCTTGGTTATATTTACTTCATTGCAAGACTTGGGAAATGTTATTTTTTTAAAACAGCAAAGTTATAAATAAAATCTTATATTTTTGTATTTTATTCCATCTATATTTATATATTTGAACCCACTGATCTTATTTTTTATAACTTGCCTCCACTGATTCAGGGTCTCTGATCCACCACCGTCCTTAATATTGAAACGTATGGTCATTCATTTTTTTATGGAATTAATTCATTAAGGATTGTTTTTTGTTTTTATAGTAATTTTAATCAAGCTATCATTTTCTTTATCAGATTTTGATGGTTAATATCTACCATTTAATGGATTTGTGTTGCTGATTCTTATGTAATACTTGTTGCAGTATTCAAAATTTGTGAAGCCAGCTTTTGATGACTTTATTCTTCCAACAAAGAAGTATGCTGATATAATTATACCCCGTGGAGGAGATAATCATGTGGCCATTGATTTGATTGTACAGCATATCCGCACAAAGCTTGGTCAGCATGACCTGTGTAAAATATATCCTAATTTGTATGTCATTCAGTCAACTTTTCAGGTACCCTGCAATTTATGGGCCTTTTCAATTATCTCACTTAGAACTCCAAACTTTTGATTTTGTCATTACAGTTAAACCATCTTGATAGTTGCTACTATGCAGATACGGGGTATGCATACCCTGATACGTGATGCCAAGACAACAAAGCATGATTTTATATTTTACTCTGATCGTTTGATTCGATTGGTAAGTAAACAGGTTTATTTTTTTTTGTTTCTAAACTTGGTGCCAGCATGCAAGTTTCTTTTAATTATTACTGATCATAATTGCTGCACTTGACCAGGTTGTGGAACATGGTTTGGGGCATCTGCCATTTACAGAAAAGCAAGTAATCACTCCCACTGGTAACATTTTTCAATACTTTTCTTGTAAGATTATTGTGATGTACTAGTTTTATGTGCTATTTTTTACGTTTTTGATCCTTGCAGCTAAAGGATTTAGCTGAATATGTTTACTACCTTAGCTTGCATTGTATCTACCATTGCAGATGCTCAATTCTTCTCCTTTCACCGGATAGTATTGTGGTTAATATGTACATTGGATGCCTAGTTTCTGATGTGCTGCCATATTGTCACAAATGAGGAGAACATAAACTACAAGTTCTCAACTGTATTCTACAAATATCTATGGCTATAGTTTTGGTTTTCTTTTCTTATTTTTTTGGTGTTAAACACTGTAGTCTTGGTATAGGTTCTACTAATAGCTATTGAAGTTGATCCAATAATGTCAGCATTCTTATATATCCTCCATTGATTTCACTTTTTCATGCCTTCACGTGATATGAAATCATGGCATGATATTCTAGTATACAAATTCATATTGAAAGGAGGCTTCCATGTGAGGGAATCTTTCTGTGAAGCAAATGTTTGTCATTTTGTAGTACTTGAGAGGTGTATTCTGTTTTCCATGATGTTAATTGCAACAATTGTCATGCTGAATTAAAAGCTTTGGTGTATGTTACCTTGTGGTTGTCATCTTCTTGTATTTACTAAAAAAAGTTTGTTTATGTTTGAACCTTCTTATGATAACTATTGATTCTTGTCCTCAAATGCAGGTTCTGTATACACTGGTGTTGATTTTTGTAAAAGGTTGTGTGGTGTCTCTGTTATCAGAAGGTATTAGTCTAGTCCAAAGCTGGAGTTGGTTGGGCATTTGATGGAATATTTTCATCCTTGCCTCAAAGAATTGACTAAAATGTTTTTCTTAATCAATCACGAATAATTCAATAAATATAGAAACAAATCTTTTGTTGATTTGAGTTTTAGAAATATCAAATGCATTAGATTGCATTTGGTGGCATGCCCTAAGAAACCTTGTGTGTCTCTCTGCAGTTTATAATTTATTGTTAAGAAATTCATTTTCTGTTATCATAATTAATAATTTAATATATGCTCATTTCAGTGGGGAGAGTATGGAGAATGCTTTGAGAGCATGCTGTAAAGGTATAAAGATTGGGAAAATTTTAATTCACAGAGAAGGTGACAATGGTCAGCAGGTTAGTTCATCTGCATCTATGGTTTGGTACAAATCTCTGTTTCACTTGGTGATACTGATATCTTATGCTTTGATCAATGATCAGCTAATATATGAAAAGTTGCCAAATGATATCTCAGATAGGCATGTGTTACTGTTGGACCCTATACTTGGCACAGGTTTGTCATTCTCTTTTGTATTGATGTTGCAAGTGTGTGCAACCTAATTGCCGTTACTGAGTAGCTCACATAATAATAATAAGATTGGATTTGAAAGAAATTGATTCTTGGTTTTGCTGGTTTTCATTTGAAATAACCTTGGAACATTTTCATCCTTAGGGAATTCGGCTGTTCAAGCAATTTCTTTACTCATAAAAAAGGGTGTACCTGAGTCCAACATTATATTCCTTAATCTCATATCTGTAAGTGACTAATGTCTTAGTTCCTCTGTATCTCTTGCTAATTTTCTTTTTACTGTGATTAATTCTCTCTTGCTTCTTTCTTTTTATTGTGTCGTTTAAATGGTTTTCATTTGATCGCTGCTCCTTTTCAGGCACCTAAAGGTGTGCATGTGGTATGCAAAAGTTTTCCAAGAATAAAGATAGTGACATCGGAGATTGAGATTGGTTTGAATGAAGATTTCCGTGTCATACCTGGCATGGGCGAGTTTGGAGATCGGTACTTTGGAACAGATGATGATGATGAGCAAGTGGTAGTTTCTTCCCAGTAGTTATTGTAGGGCAGAAGCAGAATCCACAATAATTTCAGTTGTTCATCGTTACCAGTGAGACTTCCTCTCGAAAATAGGTTTAAATTTGTTTTATCACTTCGTGTTGGGGTCTGAATTTTAGTTCTAAATCAATTTTGATTCTATTGGACCTTGAAATACCATTACGTTATCCTTTTGTTTATGAAAATTTTATATTACCTTTTACTATAGTACATATTTTTTCTTTAAACTTGTGTTGATTTCTTTTCTGATATACTTGTCTATGAACATAGTGCAAACCTACTATGCATGTTGCATCTTTGGATGTACAAATCTGGTTTGGCTATGTTTCTACAATTATGCTGAACTCTCTAAATATCTGTTTTGAACATCTTCATCAGCAATCAATCAATTGCCCTATTAATATAACAAGTGGAAAAGTCGTATCATCCACAATAGTATATATATATATATATATATATATATATATAAACACTAGGAACTGTATCTAATCTTGTAAGCATGATTAAGAATATTCATTAATAATTATAAGAAAGGATAACCTTATTAAAATTCTAAAAACATTTCCATGCAAGTATCATTCAAGGCTTTTGGCTCCCACTACTTTGGCAAAGATTTTGCTGGTTAGGTTTAATTAAAAGGTTTTGAGATTTGGCAAAAATTTGTAACTTATATTTTTTTTTTTCATGTTACATTTTTTCATTGGGGTGGATGAGATGAAGAGGCACGAAGGGGGTTGGGAATATAATCAATATGATTATTGCAACATTTTAAATTTTTTTCATTAACCTACTAATTTTACTTTTTTTTATTTCTCTATCCTAGTTCCCTCCCAAAATTATTTAACTAACAAAAATTATATTTTGGTACACAAAGATATATTTAAAAAGATAGAAACCAAATGCAAATAATCCTTAAGTAACTAACTATAATACAGCTATACTATGTCTCTCTTTTATATTTGATGATAAGTCTCTCAAATATTTATTTATTTCGAGAAAAATCATTAGGTTTAGATATAGAATAAACATATGGTTTATTAATCCCAAGTTGCATTCACGTCCCACGTTCTTTTTTTATTTTATTATTTTGGAACATTTAGTTATTTTGAATCTGGTCCATTTTATCTTTGCAAATATATTTGCAACCACCTTCAGTAACAAATCACGTACCCATCATCTCACGTACTGATAACTTCTTATCTCACGGCTGATAACTTCCTATCTCACGTTCTGATGACAAGTTGAGAGCTCTGTGATGGTTTTGTGTGTGCGCCTCCCGTTCAATTTGCAATGGCTGGAGATACGCTCGTAATTCTATTTACAGTGTAAAGAACACAGGCATAGATATTGAAGTTTCATGGGCCAGCAGCATTGCATATGCAATTTTGAAGGAAAAATACATCTTGTTGTTGGTTAAGTATGAAGAAATGACAACGGAAATGCTGTTAGGTGCAAACATAACTCATGAATGCTAGGCACATTAGCTGTTGTAATCACAAAATTTTCATGCACAAATTGTTCAGTAATCTGTATTCATAAGAAGTTTGTGACATTATAATTTTTTGAACAATGTATCCTGTTTTTTTTTTGTGCGATAATGCAGCCATCATGAGTGCGTTGATCTAATATGAGAGTTAAATTATACCATTACGCTATCCTTTTGTTTATGAAAATTTTATATTACCTTTTACTGCAATACATATTTTTTCTTTAAACCTGTGTTGATTTCTTTTCTGGATACTTGCCTATGAACATAGTGCAAACCTATTATGCATAAAATTAGCGTATAGGTTTATTTGGCAGATTGCATCTTTGGATGCACAAACCTGGTTCGGCTATGTTTCTACAATTATGCTGAACTCTCAGTTAGGAATGTATTAAAGATCTGTGTTTTGAACATCTTCATTAGCAATCAATTGCCCTATTAATATAACAAGTGGAAGAAGGTGTTACATCCCCATTAATATATATATATATATATATATATATATATATATATATATATATATATATATATATAAACACCATAAATTGTATCTAATCTTGTAAGCATTGATTAAGAATATTCATTAACAATCATAAGAAAGGATCATAACCTTATTAGTAAAATTCTGAAAATATTAGGACTCTAGTTCTGATCATGTAAGTATCATTCAAGGCTTTTGGCTCCCACTGCTTTGGTAAGGAGTTTGCTGGTTAGGTTTAATGGAAAGGTTTTCAAATTTTGGTTAGAAAAGGATGTTAACTTGGGCACTATGTGCCTTCCTATCCCTATTGGATAGGATGGTTCTTCGGCCTCCCAATGATTTTTTGTTGTTAGCTGATTGCTTGTAGATGGTTTAAAAGATAGAAATTTGGTTGTGATTTTATTTTTATTTTTTATAGATTTTTTTAATTTTTTCTGGTTGTATTTTGCTCTTTTCATTCAAAAGAAAAAAGTGAGTCCAAGGATGATAAACACTCATAACAAAAAAAATTAATATCCCAAGAATCCAATGCAATTTCTTTTTGTTTTTTAAGAATACAAAACAAATTTTGATCATTTATTAGATGTTTCAAACATATTTAAACCTGAAAAAAAATTATAAAGTTAAAAAATCATGATACCATGTTAATTCTTTGGGTCTATTTATTAAAAAAAAAACTCCTTAAGTCAGTGTTATATTATAAATTTGATTCTATCCTATTGAACAATAACATTTTGAGTTTTTCCCATTAATTAAACTACTAATTTTACTTTATTTATTTTTCAATATTCCAATTTGTCCAAAAACCTAGTAACCTTATTAAATTTAAATTTTGGCACACTATCAAAAAATTGAAAATACCTATTTATAACGGTAAATAAAATTCAGTTCATTTCAATTTAAAAAGATAAAAAATAAAGAAAACGAAATGCAAATTTAGTTAATAATATATCCGTATTGATTTTATTCTTGATAGCTTAGTACGTACATATACATCCCAATTTTTTTTATTCCGGCTATTCTAACTCACTCAAACTCTTTTAGTAAGTATTTATAAATTAAAATTTCTTTAATTATATCTTTACGTAACTATTAACTGTCAATTTGCCGGCAATTTTGTAAAAATGGGTGTTATCTATTTCTCTTTGTGTAAATCCTAAAATAAGTTAACTATAATGTGAGTTTAAGTAAATCCTAAGATAAAATATTTACACTTTAATAATTGAACTTGATCAATAATCCTATACAAAATTTATTTGTTTTGTTTGTAACAATGTAAATGTGGTGCTGAGTGTTAGCCTTCAACATTACTGTAAATTATAAGGGAGTAGTAATTTTAGCAGTAAATAGATTCATACAATGACACACAAATTTAACATATTTGCATATTTGCATGCTGAATCAAAGTCAACTTCCACTGTCATAATTTTATTTTTTTTACTAAAAATTTACCTTAGACAAAATATATAAAGATAAAATTTAAATATTCATTTATTTTAAAAATGAACATTTATTAAGACTTTATTATCTAAATATTTTTTATCACAAAAATTCACACGGACATTTTTTTCTCAAATTTTTAAGGAATTTTTGAAATAAAATTATAAATTGAAAAGGTTGTCATTTTGGGTCTGTATTACAATATATAATGGGCATATATAAGTGTACATATAAGTCTTAGTATGATTATTGTATCACTTTTGTAATTCATATTATATATTGTATCACTTTTATCTTACCACGACGATACCATGCTCACTCTTTATGGAACACTGGTGGTGAAGACACATGCTTCCCTTTATCCTCCCCAGACAACTCCAAAGAAGTTTAATCAACAAAAAACAAAATCAAATTATAGAAAAAATATAGAGAAGAAAAGAAAAGAATAAAATTTTGTAGCTTATATTTTTTTTTTCATGTTACATTTTTTCATTGGGATGGATGAGATGAAGAGCCACAAAGGGGGATTGGGAATATATTCGGAATATAATCAATATGATTATTGTAACATTTTAAATTTTTTTCATTAACCTACTAATTTTACTTTTTTTTATTTCTCTATCCTACTTCCGTCCCAAAATTATTTAACTAACAAAAATTATATTTTGGTACACAAAGATATATTTAAAAAGATAGAAACCAAATGCAAATAATCCTTAAGTAACTAACTATAATACAGCTATACTATATCTCTCTTTTATATTTGATGATAAGTCTCTAAAACTGTTTTAATAATGATATGATTTGGGCGCGCAAGTTTACAAAGACAAAATCTATCATAAGGATTACAATGAATCAATCCTTAAGTAACTAACTAACTAACGTTTGGCGGTAATTTTGAAAAGTTTGATGCTATCTTTTACCCTCTATACAAAGGAAATAGCCCTAACTCACTCAGCATTCAGTGATCACTGGTAGAAATCAGAGAGAAAAAAGAAAGAAAAGAATGTCTGATTATTACTTTGATGAGGAGGAGATACAAGAGTTGCTGAAGGAGAATGATGCGCCAGTCTCTGATGACTTCTTTAACGATTTTGCCGCTCAAGATTCGTCCCCTCCAGCGGATGAGATTCTTCCCGCCGATGAGGTTCTTGATCCTCCTCCTGTTCCTACTTCTCATATGGTTCATTCTTCTGCCACTGCTCCGGATCCTGCTCCTCACCTGGTTCCATCTGAGGAGACATTGCCGAGCAGCCACCCGCACCCCTTGCTGCCGCAGAATATGGAGTCCAATCATGTCATGTTGTCCGGTGACTCATCCCATCACAAGAAATACGAACATTGGACAATAGAAGAACATAAGTCATTCCTCTTTGGGCTTGAGATAATGAAAGAGAAAGGATGGAAACAGATTTCAGAGAAATATGTTCCATCAAAAACTGCAAGTCAAGTTGCCAGCCATGCTCAAAAATACATCAAACGCAAGAATACCCCATCCAAAGAGAGGAAGAGAAGAAGCATCCATGACACAACTTTAGATGACATGGATATAATCCGCATTGATCAACATAATTGGGTTCCATCAACTCCAAATTTTATGGTGCAGCCACATACTCTCAGCACTCATCAACATAATTGGGTTCCTCCTCCTCCTCCAAATTTTGCAGTGCAACCACGTACTCCTCATGTTGATCAAGATAATTGGGTTTCACCTCCTTCAAATCTTGCAGTGCAGCCACCTACTCCTCATATTGATCAACATAACTGGGTTCCATCACCTCCAAATTTTGCAGTGCAGCCTCCTACTCCTCATATTGATCAACATAACTTGGTTCCATCACCTCCAAATTTTGCAGTGCAGCCACCTACTCCTCATATTGATCAACATAACTGGGTTCCATCACCTCCAAATTTTGCACCACATACTTCCCTTATTGATCAAGATAACTGGGTTCCAACTCCTCCAGATTTTGCAGTGCAGCCACATGAAATGCAACGAGCACAACATATGCAGCAGTTCAACTTACATAGTTCATCTCCTCAAATGGATGAATATAGAAATTTTAATAGTGGCCATCCCCAGAATGAGTTGGATCTTATTGCACAACAGATCCTTGAATATAAGAAGAACAAGTTCAACCACAAAAACAATGAGGGACCAAGTAGATAGATGTTATTTTAATATCGATTATTGAGTTTTGTTTTAGAAGCTTGCTAGAAGCTTTGTCCAGATATCTATAGGTTGTGTTCTATTGTTTTAGAATATTCTTAGATTATGCATTTATGGATTTTACTTTACTTTACTCTTTCTTTATATAAAGATTGTGTCAGGTTATAGCTTAAGAATTGTTTAAGCTGCAGAATACGGTTTCATTGTTGCATTCAGAGGTCTATTATTTTAACAATCATGTTAGTGCGCCGTGCTGCTTATTATTTGAAGCCAAGAGACATGACCAAAAGTTTTCGTTCAGAATATAAATGTCATGAGAATTGTATGATATGCAGCTTGTATGTTTGTTAAAACTCCACCAATTTTGCTCTCCTGTATTGTCTGCACTCTCATGCTGATCAAGGCAGTTTTAACTTTCCCAGAATGCTCAAGAGGTTTCTAATGTGCCATGCTGAATTAAAAAGCTTGTGTATCATGTTGTAGTCGTCACTTGCCATTCTTATTCTGATATTAACTAAAAAGTGTGTTTGTTTGTTCGTGTTTGAACTGGAAAAGCGGAAAAAATGCAAAATGCTCAAGTGGAAATATGTCACAATACCACGTTAGACAGTAATCCAGTAAAACAAAACATGTTCTCTATCTTCATCTACAATTTCACTGACTAAAACTTAATTACACTGTAGTCCAATAATAAATAAGTTACATGTACAATTAGATTGCTGAGTTTTATAATAATTACTTTAGACTAACTTACTATTTTTTCCTCTTTTACCATACTGACTTTGGTGTATCAGCTAGTTTTCAGAATTTCTTCTACACACTGGTATAGCTGTATAAGAATTCAAAACATAAAAAAACATTAAACAAGTAAAACATTCTACCCCTTCACTTTCCATCTCTTTGTGATGCACTTCCTATCTACTAAGACACTTGGTGGAGCAGTCATCTCCTGGCATCTGCTATGCAACCAGGCAAGTGGAAGAATCCCACACTCACTCTCACTTTAAAGGTTCCTCCTCTTACATTGTACTATTGTACTTAAACCTGTTCCTTCAAGGCTCACACCAAGATCCTCAGTCAAAAAAACAACAAGCTGGATGGATATGAAGTGAAGGACTCCAACCTGCCCTCCCTTCTCCTCTGGGTAAAGGGCTGAATGGACTGTTTTGATATGATCATGAGAATAAAGCTAGATGTCAAAAAACTCATATCTCACATAAAATCTTACCTGTTGGGGTTGGTGATGTTTACAAGGTGGGTGAAGTTACACCGCATTTGTTTGTACTTGGGATGTCAAAGGAGGGGTTTCTTGGCTTTATTCCTAGGAAAATGACGAGGGTGCAACTCCAAAGAAGATGAGCACAAGACTGAATATGAGGCAGCACTGCAGCAAATCATATGATTGGATTAGTCCTTTGAAATGGAGGTTGCCTGGTGGTGGCCTAATTGACTTTGTTGTAACATAATCTGGTGCATCTGATCGAGAATGTTGTTTGATTGGTTGTTTTGATATGACAATTAGAATTGAGAATGAGTTGAT
The DNA here is from genome assembly GCF_000004515.6 of Glycine max. NCBI lineage: Eukaryota > Viridiplantae > Streptophyta > Magnoliopsida > Fabales > Fabaceae > Glycine > Glycine max. The sequence continues at coordinate 44,453,051 of NC_038244.2, forward strand.
GTTGCTGGAAAAAAAGGTTACACTTAATGTTTTTCTAACCGGACTATGTGGTACATGAATGTAATTGAAGTAGGGCTAGAGTTAGTTATTGCTAGTTTTCATTCACTAACGACCCTAATAGCAGTTTTTGGTGCACTTTTAGCTGGATGTGTACAACGAGATGACTAATGATAACACATAATATAATATTGACATGTAATCAGAATTATTTTTGCAATTCCTTTTTTATGGTATTGCTAACTTCATCTTTAGGGATGGTATGCTAACTTAATATATAGAAGCTAGTCTTTTTTTCTAGGTTGAAATGTTTTTTATTTTCATAGAAATATTTGGATTAGGTCTTTGTAAAATTATGAGTAATTTTTTCATTTTCATAAAATTAAAATATGTTTTTTTTTTCGAATGTAAATTCTAATAAATTCAAAGAACTATATTTGGAACATGGGGAAGGGAAATCGAAAAGAGGAATGCAAAGTGTGGTTGATGGAGATTTCTTGGAGGATCATATGTCATCCTTCATATCTTAAAAGGAGCTGCAAAATTCGTCAAAAATGAAAATGTAGCTCACAACACCCTTGAAGTGAAGACAAGAGCTGTGATACTATTTAAATATTTTAAAATCTAAAATTTACAAAATTTCACTTTGGAGTTTTATTTTGGAGTTTTATTTGTGAAGTCTGCATAACCCATGACCCTTATACATATGTGGCTTAGGGGTTTTCGATTTTGTGTGTTGATGGTGAAACCATAAAGAGAGTTCTTGATTTTCGTTATGAAGTCTACCATGAAAGTAGTGTATGTTGGAATCCCACATTGCATTCACGTCCCACGTTCCTTTTTTTATTTTATTATTTTGGAACATTTACTTATTTTGAATCTGATCCATTTTTCATCTACATTCATCCCATATCTTTGCAAATATATTTGCAACCACCTTGAGTAACAAATCATCACGTACCCATCATTTATCTCACGTACTGATAACTTCTTATCTCACGTCTGATAACTTCCTATCTCTCACGTTCTGATAACAAGTTGAGAGCTCTGTGATGGACAGACTCTATAAATAGGATGGGGTGCTCTCAGTTTTGTATCACCAAACTCACTTCTCTATTCAGAAAAAATACACCATCTATTCAGAGTGAGTAAGGGTCTGGAAGAACAAAACTGTCTTTCAGGTTCATGTGTGCGCCGCTTCCCGTTCAATTTGCAATGGCTGGAGGTACGCTCGTAATTCTTTTTAATTTCCGTTGTTTGATCTAAATATGCTATTTAAATTTATTTGCATGTTTAGATCAGTATATGTATATTTTTACATTTGGTATCAGAGCCTATATGTACCTCTGTCTTGCTTATTCGGTCGTTCCTATGCGGAGTTTATTTTCTGAGTATATGGGTGTTATGTTTTAAGCCTCCTTAATTCAAAATAACATCAAAATTAGGAATGATATGAGTTTTCTAATTTTTCTATGATTTAAAACGTATTTTTGGGTGTCTAAAATGCATATAATGATGTGGGTTTTTCGAAATTGAGGTAATAATTTTTTTTTACCCCCGCTGGAGGTTGAAGACGAAGTCTTGCGGGTTTTGTTTACTGTCTTGGAATTTTTAATGTACATTTTAAATTAACAATATTACACAAAGCACGAGCTGGTCCAGTGGTAGATGTGATGTATATTACCTCTCTGTTATGGGTTTGAATCTTAGTGAAAGATTTTTCTTCCTTGTTTTCGTTTTTTAATTAATTAAAAGGAACGCGAAAACATTTTGGGCTGGTTTCGAACCACAAACTGCTTAAAATTGTGTGTCTCTTAAGTTATGTTGAACATGTAATATTATGTTAAATACTAGTATGCATTGGATTTAATCCTTTAAAGTTTATTACATGTTGAATGAATATACGTGCAATGTTATTGGTATACATGTAATTTTTATGATTCAATATTGAGCACATTTGCATTATTAAGTATGTTTATGCAAGGATTATTTTTGAATGTTAAGTGATTAATATAATTTTATTAAATTAGAGAATAACCACAACATCTTTAATTGAGTAAAATTATATGCTAAATTTATAATCACATTAGAAATATTAATTGTGATTAATCATATGTAATGTGATGAAATCTACCCACAGGAATTTTGTTATATTTGTATGATTAATTAGGATAAAATATTAAATTATATTTCTTAATTTACCCACAGAAATTAAGGAAAAGAACATGATTTAATAGTTTTATCATAAAGTTGCATGATGAATCTAATTGAGTAGGACTTTAGCCCACAGGCAAGTTTTGTGTCACTAGATTCATATATTGAGACATGATTTGCATTGGCAAAACATGACATTTGTTTAGTCTCAAATTTTCTTAATGAGCATGTGTGTTTGTTTGCAGTTTCACAATCTATGAATATTTCTTGTGACCTTCCCATTTTGAAAGGTGATAATTATAAGGTTTGGAAGGAAAGAGTTCTCCTTCATTTGGGCTGGATGGATATTGACTATGCTATAAGGAAGGATGAGCCACCGGCTATTACTGAAACTAGCGAACCTGATGCTGTTGATCTTTATGAAAAGTGGGAGAGATCTAATCGTCTCTTCGTTATGTTCATAAAAACCAACATATCCGCTAGTATCCGGGGTTCAGTTGACCAGCATGATAAGGTCAACGATCTGTTGAAAGCCATTGATGAACAGTTTACGACCTCTGAGAAGTCGCTTGCTAGCACACTCATTATGCAATTCTCTTCCATTAAGCTTACTAGAACGAGAGGTGTGCGTGAACATATCATGCGCTTAAGGGACATAGTGGCTCAGTTGAAAACCCTGGAAGTTACCATGTCTGAGTCCTTCCTGGTACATTTCATTTTGTGCACCCTACCTCAACAATATACACCCTTCTAAATCTCCTACAACACACATAAGGATAAATGGTCTATTAATGAATTGATGACCATGTGTGTTCAAGAAGAGGAGAGATTGATAATGGAAGAGGGTGAGAAGGTAAATTTGACTACTTCTACTTCTAGAAAGGATAGGAAGAAGTCTATAGGCACCAATAAAGGAAAGATTCCGACTCAACCAACAATTAAAAAGGAGTCAAAGTGTTTCTTCTGTAAAAAGAAAAGACACATGAAGAAGGACTGCCCCAAATTTAAAAGTTGGTTTGAGAAGAAAGGTACACCATTGACTTTCGTTTGTTATGAATTTAATATGATTAATGTGAATCATAATACATGGTGGATTGACTCTGGTTCTACAATCAATGTTTCTAATACCTTGCAGGGTATGGAAAGCCTAAGGAAGCTAGTGGGAAGTGAGCAGTGCATCTACTCAGGGAGTAGGATGAGCTCGCATGTAGAGGCCATTGGAACGTGCGTCTTAGTTTTAAGTAGTGGCTTTAAATTACATTTGGAGAAAGTTTTTTATGTTCCTAGTTTCTGTAAAAACTTAATTTCTGTTTCTAAACTTGCACCTTTGAGATTTTATTTTAATTTTACAGACTTTGGTTTTAATTTACTAAATAAATATGAAATTATTGGTTGTGGTCAATTGGTTGATGGTCTTTATTCGATTGAATTGCAAAATGACGCTACTTCTATGCACATTTCTGTTGGGTTAAAACGATGTATTGTGAATGAAGAATCCTCTATGTTATGGCACCGGAGATTATGACATATCTCTATTGAAAGAATCAAGCGATTAGTAAATGAAGGAGTACTTAGTACTTTGGATTTCGCTGATTTTGAGACTTGTGTAGATTGCATTAAGGGTAAGCAAACTAACAAGTCTAAAAAGGGTGCAAAGAGGAGTTCTAATTTATTAGAAATCATACATACAGACATATGTTGTCCAGACATGGATGCAAATCCGAAATACTTCATAACCTTTATAGATGATTATTCACGATATATGTATCTCTACTTACTTCATTCTAAGAATGAAGCTTTAGATGCCTTTAAAGTTTTTAAGGCTGAAGTTAAGAAACAATGTGGAAAACAAATTAAGATCGTGAGATCAGATAGAGGTGGGGAGTACTATGGTAGATACACAGAGGATGGACAAGCACCAGGTTCTTTTGCGAAATTTCTTCAAGAACATGGGATTGTTGCCCAATACACTATGCCTAGTTCTCCGGATCAGAATGGTGTGGCAGAACGAAGAAATCGAACCTTATTAGACATGGTGAGAAGCATGAGGAGTAATGTAAAGCTTCCTCAATTTTTGTGGATTGATGCTCTCATGAGGAGTAATGTAAAGCTTCCTCAATTTTTGTGGATTGATGCTCTTAAGACGACTGCGTATATATTAAACCGAGTTTCAACCAAGTTTGCGACATATACGAGTTTGGGGATGCCCGTCTGAAGTAAGAATTTATAATCCACAAGAGAAGAAACTAGACCCTAAGACTATTACTGGGTATTTCATTGGATATGCTGAAAGGTCTAAAGGGTATATGTTCTATTGTCCATCCCACAACACTAGGATTGTGGAATCAAGGAATGCAAAGTTTCTTGAAAATGACTTTATCAATGGGAGTGATCAATTTCAGAATATTTCTTCTGAAAGGGATCACTATGAAGCTGAACCTTCTGGGACAAGTAATAGGTTGGTAGTCATTCTCACCCCTCAAGTTAAAATGGGTGTTAGACAACCAGTGATTGAAGTTTCACAAGCTGTTGAAAGTGATCATGTAGATCAAGTTGTTTGTGAGGAACAACATGATGATATTGAACAAACTGGTGAAGAACCAGTTGAACAAGTTCCTCAGCAAGATGACCAAACAACATTAAGAAGATCTACTAGAGTAAAAAAGACAACAATTCCTAGTGATTATGTAGTGTACCTACAAGAATCAGACTACAACATTGGAGCCGAAAATGATCCTGAGACGTTTTCACAAGCCATGAGTTCTAAGGAATTAAATTTGTGGTATAATGCTATGAGGGATGAGATGAATTCTATGGCATCTAACCAAGTTTGGGATCTCGTTGAGTTTCCTGTTGGTGTAAAAGCCATCGGATGTAGATGGGTCTTCAAAACAAAGAAAGACTCAGAAGGCAACATTGAGAGACATAAGGCAAGACTTGTTGCTAAAGGATTCACTCAAAGAGAAGGAATCGATTACAGAGAGACCTTTTCCCCTGTATCTAAGAAAGACTCTCTTCGAGTAATTTTGGCATTAGTAGCTCATTTTGATCTTGAGTTGCATCAAATGGATGTAAAAACAGCGTTCCTGAATGGTGATCTAGAAGAAGAGGTTTACATGAAACAACCTGAGGGATTCTTATCTAGTGTTGGTGAGCACTTAGTCTGCAAGCTTAATAAGTCCATCTATGGATTGAAACAAGTCTCCCACCAATGGTATTTAAAATTTCATGAGGTCATTTCTTCATTTAGCTTTGAAGAGAATGTCATGGATCACTGTATATACCAGAAGGTCAGTGGGAGTAAGATTTGTTTCCTTGTATTATACGTAGATGACATTCTGCTTGCGACTAATGATAAGGGTATGCTATATGAGGTGAAACAATTTCTCTCAAAGAACTTTGATATGAAGGATATGGGAGAGGCATCTTATGTCATAGGCATAAAGATCCATAGAGAAAGATCTCGAGGCATTTTAGGTTTGTCTCAAGAAACCTATATCAACAAAGTTTTAGAGAGATTTAATATGAAAGATTGTTCACCAAGTGTAGCTCCCATTGTGAAGGGTGACAAACTTGCTTTGAGTCAATGTCCCAAAAATGATTTTGAGCGGGAACACATGAAAAATATTCCATATGCTTCAGCAGTTGGAAGCCTTATGTATGCTCAGGTTTGCACTAGACCTGATATTGCATTCGCTGTTGGAGTTTTGGGAAGATATCAAAGTAATCCAGGTATTGACCACTGGAAAGCTGCAAAGAAAGTGATGAGATATCTTCAAGGAACAAAGGATTACATGCTCATGTACAGACAAACTGATTGTCTAGAAGTGATTGGCTACTCCGACTCAGACTTTGCTGGTTGCGTTGATTCACGAAGATCAACATCTGGTTATATTTTTATGTTAGCCAGTGGAGTTGTATCTTGGAGAAGTGCCAAACAAACCTTGACTGCTACTTCCACTATGGAGGCTGAGTTTGTTTCTTGTTTTGAGGCTACCTCGCATGGTGTATGGTTGAAAAGTTTCATATCTGGCCTTAGAGTTGTGGACTCTATTTCTAGGCCATTAAAGTTGTATTGTGACAACTTTGCTGCAGTGTTTATGGCTAAAAACAACAAAAGTGGAAGTCGAAGTAAACACATTGACATCAAGTACTTAGCCATAAGAGAACGTGTTAAAGAAAAGAAAGTGGTCATTGAACACGTCAACACTGAGTTAATGATTATTGATCCTTTAACTAAAGGCATGCCACCAAAGAATTTTAAGGATCATGTAGTACGAATGGGACTTGGTTCCATTATGTAATTTCATTGTACGTACATTTGTTATTTTCAATGAAACTCTTATTCAGTTAGATATTTTCTCATATCATTTTTTGCACATATTTATTTATTTCGAGAAAAATCATTCGGTTTAGATATAGAATAAACATATGGTTTATTCATTAAGTTGAGAGCTAGTGTTGAGAGACTCGATATATTGTGATACATGAAAGATACTACTCATCATCAGAGGACCTATCGTCATGACTCGTATATTATGTTTCTTGTTATGGTTGATGTTGAGTTAAATGGACCAAGTGGGAGAATGTTGGAATCCCACGTTGCATTCACGTCCCATGTTCCTTTTTTTATTTTATTATTTTGAAACATTTAGTTATTTTGAATCTGGTCCATTTTCCATCCACATTCATCTCATATCTTTGCAAATATATTTGCAACCACCTTCAGTAACAAATCACGTACCCATCATTTATCTCACATACTGATAACTTCTTATCTCACGTCTGATAACTTCCTATCTCACGTTCTGATAACAAGTTGAGAGCTCTGTGATGGACAGACTCTATAAATAGGATGGGGTGCTCTCAGTTTTGTATCACCAAACCCACTTCTCTATTCAGAAAAAATACACCATCTATTCAGAGTGAGTAAGGGTCTGGAAGAACAAAATTGTCTTTCAGGTTCGTGTGTGCGCCGCTTCCCGTTCAATTTGCAATGACTGGAGGTATGCTCGTAATTCTTTTTACAGTGTAAAGAACACAGGCATAGATATTGAAGTTTCATGGGCCAACAGCATTGCATATGCAATTTTGAAGGAAAAATACATCTTCTTGTTGGTTAAGTATGAAGAAATGACAACGGAAATGCTGTTAGGTGCAAACATAACTCATGAATGCTAGGCACATTCGCTGTTGTAATCACAAAATTTTCATGCACAAATATGGAAGCAAACGTTTGTGACATTTGTTCAGTAATCTGTATTCATAAAAAGTTTGTGACATTATAATTTTTTGAACAATGTATCCTGTTTTTTTTTGTGCGATGATGCAGCCATCATGAGTGCGTTGATCTAATATGAGAGTTAAATTATACCATTACGCTATCCTTTTGTTTATGAAAATTTTATATTACCTTTTACTGCAATACATATTTTTTCTTTAAACCTGTGTTGATTTCTTTTCTGGATACTTGCCTATGAACATAGTGCAAACCTATTATGCATAAAATTAGCGTATAGGTTTATTTGGCAGATTGCATCTTTGGATGCACAAAACTGGTTCGGCTATGTTTCTACAATTATGCTGAACTCTCAGTTAGGAATGTATTAAAGATCTGTGTTTTGAACATCTTCATTAGCAATCAATTGCCCTATTAATATAACAAGTGGAAGAAGGTGTTACATCCCCATTAATATATATATATATATAAACACCATAAATTGTATCTAATCTTGTAAGCATTGATTAAGAATATTTATTAACAATCATAAAAAAGGATCATAACCTTATTAGTAAAATTCTGAAAATATTAGGACTCTAGTTCTGATCATGCAAGTATCATTCAAGGCTTTTGGCCCCCACTGCTTTGGTAAGGAGTTTGCTGGTTAGGTTTAATGGAAAGGTTTTCAAATTTTGGTTAGAAAAGGATGTTAACTTGGGCACTATATGCCTTCCTATTCCTATTGGATAGGATGGTTCTTCGGCCTCCCAATGATTTTTTGTTGTTAGCTGATTGCTTGTAGATGGTTTAAAAGATAGAAATTTGGTTGTGATTTTATTTTTATTTTTTATAGATTTTTTTAATTTTTTCTGGTTGTATTTTGCTCTTTTCATTCAAAAGAAAAAAGTGAGTCCAAGGATGATAAACACTCATAACAAAAAAATTTAATATCCCAAGAATCCAATGTAATTTTTTTTTTGTTTTTTAAGAATACAAAACAAATTTTGATCATTTATTAGATGTTTCAAACATATTTAAACCTGAAAAAAAATTATAAAGTTAAAAAATCACGATACCATGTTAATTCTTTGGGTTTATTTATTAAAAAAAAACTTCTTAAGTCAGTGTTATATTATAAATTTGATTCTATCATATTGAACAATAACATTTTGGGTTTTTCCCATTAATTAAACTACTAATTTTACTTTATTTATTTTTCAATATTCCAATTTGTCCAAAAACCTAGTAACCTTATTAAATTTAAATTTTGGCACACTATAAAACATTGAAAATACCTATTTATAATGGTAAATAAAATTCAGTTCATTTCAATTTAAAAAGATAAAAAATAAATAAAACGAAATGCAAATTTAGTTAATAATATATCCGTATTGATTTTATTCTTGATAGCTTAGTACGTACATATACATCCCAATTTTTTTTATTCCGGCTATTCTAACTCACTCAAACTCTTTTAGTAAGTATTTATAAATTAAAATTTCTTTAATTATATCTTTACGTAACTATTAACTGTCAATTTGCCGGCAATTTTGTAAAAATGGGTGTTATCTATTTCTCTTTGTGTAAATCCTAAAATAAGTTAACTATAATGTGAGTTTAAGTAAATCCTAAGATAAAATATTTACACTTTAATAATTGAACTTGATCAATAATCCTATACAAAATTTATTTGTTTTGTTTGTAACAATGTAAATGTGGTGCTGAGTGTTAGCCTTCAACATTACTGTAAATTATAAGGGAGTAGTAATTTTAGCAGTAAATAGATTCATACAATGACACACAAATTTAACATATTTGCATATTTGCATGCTGAATCAAAGTCAACTTCCACTGTCATAATTTTATTTTTTTTACTAAAAATTTACCTTAGACAAAATATATAAAGATAAAATTTAAATTTTCATTTATTTTAAAAATGAACATTTATTAAGACTTTATTATCTAAATATTTTTTATCACAAAAATTCACACGGACATTTTTTTCTCAAATTTTTAAGGAATTTTTGAAATAAAATTATAAATTGAAAAGGTTGTCATTTTGGGTCTGTATTACAATATATAATGGGCATATATAAGTGTACATATAAGTCTTAGTATGATTATTGTATGACTTTTGTAATTCATATTATATATTGTATCACTTTTATCTTACCACGACGATACCATGCTCACTCTTTATGGAACACTGGTGGTGAAGACACATGCTTCCCTTTATCCTCCCCAGACAACTCCAAATAAGTTTAATCAACAAAAACAAAATCAAATTGTAGGAAAAATATAGAGAAGAAAAGAAAACAATAAAATTTTGTAGCTTATATTTTTTTTTTTCATGTTACATTTTTTCATTGGGGTGGATGAGATGAAGAGCCACGAATGGGGATTGGGAATACAATCAATATGATTATGGTAACATTTTAAATTTTTTTCATTAACCTACTAATTTTACTTTTTTTTTTTTTAATTTCTCTATCCTAGTTCCGTCCCAAAATTATTTAACTTAATGAATTTAAACAAAAATTATATTTTGGTACACTATTAACAAGTTGAAAAAATATATTTAAAAAGATAAAAAAGAATTGCAAAATTAGTTAATAAGATATCCTTATAGATAGTTTAATATATACATTCGAATTCCAATTTGTTAAGTCTGATCAAAGACAAAATCTATCATAAGGATTACAATGAATCAATCCTTATGTAACTAACTAACTAACATTTGGCGGTAATTTTGAAAAATTTGATGCTATCTTTTACCCTCTATACAAGGGAAACAGCCCTAACTCACTCAGCATTCAGTGATCACCGATAGAAATCAGAGAGGAAAAAGAAAGAAAAGAATGTCTGATTATTACTTTGATGAGGAGGAGATGCAAGAGTTGCTGAAGGAGAATGATGCGCCAGTCTCTGATGACTTCTTTAACGATTTTGCCGCTCAAGATTCGTCCCCTCCAGCGGATGAGATTCTTCCCGCCGATGAGGTTCTTGATCCTCTTCTTGTTCCTACTTCTCATATGGTTCATACTTCTTCTGCCACTGCTCCGGATCCTGCTCCTCACCTGATTCCATCTGAGGAGACATTGCCGAGCAGCCACCCGCACCACTTGCTGCGGCAGAATATGGAGTCCAATCATGTCATGTTGTCCGGTGACTCATCCCATCACAAGAAATACGAACATTGGACAATAGAAGAACATAAGTCATTCCTCTTTGGGCTTGAGATAATGAAAGAGAAAGGATGGAAACAGATTTCAGAGAAATACGTTCCATCAAAAACTCTAAAACAAGTTGCCAGTCATGCCCAAAAATACTTCAAACGCAAGAATACCCCAATGAAAGAGAGGAAGAGAAGAAGCATCCATGACATAACTTTAGAAGACATTCATATGACTGATACTTCCCATATTGATAAACATAACTGGGTTCCACTTCCTACAAATTTTGCGGTGCAGCCACATACTCCCCACATTGATCAACCTAATTGGGTTCCACCAACTCCAAATTTTATAGTGCAGCCACATACTCCCAGTATTCATCAACATAATTGGGTTCCACCAACTCCAAATTTTATAGCGCAGTCACATACTCCCCGTATTGATCAACATACTTGGGTTCCTCCTGCTCCTCCAAATTTTGCGGGGCAACCACGTAGTGCTCATATTGATCAACTTAACTGGGTTTCACCACCTCCAAATTTTGCACCACATACTCCTCTTGTTGATCAAGATAACTGGGTTCCAACTCCTCCAGATTTTGCAGTGCAGTCACATACTCCCCATATTGATCAACATAATTTGGTTCCACCTCCTCCAAATTTTGCAGTGCAGCCACACCAAATGCAACGAGCACAACATATGCAGCAGTTCAACTTACATGATTCATCTCCTCAAATGGATGAATATAGAAATTTTAATAGTTTCCATCCCCAGAATGAGTTGGATCTTATTGCACAACAGATCCTTGAATATAAGAAGAACAAGTTCAACCACAAAAACAATGAGGGATCAAGTAGGTAGATGTTATTTTAATATCGATTATTGAGTTTTGTTTTAGAAGCTTGCTAGAAGCTTTGTCCGGATATTTATAGGTTGTGTTCTATTGTTTTAGAATATTCTTAGATTATGCATTTATGGATTTTACTTTATTTTCTTCTTTCTATAAATAAAGATTGTGTCAGGTTATAGCTTAAGAATTGTTTAAGCCGCAGAATACGATTATGTTGTTGCATTCAGACGTATATTACTTTAACAATCATGTTAGTGCCCCGTGCTGCTTATGATTTGAAGACAAGAGACATGACCAAAAGGTTTGATGTCAATTTATTAAAATCTTGGAAGAATCAGACTATAAAAGTTAGGCATTCCAATTGAAGAATCCGAGTTTAATAAATCTCACACCACTATCTCGTACTCCTATTATAAAACTTAATTCTCATATTTTACTAGATACTAACAGGTAGTGTGTTCATGCGTTGTTGATTTCCCAAGTATATGATAAGTGTGATGATGATACATTTGTCAGTAAATTCTATCATCTACCTTGCAACAAAGGTAGTAAATGGTAGGAGTCTGTGTATTAGAAATATGAATTACCACTTCTTAAAAATTCGGCAGTAACATGAGGGAGGTATAATGTTTCTCTTAGCTTTGCTTTCATGTTATTTTATTTCTATCTATCTTGAACAAATATAGGTAAGTTACTATGTTATCATGTGAATTATGGCTTAAATTGTTCTTTTTGTAGTGCGTAGGAAATTGTATGACATGCAGTTTGTATGTTTGTTAAAATTCCACCAATTTTGCTCTCTTGTCTGCATTATCATGCTGGTCAACACAGTTTTAACTTCCCCAGAATCCTCCTCAAGAGGTTTCTAATGTGTCATGCAGAATTAAAAGCTTGTGTATCTGTCTCCATGTAGTCGTCACTTGCCCTTCTTATCCTGAAATTAACTAAAAAGTGTGTTTGTTTGTTCATGTTTGAACTTTCTTATGATAACTATTTATTTTGGTTAGAGGTTGTGTGATAAAATGTAAGGAAGAGTGAAGTGGGGCTACAGTAGTTGTTGGTGGATGAAATATATAGTGCTTTTCTAGTTGGACTAATGTTGTGGTACATGAATGTAATTGAAGTAGGGATAGAGTTAGTAATTGATAGTTTTCATTTACAACAATATAACTAATGATAAAACATAGAATTGACATGTAATCAGAATTATTTTTGTGCACTCACTTGTTTTACAATTCCTTCTTATGGTATTGCTAACTTCATTTTTAGGGATGGTATTGCTAACTTAATATATAAAAGCTAGTCTTTTTTCTTGATCTTCGTTATGAAGTCTACCATAAGAGTAGTGTAAAGAACACAGGTATAGATATTGAAGTTTCATGGGCAAGCAGCATTGCATATGCAATTTTGAAGGACAAAATACATCTTGTTGTTAGTTAAGTATGAAAAAATGACAACAGAAATGCTGTTAGTTGCAAACATAACTCATGAATGCTAGGCACATTAGCTATTATAATCACAAAATTTTCATGCACAAATATGTAAGCAAACGTTTGTGACAATTGTTCAGTAATCTGTATCCATAAGAAGTTTGTGACATTATAATTTTTTGGACAATGTATCCTTTTTTTTTGCCATAATGCAGCCATCATGAGTGTGTTGATCTAATATGAGAGTTAAGTTATACATTTATTTAGTCACTAATTCTTCTAAATTGCAAAAAGTATCTTTTTATCTACTCTCCCTCACTCTTAATGTTTATTATTTATATGACCATCAATCTATATCTCCCGTTCATTGAAATTCTCGAACACTCTGCATTGATACACAAGTAATGAATAATAGTTTTGTTTTTTTCATGATCGTTTGTTTCACCAGTGCACTGCTATATATACCTTACTTTTACACATTCATGAGTAGTATTAGACAAAAGGTCTAATTAAAAGTTTGTCATCTTTAAGACTCCATTTTGTAACCTTGTGTTAGCAAATAATATGTATTTGTGCTTCCACTTGCTCTTTCATTTGTTTATTTAAACCCTTTATATCTTTAATTGAATAATAATGGTATGATAGTCAATTATTAAAATCAATAACTAAAATAATAAATTAAAAAATAAATTTTATCATATGTTAAGATTATGTTCAAATTATTCATAACTGTGTAAAATTAAAATAAAATATAAACACATGCAACATTCATTTCAAATATTAAATTGACAACACATTAATGTTAAGATGGTTAAATAAAAGAAAAAAATCATAAAAATTACTTATTTAAACTAACTTGTTTTTTTTATATTTAATTCTAGTACATTATATATGACATACAGACATACTCTCATCTCCATCGGCTATCTCCTAAAAGTGGGGGATCCTATTGGTTTAATCTTGTGTGGCTATCTTTTTTCACCTTTCAAGAATATCTACAATTCAGATTTCGCTGGTCAAATATATCATGATAATAATAAAGAATGATCTTTAAAAAAACATTACTTGCAATTCAATAACTAATGTGATATTGTCATTTAAGATGGGATTTGGCGTAACTATTACTCCGAATCAAAATGAATCATCCCATTACTCAATCAAAAATTGAATAAATAAATAAGAAAGCAATGTATAAATTAATTTAAATAGCTTAAGTAATTACTTATAACTAGTTTGATTGGAAAATATATTATACTTATAAGAAAACCGCTAGCTTAGGAAAAAAATGTATTTTTGTCTTCAATAACATTCAAATCCAAACTGCTCTGTGAGATTAGTTTTAGTTGAAATGTTTAGAATAATTATAAATCCTCCTTGATAATTCATTTCTACTAATTCTCCTACTTTCTTTATTTGGTAAATATTTAGTAGGATTTATATTCTCAAGACATTAAATAAATCTGCTATTTTATTTAATATTTTCTTCATAAGTAAGGAAAATAAATTTTTAAGATGTTATATTACTCAAAAGGTTAATATTTATGAAATTTTAGTGTAATATAAAATTAATCAATAAAAAATTATAATAAATTAAATAATCTAACATTTACGGTAGCTATTATTAAAAAAAAGTTTAATTTATCATGTAATATATATATATATATATATATATATATATATATATATATATATGGTAGTTTGAAATAAATGAGAATATATGAATGGCAGTGGTGAAATTACGACCTAGGTTAGAGGGAACAATCAAAATTTAAGAAATAAAATTGATAATTATTATTTCAAAAAAGTCAAATTAGGAACGAAGCGTTCAAATATATTAGAGGGAGTAAAATATGACATTCATTACATCTACATGTAATATTTTAAAACTACTGGTGCAATCCGGCAGTAAGGTCAAGGGTTGATCTGGCACTGATGGTTGGTATTAACTTGGGATTAATTCACAAATATTCTGTCCTGACTTGAATTTTCAATTTTCTCTTGTAGTCGTGTTTATTTTATCTACAATACTAATTGTTAGTTTTTTTTTTTAATAAGAAGATCAAATCCATGATTTCTTTTCTACCTGTTCTTGACCCCATCTTGCCATGTATTTATATATTTATCCTGCACTTTAATTGGTCTTTCTCTTTTCCATTTCTATTCATATACTGGATCTATTTTTATGTACACAAGCAGAATAAATGAGTGAATAATACTAAGAATTAAAAACAAATTCATTGGTTTGCTCTTCTTTGATTTTAACGAGAAGAAGAAGAAGAAGAAGGTATGACATATGGACAAGTGGCGAATTTAGATGCAAGAGTGATGGGGCAGTGGATGGAGACATATGGGTGGTGAACACTAGTCTGAACCTAATAACACCTAATAGTAGAAAACTCATCCCTACAATTTAATGTGCATCATATGAATGCTAGATCCATCAATTATTCATCTACTTTTAGTGTTCTTTTGTTTCATCCCCTTTTTTCTTTCAATATGGTTGAAAGCAAAGTCGCCTAATGCACAAAAAAACAATAAACTACCTTGACAACTTAAAGTGTGCTCAAAGAGAAAATTTACAATTTTTGTAAAATAGCTTTTCAAAAATAAAAGTGACTTGAGAATTTCTCATTCTTAATTCCATACCACTTAAATATTAATTTTGTTATATATGATTACTCATCTATTTCAAACCTATGGTCTTTTCTCCATGCTTCCTGACTTGAGTGCATCGTGCACGTATCCCTGGCACAAACCTTTTCTCCTTCTTTCCAGGCCTGAGTGTTATTTCTCATTCTTGCAAATATTAAAAAAAATCATTTACTCAATATTTATTTAAAAATAGGCATATGGTATTTTTTTTACATATATAACCTTATTATATGAATTATTTATGTGAGAATATTCATTTTCTTAATTGAACTTTGTACATTCTGTAAATATATATATATATATATATATATATATATATATATATATATATATATTTATATTGTACATTACTGTATATTTGTACGTATCTAAGATTCTTCAGTAGTGTCTAAACATTTTTCTGAGTGAATTTCTATCAAAACATTTTTCTTAGATTCCATTATAGATATATGATTGCATTTATAAAGTACAGTCCACTTTTCTTTGCACAATTGATTATAATTAAGACTTACGATCGAGTTACGACCCTATTTCAGTATTATCCTATAGCTTGCAAACCATAATATTTGTTGAGTCTATTAGAAAACAAAAATTTGTAAAAGAACATAAATCAGCAATGAATAATATTGTTCGATTATGTTATCATCTTTTCTTCTTTTAAGCTGTCTTGCCATTTTTTCTGCATTAGCCTTCTTTATTGTTTTTTCTAATAATAGAAAAGTAGAAAAGGAATAAATCGATTCCACTATTGATACCATATTACCATATACTCCTTTCTGAACCTTGAATTGGAAGAAGGAAAAGGTAATCACAACAAAATGAAAATAATTAAACAATAACAATTATTTTCTGAACCTCAAAAATATGCTTTCCTTTGTTTTCCAGCCATATGCTTTCTTTCTCTCCATCATTAGTGATTCTCTGGGGCAGGAAAAGACCGTAACCACTGACCAGTGTCGAGAATCCAACAAAACTGCTTACATAAGCAAATGAGATCATTTCAATAAATATAGGAAACAGAACTACAGAATAAATTATTTAAATCCCACGTGAATAATAAGCCACTAGCCCCCAAGTCGCCAATTCATAAAGCATTTTAAATTTTTCATAAAGCATAAGAAGGCATGATATTCACAATAAAGATAAAATTACATATTACCATGTGATTCTAATATGGAAAGAAAGAAAGAAGAAGAAAATAAGGATGGTAATAAAACTAATAATATGTGCAAAAGCAAATCCTGATCCTGCTTCCTTAACCCGTCGTCATATTGACTCATGACCAAAAGTCTTTGGTCCATTTCCACATTCACACTCCCGTTTATTGCCAACTTGCCAAGCAATGCGCATTCTTTCTTCGCTTCTCACCTCAACTCCCAATAATACTATTCATTCATGACTCACATATAGTTTTATTATAATTATTGTAACTAATCATAGCTAATTCAAGACTCACTCTAAGATGAACATGCATGTGCCCATTAAACTAAGAAGAAGCCATTTTAAGACTTATATGTACACTTATAATTACAAAAGTGATACAATAATCATATTGATTACATTCCCAATCCCCCCCTTCGTGGCTCTTCATCTCATCCACCCCAATGAAAAAATGTAACATGAAAAAAAAAATATAAGCTACAAAATTTTCTTCTTTTCTTTTCTTTTCTTCTCTATATTTTTTCTACAATTTGATTTTGTTTTTGTTGATTAAACTTCTTTGGAGTTGTCTGGGGAGGATAAAGGGAAGCATGTGTCTTCACCACCAGTGTTCCATAAAAAATGAGCATAGTCAGCAGCATAGAATGCGTTATCAGGATCAGCTGAAATAGCCTCCAAATAGGTTTCTTCTGCAGCCCACAAATCGTTCTTCACTTTCCATAGAAACTTGGCGTATTTATTATATGCCTCTGCGTCTGGTGGCTCCACCTCTATCGCTCTCTTGAACAACTCTTCCGCTCTGTGTTCAAAAGTTCAAACCACAAACCAAATTGTCAATTACACAACCAACTAACTATCACATGTTCATTAACTTGAAATCGCAAGCTACAACTACAAGATTCAATTAGTTCAAAAAGATCTCTTTTTTATGTGCCTTACTTAGTAACTTTCCTCCTGGTACGTATATGCGGAAAAGTCAAAGTCAACTAGGTTACGTGTTGGATCATCCTCGTCATGCACGTGGATATCACGTGCTGGAGACGATAGATCTTGCTCATGAACCAGTGGTGTAGTTAAACTACACCACAGACTCAACTATCAATATTCAATTGGACAAAAAAGCGATATCTTTTTTTATCTTTTTCTTCATTATGGATTTATGGTAATATCATCCAAGCCAAAAATAAAATTAAAATAAAATCCATCTTCCCAGAAGAATATGCTCGCGCAATCCAGAGTGATATCTTCGAAAAAGTTACCAAACACAATTCCAATACATCTTATTAGACGCACAACAAAAGTTAAAAACACATTTTTTTTTTCTCATCTCAGTAATTAACATTCATTTTAACCACAAGGAACAGGAAGTAAAATACTACGGTAGTAGTATATTTTAACCAAATAATTACGAATTACGACTAAATTTACATTAGTCACTTTATAACGAGAAATATTAGTTACACGTTATTTTTAAGACACTATTTATATTTTTATTTAGAAATTTAATTTATGGAAAATCACTGATTAAAAATCTTTTAGATCTCACTTCTTATTTTTTTATTCTCTCTTAATTTTACACTAAATTTTCATTTTTAATAATTTCAAGCAATAATATAATAAGTGTTAAAAATGTATTAATGATACTCTGTTAATCAATAAATCATTTTGTTAGGTAAGTATATGAAGAAATCATTTGAATAGTCATGAAATAACAATCTGTATACAAAAAAGTGATCAAAAGCTAAGTTAAAAGTGATTTTTTTCTATAGAAAACATCTATTTTTCGTGAGGCAATTCAACACTTTTAACACCAAAACTCACCCTGAATAAGAGAATTTAAAATCATTTATTACTATCACTTGATCCAATCTTACTTAACACATAACTTTTATATACTAAGAAAATACTACTACTTCCATTTCTTTCATTCCTGATTATAAGACTTAAATATCTGATTCATCAAAATTTTAAAAAAATAATTAATATAATGAATGATATTTCAAAAATATCATAATACAAAAAACTCTCTTATTAATTAGAAAAAAAATAATCTAAAAATAATATATTGAGTCTTATAAATAATATGTATTATCAATCAATAAAAGTAAAATAAACATAGCAAAAACTGAAATTTAACGTTAATAATATATATATATATATATATATATATATATATAAAAGTTAAGGATGCTTAATATTCACGAACCTGTCAAAATCGTGAACAACGAGGTAGAGGAACTGGGCATAGTTGACAAGGAGGAGAGTGTTGCTGGGGTCTTGAGACAACCCAGTTTGGTACACAAGCTCTGTTCTCAGATACTCTGCATAGTCATCGGATTCAATTCTCGCCATCACCGGCGAAACGAACCGTTTCATAACATCGCGATCCAAACCCTCCATTCTCGAAGCCTCTTCCACCATCGCGTTCCACAGATTCAACTCTTCCTCCTCCTCTTGCCCTGACACTGACTCTGTTTTATCCCCTGTTTTATATACCTGCGACGAAGCACCGCCGTCGGAGAATACCGTACCGTGTCGCGACCTGTCGAACCGGCCGTCCCCATCGGTTCCATTCCCCGCCGGACGGACCTTCCCGCCGCCGCCATTTCCTCCACCGACGTAGGCTGTGTTTTTACCGTTCGAAACAGAGAACGTCTTGATGGAAGAGGAATCAATGTTATGACTCTGAATATGACCCCTTTGGTCGTGAGCCTCCACGACTGATGTTACCGGCGGCGGAGCCACGGCGGCGATGGCGGCGTTGTTCCCCATTGAGTGAACCGTAAAATTCGCTAGGAGAATCATCACATACACCATCAGAGTCGGAGTGTGAGAGAAAACTTGCTGGAACAGCCACACGAAGGACGCGTGCATTTCGTTCTGCACCCTTTCGAGAATCCCTTGCAGATCTTCGTAGAACAAAAACTCCCTCATCTGCATAGTGAAACTGTGAAGCTCCCTGATGATAAAAACCATGGAAGAGAACGCTTTCTTGACAGAGCAATACGCGGATTCCCCTGCCTCTCTGAACCCTTCCTTCCACTGCAGCTTCTTCTTGATTATCCTCAGCGAAAACGGAAGCTCAACGCTGTTCGCTTTCCGTTCGATGTTTGCCGGAAAAATCTCCTCCGGCGGCTCGAACTCCTCAGCGAAATTCAACGACGACAGAGAAATCTCCTGAAAATCCTCCGAATCCAAATCGTTCGCGTTGGTATTTTCATCAGAGAGCTGAAACTTGAGTGCGAGATCTTCAATCTTCTTCGCGAACTCTTCGTCGGAGAAAGGCTCCAAGCTAGCGCTGCAAGCCCTTCTCAAACTCCCCCTGCGCGTGAAAAGCGCGTGGTGCTCAAACGATTTGGTTCTCCGAAGAAGGCGGGTGGTGGTCGGAAAGAGGCTCGAGCGATTCACGAAACGACACACTAGGGTTCGCGTTTTGGACGATGAAGGGGAAGAGAGTGCAGAAGCGAGGGTTTGAGATGAAGAAGGGGAATGAGGAAGAACGTGTTGCGAAAACTGCATAAACTTGAGTTCCATAACGACGTCGTAAAAGGAAACAAGAGTGGTGAAAGAATGAAAACCGTGTATTCGTGTTTGCCCTTTTTGTATTGCCTTTGTTTCTTTTCGTTCACTCCAACCTACAAAATAAAAAGCAACAGATTCATTGGCAAACGAGACAGAGAAAGTATGCTAACGTGTGAAATTCACCGCGATGATTGTAATCTCCACCAAAAACGGATCTGAGAATGACCAAGTAATGAACTCACCCACTATAACGACTCGGGTTAGTCTTTGAGGTTTTCTTTTTTTGCCGGGGAGTGTTTTCCGGCGAGTGTGCTCCGACGAGTGTGGCGGCGGAAGCGCGAGGGTTGCGGCTTCGGTTTATATCGAAAGGGGTAAACGGGGAAGGGTGTGGTATATATAGGGCAAAGGGAAAATGTGTGTGAAGAGGGAGAAAAATATCAGTAGGTGTTGACCGGTTGCTACGGTAGTGGTCCCACTGTATTGCATGCGAACCGCCATGATGCGTTACAGCTGCATCAGGTTACCGGTCGTCATGTGGGGCCCGTTTTTGTCGTTGTTCTCCACTGCTATACCTCTGTATGCTGATTTTTTTTTTCCATCTTTGACCTCGTTGGTTAACAGCAAAAATCACTTTAATTACAAAAGGGTTATGTAACCTTTTAAAAACCAACTTTTACGTGAATCGCGATGTGTATTTCCACTTTTCGTATTGAGGAATATGGTTGCCGTGATTAATATTAACAAGGTTTAAGGTGATTATATCTTTGTGTTATAAGTTGTAAATTAATAAATATTTTAATTTAAAGAGGTTGTGAGTGTGACTTGCTTTGCTTTAGACCATTTTGCGCAAAAAAGTATCCTTCTTCACCCTTCTAAATGGTTTAAAATCATGTGATCTTTTGCTAAATAAATACTTTTGTTCATGAGATATTCGTATATTTTTTATATCTAAATTTGGACATGATATTGTGAATTATTTCTTGAATAGTTTGTAGCAACGCGTAATCGTATCACTTGTTGCATTCGTTATAAATAATAAAGTTGTAGTTTAACTCAACATAGTAATTTTCGTAAGAACCGTGGAATATAAGAAAATTTTGCATAATTTCAAATCTTAAGATTTAATGCGTATAAGTTATCGAAGAGTATAAGTTTGATTTAGTGTCGGTAAAAAAAAAAAAACTCTACTTTAACATCTGATAAAATAAAACGCTCGAAGCTTTAATAAATAGAAATTAATTAAATGATGTACTACTATATAGTACTATAGTTATGGATGAATATTTCCACACTCAAAATGCATAAACTTAAATTTCAGTGATTATTCATTGTTGATAAAATAAGGTCAATTAATACAATTGAATTATGTCCCATCTAGCTCCGATTTATTTTTAAAGGGGGCATTAAAAATATCTAAAACCCTTATTAATTAGTGGTTGTTTTTTTGGGATGGAAAAATCGAAGTTACTTTTGGGGGAAATTTACCAAAAGGTCGTGAAAATACGTGATTCATCACCGACCCTCTGGTTAATGACCCTACGAAAGGACACGTATCCTTATCCTAAAGATATTAGAAACATTTTCTTCTTTTGTCGTCTCCTTCATAATAGGAGCATTGTTTCCACCCCCCACACCAGCTTTACTTTATTTCCATTTCCATATCTTTTTTCGCATCTGAAAATTTAAGGAAAATATTCTTACCAAAAAAATATCTTAGTAATACACTACTTTTTAAAATAGTATTTTTTTTACTGCTTTAAAATATTTTTCATTAAAATTATCGAAATCTACAAGATTTTTATATGAGTAAAACTCATTAAATAAAATTGAAGTCCCAACAATTTTACATTGTTTTAATAAAAATAAATAAATAGACTATAATTCAAAGTATTTTTTTATCAGTATTAAAGAAGTATATTTAAAAGGTGAAAAATACAAAAGGTCAAGAATACGTATAGATTAAATAAATGAAAGTTAATGAAAAATAGGTGATTAATAAAAAATTAAAAGAAAATATCATGTGATAATTTCAGCTTAAGAAATTTAATGAATATTATATCTGGCATATAGAAGACTAACAAGAATGACTAATTAAATCCTAGTTTAATAAAATGTTGTAGGTTTGTCTTTATAAAGTCTACTAAAACAATATTTAGTGGGAAAACAGCTATTTTGTGTAATTAATAAAGAATATTAATTTAAATAAATTAAATAAAAATTGATATGACAAGAGTATAGGTTACAATACAATTACACTAGCATAGTATTTTTCTTACATTATTCTAATATTTTCCATTTTATAGGTGATGTTTTCCATTTTTTAGTAATAACAATAAAATGACAATATGGCTTTCAATTCATAGCCAATCCTTTTCTTTTATTTTCTTCTCGAAAACAACCGTACATAAAGGAAGAGACTTGCAAGTTGCAACAATCACTTGATTCACTTCTCAATATTTTTTATTCTTACAAAAAACTTAAGTAAATTGTTTTTATTTAAAAAAACTATGGTTATAAGCGTTTTCATTTATGCCCTGTCACTTGATCTACGCAAGCTACTTTGGCTTTATATGAAGTGATAAACTGATAATAGCTCTTGAACCATTTGTCCATTTAAGTGACGTGACAGGTCACTCGATTTCAGTATGAAAAAAATTGGTATATACTTTTACTCTAATGGCACATTTTGGTATACATGATGAAAATAAGGTACATAAAAATAAAAATAATGATAATAGATGATAAATAAAATAAAAATATAACGAAAATGAGAAAAATAAAGAGAAGAATAAAATTAAGTTAAAAATAATACAATGCATTCTATAACTTTTAAAATTATTTTCATCTTTGTTTTTCAAACACTTAAAATTATTTTCATTCATATTATATATTTCCATCCATGCTACCATACAATGGATTAGTTAGAGAAAAAATTTAAACAGAAAAATAAATAAATAAAAATATATAATTTTATAAATTTTCATCAATATGAAATAAAAGAAAAGAAAAAAATTAGGTACGCACATTAAATGAAATAAACATCTTAATAAAAAAATATTTTAGTCATTTATTATATAATATTACCTTTCTCTTTTTTTTCATCTTAAAATAAACACTCAACATGTGAGTTTCTTTTTAACTTATTCTCCACTTATTAAATAAGATGATTTTCTTTTCCTTCTCACATCATATTTCCTTTTATTTTCTAGCCACCAAACACACAGTAGAAATGATACTTAATAAAAAAAAATAAGGAAAAGGTAGAAATATAATACATGATAATTAAGAGATTTTTTATAAGCAATGATAATTAAGTAATATGATATGATAAATAATATAAGTGGTAAAAGACGGGTGAATATAACATGAAAAAATAGACCGAATATATCTTCACTATAAACAAAAAATATTAATCAATGAGAAGTATAGTGAAAAAGTATCACCAATCATTTTTTTCTATATTAAGTAAAACCATAAATGTCCTAGCTTGTTATATATTACCGCGATATTTGTTCCGTTATTTTTAAATTGTTGAAAAATAATGAGGAAAACACTAAATTGTTTTTTTTTTCCTTTACTAACTAGTCATGTAGCATATTCATGTTGCATAAGACAAATAATTCTGTCTCATTCAACAAAAAAAAGAAACACAAATAATCTGTCTTTTCAAGGTAACAAAAGTGATATTAATATATTTTTTCTATACTGTGAAATTGATCTACAGGGCTACAATGAATAGTATTTTGAAAAGTAAGTGCTACTGCTACACAATGTCATTAACCATTTTAAGTTCAGCACGGCAACATTATGTTTCTTAATTTCAATCGTGAAGCTGATAAAAAGAATCGTGGAGGTACAGAGCCCAAACATAAAAAATTTGTTTAGAAATGTCGAAATTTGGTTATATAATTAATTTTGAAGAAGAATATTACAAAATTAAAGTACTAAATTTTCCTAATAACAGACTAAATATATGGAAAGTATATGTAAATTATTGAAAATGATTATATATATATATATATATATATATATATATATATATATATATATATATATATATATATATATATATATATAATGTAATATGTAATTTTCAATGATACCAATAATTCTTGTGATATATGCTGTCGAAGATCAACACGGTTTACTTTTAGCGTCTAATTACTCTTTCGAAGCATATTCTCACCAAAAGCAAAACCTAGAAAAATCACAAACCGTGATACAAATCTACACAATTATAACAAAATATATCATGCACCCATCACCTTACTCCACAAGCTGTTGACGAAAATAGCGCAAAATAATTCTAGAAGTTCATGAAAACAAAGTGACAACATGCTTATTTTAGTAAATTGAAGTAATACATTTTAGACATATGGGAAATTTCAAATGTTAGTCAATTGATAATTAAGATTCGATGATGAGCACTAAAGACCCTATCATTGTTTTTGTGCAGCACAACATGGCACCCATTATTTAAAATATGACTAAATATCTTCATTACTAAATCTCGAACCACTTATTTAATTTGATAGTTATCAATGTTTTATATTTTCCACGGGCACTAAAATCATAAAAAAAAAAAAAAAACCAACGGTGCAGAATGAAACTCAGAAGAATAAAATTATTAGGGAAAATGAAAGTGAAAATAAGGGCAAGTTGCAGAATAGCTGGTTCCATGAGGAAGACAGCAAAATCCAATCAACGGCTAGAAGAGTGATATTCAGATCATATTCAACGGTGGAGATTGTTTCCAAGGCATGATTTCATTTTCAATTTTCCTTTCTTGATAGTAATCTCAATGGTCTCCCAAAGAGAGAGATTCGTTTTTTTTGGTATAGAAGGGGAGAGATTCTTTCGTACTTTGTCGCACTCTTAGGAATATGATGAATAATTTGAATATGATGTGTTGATAATATATAAAAATACTGCATGTCTATTCTTCCATCTTTTTTATTTGGGAAGCGTGCTTCAGCATAGGAATATATAAATCATGATGCAGAAAATACGAACGAACATTACACAATACACATGTAGTAAAACCCCAATTTAATCTGTGAGGACGTAGGTGTTCATTATTTTCATTTTTATCTTATAATATTGTTATTTGAATTTAATTTCGTAAGGGTAATATTGATTTTAGCTTTTCTATTTTTTAAAATATTAAAGAAAATGACATTCTACAAATTTGAAGATTAAAAATGAAAATTCCATGAAGTCAGAAATTAAATTAAGTAATGCTTACCACTTCGAAAAAAAAAACAGAGTTTAATCATTATCCAAATCTAGTGATATATGTTATACTCAATAAGTCAATATCCAAATCATGAACGTGCATAACTTA
Organism: Glycine max; assembly: GCF_000004515.6. Taxonomy (NCBI): domain Eukaryota; kingdom Viridiplantae; phylum Streptophyta; class Magnoliopsida; order Fabales; family Fabaceae; genus Glycine; species Glycine max. The sequence goes on from NC_038244.2 coordinate 44,478,555, forward strand.
TTATGTCGTTTTTTTTTGTAAATGACACTTTTTTTTTTGTAATGAACTTATTATGTCGATAATAATAGAAATGAAGGCACGAGGATAAAATAGTTTTCATGTTCTTTTCAAAAAATAATAATTTTCATGTTTGGGGCACTTTATTTTTTAAAATAGTTCCATTTAGTATGATTTAGATTAGTCGACATATGATATAATATTATAACATTAAGGATCTAAAACAATGTTATTTTCCTGAATAATGGAGATGAAAGTTTTGACATGAATAACGGCCCTCTATAACGAGTTTTGTTCTGAAGTTATATTTTTCATTTGAATTATTATTTAACTTTACCCAAATTAAGTCCCAAACAGAAGAGGCGTACATGATTTTATCTTTTAGATGCAATTCCAATATACAAATAAAAAAATGCAATTCCAATAATTAAAGTTAGTGTTTTCTCCAATTAATTCTCAACTTTTATATATAAAGACACTTTTAATAACTCACTAATAAAAACTTGTTATTCTAATAGTTGAACTGAAAATTCTCCTTAAATAGATTAAGTTTATATCATTTAAAATGTGATCAAATAATTGTGATAAATCACGTGTATATATATATATATATATATATATATATATATATATATAAAATTAAAAAAATTATCAGTTCAAGTGATAGCTATGTTATGTATATTATTTACTCCGATAGAATAATAAAATATGACATCTAGTTTGCGCGCGCACGCACGAAAAAAAAAAGGTGCATATTCATATTATATATGCGGAACAAATTAAAAACAAAAACAAAAATTAAAAACTTCCAACAATTTTTTCGTTTATTATAAATCTGAGTCACTAGTATTACATGATAATTTTATGAATTGTTTTTTGTTTTTTAAGTCACGTGCTAGGCATCTCATTTTTTTTGGGTGTTGAGGCATCTCAGGTGTTTATGATACTTTAATTTTCTAAAATATTATTACTTGGATTTATTTAATTTCATTTTAAACTTTCATTAAATTTTAAAAAAATTAATCTTGATATGCCATAATAAATTGAAGATTTTTGCTCTTGTATTATAAACTTAATTTAGTTAATCTCAATTTAAATTTAATTTTTTAATTTCATGCAACTTTGTTCAATAATGTGAAAATAAGATTGCGAAATTTTTTTAATTTCATAAGATTAATTCGTATAGAATATCAATTCCTAAAATTGAACATCTATCATATACTTAAAGTTAAAGATATCACAACTGATGTCTTTATGCTTGAATTAAATAGAATTATTATGAACAATAATTTTTTAAAAACTGAATAATTAATATAATTACATACTTAAAATAAGGGTCGAGATTTACTTATTAAATTGAAACCAGCCACGTAGTTGAATCACAGGGTAGATAATATTCCTATTTTAGACTTTGGAGTTTGGACTATAGTATGTTATTACTTTTCATATATCACCAAATGTACTGTTGTTTTGATCTGCATCGGATCAGAGAACCATGATGCATACATAAACTGGCTTTATTTTTTAGCCGTCAAAAATGGTAAGGGTGGGGTCAAACATGCTGGGCCAAATTTGCCTGCATAGCAAAGTTGGGTGGGCCCAAGTAGAAGAAAGAAAAGGTTCGAGTTGTTAGCGTGAATGAAGCCCTAACAAACAAATGAAATTAATTTTTTTGTTCTCTCTTTTTAAACTTTCATTGTACTATTTTTTTAAAACAATCATTATTTTGAGAATTGTGTTAATGTTTTTACAATTAAATATTAACATAACTCTCAAAATAATATCGTTTTAAAGAGACAGCACGAGTACAGCTTGAAAAAAGATAACAAAGAAACAAATAGTAATGGCGATTAGATAAAATATGGTCACATATAAAACCAAACCAGGCTGGCATGTGAATGAATGGCTTGTTAGTGTGCTAGCATTGTGTACTATTTTGCATTTTGCAGAGCAAAGGTTTTTGGGTACGTCAAGCATACTCGTCCAATTGGTTCTAAAAGATTACCTATTAATTTCTTCTATGATTTTTTTCAAAAGAATGGGATAAGCTCCTTTGACAATTGACTTCCACTGCTTTCCCCCTAAATTCTCGGCAATAATAGTCGAAAAATCGTAGCATTAAATTTCTGTACTTAGTTATAAAGGACTAGTCATAACTCGTGGGAACAAGAATAGTATTTATTCAGCAACGTTTAAATTTTGGTGTTTAATCTCAATTTGAGGATAGATAGATCCTGCTCTCTTAAGCATAAAAACAATACTAAGTGAGAAGGAGAAATTTTTCTATGGTCCTAAATTATTATGGTTTCACATTTATTTTTTATGATGAAATATAATAAAAATAATATTTATTAGAAGAGGGAGTTTCTTTAAAATGATAGAATATGGAGAATTTTGTTTTTAAAAAAAAGATCAAATTAGATTCAACATATCTAAAAAATACGTCAACTGATACCCCTATAAATAATTAAACATCTCTGACAAAAACAAATCTGAATACCTAATTTTTATTTTTTTTTTTACATTTCATAGGAATATCCGAAATTCCGAATTCACACTCAGTCTAAAAGTCTGCTTAAAGTTACGGATGGGAGGAATCTAAAAGACTAAAAACTATAATTTAATTCAAAATATACTTGAAAATTATACAAAAATCTTTCCACTTATATCAGTTAATATTATTGTTTAATATTTTTACAACTTTACAGAAATATTTCTAATAATAATAATGATAATATATTATCATTATTATTACAAATTTACTCCTTAGACCATGAATGTCTCGAAGATAAATAAAAATAATAGTTATTATTATTATTATTATTATTATTATTATTATTATTATTATTATTATTATTATTATTATTATTATTATTATTATTATTATTACAAGATTACTCCTTGCATTGGCTTGCCAAGAGTAGTCATCTTCCACGTGTCCTTAAGATCGAAGTTTCTAGAAAAAAAAAAAAAAAAATAGGCAACTCAAAACAAAGAAGAAAAGAAGGCAACTCAAGTCTTAATTATCCTTGAGGGGTGTTATGCCCCTCTTTGCGATTTTGCATATGTATTTTTTAAAAATAAATAAATTGGTCCTTCAAATTAAGCATTTTTTTCTCCCTCTCTCTCTTTGGCCATTTAAAAGAAATTGTTTTTCTGGAGGTACGTACTAAACTGAATTGTGATAAAGTGCTTTAATTCTAATTTAATTTTAAGACCAAATTAATCTTCGCTAAAAAAATTAAGGAAAAAAAAAGGACCAAAACTAAGTATATATGCAAATAATAAGGGAGTGTGTTGTGACAATTCATGTTCTATGTTGAGGAATAATGCAAAGAGAACCAAGAGTGCATGGACGAGTGAGAGCATATGATCAAACCAAACAAACAGAGTTTCCCAAAAAGAAAATGCCAACAAAGTGACATTGAGTAACAATATTTGACAGAAAGAAAAACCAAATAATGTATCATTTTCACGAAAACAAACATGCATATATCTCTTTGAAAGCAATGCAATAAGAACATGCGAGTAGCCCGTTACACACATAAAAGGATGTTTCAATGGTCTCACGTAGGCCAGAGCCCTACAAATTTGTTGAAGTCTATCATACCTATGGAAGAATCGTTAGGAAGGACATTCTTCATTTTGAAACTAGCAATGATTTTTTAACATCTCTTATTTTTAAAACACCTCATTTATTTTTCTTATAACATCATCATATTACTTATTGTACATATATGTGTTTTTCTTTATCTCTCACTAGGTATTAAATAGGTATTTGAGTGTTAAAAAACATTTTATTTTGAAATCTCACAATTAATAGCTAGTGTTGATAAAGGTTGAGCCAATGCACGTGGCCAAAAATTAACAACTAGCTTTTCTTCATTGGTTTCACACAGGAATGAAAGCATGGCACAAGCATGTTTCTGCTAGCTACCATACAGTTGCCGACAAATTGACAACCCTGCCACTTTCAAATATTGCTTAGATTAATGTGACTATAAATCATTAACCCTTGCATTGATGTCATTTTCATTTTTTTCAAAAAAGTAAAAAATAATTAATCTAAGATACTTGTCATTTTTTTAAATGTAAACTTATTGTTTTTAATTAATAGATATTGTTGTGTTATTGAAATTTAGACTTTATTATGATATATTTTATTTTATTGTTTTTAAATTTTTGTATTATAAAATTATTATTATTATTGATTGAACCGCAATTAAACTTTTTAATTTAATTTGAATAAGTATTTTGACCAGCTTAATGATCATTCGGAAAATTTCACACAGCTAACCCTAGCATCATAATCTAATGGCTGAAAAAAAATCCCTTTTATTATTTTTATAAAAGTTACAAAAATAAAATAAAAGTGAGATTCAAGATGCCTTTTGTAACTTAAAGAAATTAATTAATATTATATATATCAATAAGATGTATTTACTTTTCAGTAATTTATTCTTTGTAATTTTTAGAATCAAGGATATGATTTTCTATAAAAAAAAAATTAAAAATATACAAATGAAAACAAAACACGTTAAAAAATTTCATATTAATTTATAAGAATAATCATTGATTTCAAAAACAATCGAAACAAATTACTCATATCTTGGAAATGACCTCCTCCTCCAAAGGAGCCACCAAAAAATCTACAAATCAGGCGACTTACACCTTTAATTTCCTACAACTGCAATCAATAATTCTCCTCAATGGCTCTGAGGGTCACGGCATTTAAAGGTAGGCAAGATCAGTGCTCGAACTTGTCCCTGTCTAGTGAAGTGCCTGAAAACGGTGGGGTAACACACAGAAGCACTTGTCTTGCAATCTTTGGACTTCGTACCATGGTGTTGATCAATTGCACAAAAACTTGAAAATGTGTATCACGAGGGCTCAATTACAAAAAAAAAAGTGACCATTTGATGGATTCTCATCTCAACCACCAATTATTGTACCAAGAATATAGAGAATTTAAGGTGGAGATACATGTGAATTGCGGATGCAATGTCTCTATTTAAAAGGTGGATGCTCATGCTTTGAATCCCCCCTCTAACTAATTAGTTAGATTCATACTTTGGAAAGTGTGTTAGATTCATAAGCATTATCATTTGGTAGAAATGGGGTTAGGCTACATCAAATTTTATGTTAAATAAATCTGATTTATTTTTTTAAAATTGAAGTCTAAGTTTGATTTATTTATTGAAATATGGTTTTTTCTTTGAAGATTTAGTTTGATATTTATTATTTATATTTTCTTAAACAAGTCTATAAGTTTATTTCTCAGGCTTAAAACTTTCAAAATTATTTAAAACTTGACATTTTTTATTAAACAAGTTTTAAATAATAGTATGATTATTTAACTTATTTGATAAATGTATCTAAAATTTATTAAATTTAGAACTCTGCTATGTCTGAGTTGTTCTACAGTGCTCCTAAATCTGCTCCTATATCTTTCCTTGTAACTTAGAACCACAAATTAGCATTGCTGCATCTAATTTTGACTAAAAACAATACAATAGTTGAATAAGTAAAACGACATATAATTATGTGTATATATAATATCTCCATTATGTGAAAACGATTTTTCCCATTTATCTGAATATGGACAGTGAAGAATAGTGCTTGATGTACTATACAAACACCTAAGCAGAGAAAGCCAACTTGTACACGTTGCCCCCTAGCATAAACCCAAGCACTAAAGATATTCATAAAATTAGGAATCATATTATTTTTTTAATACTCATAATTTTTTATAACGCATTCTTATAACTCTTTTTTCTTTACTTTTATTCAGTGCATCATTAATTTTATTTTACACTTCTTTTTATCTTCTTAATTTTAAAAAGTGCTATACAGAAGAATTGTACAGATGAAATATTTATCCATTCAGCAAAAAAATATATTTAACAAATCATCATAAAACACTTAATAAATAATAAATATCTAAACACTTAATATAAAAATAGAACTTAGTTCAAACATAATCGATTCCCGCAAAGATGATTCATGTCATCTTTACCAAACAAAAATATAAACTCATTGCTACCGTGTTTCACTAAAAGTACACTAGTAGGCTTTGAATTGGAGAAAAAATAGCTTGTGTACATTAAAAATGACTTCTAATATTCGTTCATAAGCATCAATATGTCAAGCATGCATCATATTTTCTCTTCCAGTAACATATGCATCGCTAGCTACATACATATAATTTACATGTATTACCTTTTAATTATCTGTTTGCTTTTTTTTTTAATCTGAAACATTTAGTTTTCCAAAGTCACATTAGATCTTAACTAATCTAAGCCAACTAGAGTAAACTCTTTTATGAAGAGAAAAATCTCCTAACGCCTATTTACCTTGCTATATTTTTCTATTCATAAAACTAATTCATGAATTTAGCAAAAAATCTCCTTGTCACTTGAGCCATCCAACTTCAATACACACGCATTACCTTACAAGTATACATGTGAATATATTAATTTTTTAGTATATATTTGAAGATAAATTAAAGTGACATAGTTTGAATTAAAGTTTTACACATCACTAGAATTTAAGCGCAAAATTAAGAAGGGCGATGTAACCTTGAAAATAGAAAAGAAGGGTGATCCATGTTTTTTTTATATTTTATTTTCAACCATACAAATATATGTTTCCGTAGAGATAATCTTGTTTGAATCAGATAAAATAATTATATGTGTGATTAATTTTTTTTCTAAATATTTAATACAATTATATATTTAAAATTTAGACTTAAAACTTTTGAATAATTAAGTTATAATAACCTCACACAACTAATCCGCCAGATGCTTGGTAGTTGGATTATCCATGTTTGAATTTCTATATCTTCATTAATTAACTCATGAACAATAAATAGACAGATATAGATGCGTGACATACCTGTGGCTTACATTAGTAGTCACAATGTCACTTAAAAATTCAATGGAGATAGGAAATGATTCGTCCAGAAGCGATTGCATGCAAACAGAATCATGAAGAAATCAAATAAACTAACCCATCACAACTGAAAAGAAAACGTTGGCCAAAACATATATAGAATAATTAATAGAGTCACAAATTCACATGGGTCTACACGCACAAACATATTATCTTTATGGGACAAAGACATGCAGAAACTGATGATATTATATAATAGCATTGCCACGCCAATTAATCTCAATCTTCTTATCTCCTCATCTTTTCTTCTCTTTTTCTCTATCTCACTGGCTAGTGTTTGTTCTGTTCCTTCAGGCTACCTTGCTAAATGACCAAAATACCCTTGTCTTATAGACCTTGTGAACATAAATTCTAGTGTGTGGTGGGGGTATTTTGGTCAAATGAATTGTTATAGGGAAAATATCTTGGGGGTGGGTGTGGTCACTTTCAAGATGCAGTGTGCATAATTGTCTCCATCGTATACTGTTTCAACTTTCAACTTTGAGGGGCCAGCTTCGGTTGCTTGAGCTTTCTAATTATTTTGATTTGCCATTCATGATTATACATAAATTTCTATACATAATCGCAAAATCAAGCAAAGCAACAAATTTATATTTATTAATTATCATGGAATTCACTAATGTAATTTGTCCATCATTATACACACACATTGAGCTGTGTGTATTACCAACAAATTAAAAAAAAAAATGTGAGTTAGAGATCTCGTTTTCAAATATGAGAATTTTATTGGTAATATGTAAGTATTTTCTCGTAAATATCAGTCCAGTATAGCCACAGTAAACAAAGGTTAATTAATTAGTCTAGTTGATATTATATTTTCTAAGAACATGAGTCCAGTCCTGTTGCTAAATGAAGATCATAATAATGAGTAATCTTTAACGGCAAATGTCTTAGATCTAATTTACTTAAATTTTTATACGTGTGTGTGAGCGTCATTTTAATGTAGTGGTAATGGTTATTTTTTCTTCTGAATTTTAATATTAAAGCTGGAACTATTTAATTTACAATACAAACAAAGCTCACTGAGTATATCACTGTTTGGAAGTGTCAAATTCCCACCCACGTTAATGAGTTGAACATAAGCTTATTGCTTAGTGAACGCAGTTTCAAACACCTGCACCTTCTAGCTAGGCTGCTACTTGAAAAATGCTAATAACTAACACCATTTATTATATCTACTCTACTATTTCTAACATATTGTATTACTATTCGTTAAAATATATCTGAGATTTATTAAAATAAAAATTGAGTAAGACATATGTGAATTTTAAACAATAAATGCATGCATTAAATAAAGCACGTTTGATAATATGTTAATAATCGCCCTCTTTTGCACCTAACAAAAATAAATTATTGTTTATTATAATGATTGAATTTAATACAAATTATTCATAGTTCACGATTAGCTTGCAAGTTGCTATCACTTTATTTAGTGAAGACTATCTCCTTTGCTCCTTTGAACAAACTGTGCCTCTTGCCCACTATGAAAGGGGTTAGAAAGGGCCAAATTTAGCAAACAGAAAGGGACATCACACTATTTAAATTTGGATAAAAGCCAGATAAATAATTTTCCTCACCATATGGATCATATGTTTAAATTGTCTTACTAAATTTAAAATTAGTTCGTTATGCAAAATATTCCTCTACTTACATGCTTCATTAGTTTTTTTAATTATATTTTATTGTTGAAGAAATTCTATCTGATATGGAAAAAGACTATTACTTTCTCTTGTAGTATATAAAAAGGATAGAAGTTATTCAATAACACATAAAATGATCAAAAAGGATAATGTTGTGGGACAAACATTAACTATGTTTCTTACACTAGATTTGAGAAAATAAGCTACCCGGTTTGATGTGAACTATATATGAGCTTTTAAAATAATGCATAAACCCACTGAAAGTTTTTTTTCTTCAAAATTTAAAGTTAAAATTCTACAATTCATCGAATAAATTTAGACCAGCCCATTTCATTTTACAACATCATTTTTATACCAGAAAATAACCTTACAAGTTACAAAGTTCCTTAAGATTAAACTCACTTCCAATCGTTTAAGGTTATTGAGATTTTTTACTCCTCAATTCATTCATTATGAGTTAATTAAATTATGCTAATATATATAATTTCTATTTTTTGGTCTAGAGATGGAAGAACCGAGATAAGATATATGTTTAATGAGAACTGTTGGCGACATTTTCTCTGATCCTCTTTTTTAATGAGTCTATATATAATTTGTTAGTATTAATTAAAATTACAATTTTTAGTAGGTTTTATTCTTATTTAATAATTCTAGCCAGCATTCCTCACATTTAATTTAACAAACATGGATTATTTTGGTGGAAATCAAACTCCTCAACTCTTTCTATGTGTCTCAATTATTAACTACTTAATTATTTATTATGAGATTTTTCTTTCAGAAAAAAATAAATAGTAGAATCTATAAATACTGGGCCACCACCAAGTCAAGTTCACAAAATATATTGGGCCACAGGCCGAGTTGCCAGTTTATACTATGATCCAACAACTTAACTTAATTAGCTATCGTTGTTCAAATATATTTGTTCTTGAATTATTGATAAAAAAATTCTGAATTCACGTAAATAGAATTATTTAGATGATAATAATTATCTTCTTCCTCTCACTCATAACAGTATAATTTTATACAATGGCTAGAATGTTTTTTTTTTCTTTCAGAAGCTAGAATGTTAAGATATTAATATAAAAAAGCTTATTCATAGTCAAAGTTTATTTAAATTTAAAAAAAATATTTATCAAAATAAGATGACCATTAAGTTAAAAATATTTATAATGTATAAATAAAAATAAAATAAAAAATATATACTTTTGTATTAAAAAATTCCACGGTTACATGATAATAATATATATTTAAATGACAATTTATAGTTTTTTTTACATATTTTACAACAAATTATTATATTAAGTAAATAAATTTAAATAAAAATAAAATAATTTCTGTTAACAATAATAATTTAAATAAGGTTTAAATACATTTTTGGTCCCTGCAATTAAATTTTTTTTCATTTCCATTCCTAAAAAAATGATTTTACTCCTTACTTACAAAATGTGTTTGTTTTATTTTTTGTCCTTAAATTGTTTTAGATAAACAAAAAAATTACTTTAAACAATGAAAAAAACGTTATCTAAAGCATACAAAAAAAATACTTTAAACAATGAAAAAATATATAAATATATTTTACAAAAAAAATAAAAAATAATTGGCATGAATGAAAATGAAAAAAATATTAAATTGTAGGGACCATGAATTTAAGCCTTTAAATAAATTTCAGTTTCCAAAATTATAATTGCAGTTTTATTTTTCATTTGGTAACTTTAAGTTGACAAGTTTGAGCGCACACTTTAAAAACGAAAAATAATAAACCACTGGTTTAGTTTAGATGAAAACTGAAAAGGCTAGCATTTATCAAGTAATAAAAAGCGTTTAAAACATTTTGTTTGTTTCATTGGTTAAAAAAACTCATTCGTGCAAACGTTAGCAAAGCATTTCAGTAGCCTCAATAAAATTTTATTGTTCAAAACAACACTTAGCTGAAGATTATGAAGAAGAAGAACACTTAGCTGCTTGTATAATGAAGCTGCACAGACCTTGTGATGAGCTCTATATGTATGGTACAATATTTTTTGGTAACCAAATAATTAGCAAAGATTGTTGCACAAATATTCATGACATGGGAAAACCATGCCATGATGCATTGACAACATATACTAAATAGGATTACCAAAATTTGGAGCAAAGAGAACCCAAATTTCAGAGAGGAGTAGCCAAGTTTGGAAGCAATGCATGCAACAACACTCCAGCCCAACTAGAGGATGTTGGTTCTGTTCCAATTGGTCCACCTATAATCTCATCATATGAGAAATATTTAAAGGATTGTACAGCTAAATTGCATCCACATTGTGGTGACAATTTGAATGCTTTTATGTTTGTAATTCTTATAATGTTGCATTATTTGGAAAAACAATACACTTCCCTTCTATTTTTCTCATGATTTTTTAATATATTATCGGATGGTACATAACTATTATCCACTTTTGTTGATAATATGTTATCTGAAATTTTAATTTAAAATCTCAAACACTTACAGTGCAAATATTAGTTTAGTCTGATTTTAATTTTAGTAGTATATAAGTTTTTACATTGTAAAGGATAAATATCAATTTATGATTACAAATGATTATATTATTTTTCAATTAGTGATTTTAAGAGTTTTTCCTTTTAAGAGTAATTTTAAATATTTTTTAGACATCTTCACTTTTTCAATTGATTTTACGCAGAAATCTAACTACATTTCTCATCTACTTCCATTTATCTTTCTTTTTTTCATCTATCTTCACTCATCTATTTTTATTTCCGTCTACTTTATTTTTCTCTGAAACTAGTATCTACCAAACAAGGTGTAAGTTTTACAAAGTACAAAAGTGAAAAAAAAAGGAACAACCAAATTTGATTTATCTTAACCGCTCTTCAGGCCAAAATTGAAGTTTGAAGAACAATATATTCATCATATCATCATTATTTGCTTACTCCACCTCAGTTCTAGTTCACTAAATTTTCAAACTAATTTTTGGCATTTGATTGCCTGCAACCATTTGCAGGATTATATTATAATCTCCCTACTTCAATAATACAAATTCATGACTGATTTTTACATTTGAGAAAATTAATTTAATAGTATGAAATAAATGTATATATAGCTATTTTCTGCTCTTGAGAAAATAAAACAATAAAGCCTCATTCCTATAACTCACTACTAAGTGAGATGAGCTAAATAAATTACACGATGCAACTCAGCTCATGAGAAAATAAAATAGCATAAAAAAATAAAATATTCTCTAACAGCTTTTGCTTCTTGGGTGAAAATTTTGGACTAGTGATTTCAACTCCACGCTTCGAGTATACCACTTCATATAATGAAGACACCGGTTAGAACCAAATAAACTTATCTGCATATGCACAAGAAAACAAGTTATTAGAATTTTGGCAAAAAGAGAAGACAATAGACACGTAAAATTAAACAACATACAAAACCCCTATTAAAAAAAGAATGTACAACAAAATCTTCGAACCTTAATCTAAGGAAGAGTCTTTGATCTCACGTCAAGCTGAGTGAAAACTACCAGTATCAGCAGAATCATTAAAGACAGTTATGAAAAAAACGTACTCCCTGTGACATGGAATTAAAGGGCAAGAAATAATTTAAGATCAACTACAAATCTCGAGATGCAAATAAATTTGGGGATAATAAAATTCAAATGATACAAGATCAAAAGGGACTGAAAGAATACCTGCAATGCAAAAGTAATATCACCCTCATCTACTTTAGGCGACACTCTTCTCAATTTATCCTCTCGAGATTGTCCAAGTTTAATAAGGCCCTGCAGTTATAATATATAACTTCATCATTTCACCTATTATCACTTTCCCTCATTTGAAGTAGAATATGAAAAATCATCTAGTTGCAGGAAGCTACATCTAGAAATCTAAAACCAAATCAAGAGTTGCCTTCAATACCTGGTCATTTAGCACTCTGCACATGTTTGAAAATTCCAAGATTCCCGCTGGAGGAATTATACAAGATTTGCATACCCCCACATACGATTTATACAACTGCATCATTATTACAGTTTAGAAATCAATGTATAGGTCAGAATGGATCAAACCCTTGTGAATGAGAGAAACATACCTCTCCAAGGATTGTATCTTTCTTGGCTCCACGAAAATGTTTCATAGAAGAGCAGAGTACAATCTGCAAGCAGTACAGATCAAGAAAAAAGTTATAGCCAATACCTAGTATAACCTAGTATAAAAGGTGCTTCTGCATTGGGTTTGATTAATTTCAGTATTCAGTAAAACAACCAAAAAAAAGCTTATTACATGTCTAATACCTTAATTTTTAAAAGCTCTCATCAAACTCTGCTTAAAACTAAAGTGCATAACTTCATTTTAACTTGTAGGACTTTGATTCATTTTACCTCTTCATTTCTTCTCCTATAAGTACTAATGAAGAAATTTATCCAAACTTGGCCTTGGTCAAAGATCTTTTGGTTAATTTGAGTATTCTATTACACAAGCCTTTAAACTACTTACCCTTAATGTCTTACAGTTCACATGATTGATCAAAGGTCCCTTCTTCCATCTTTCAAATTTATTGGAAAAATGTAAAAAATTCATATTATACAGGCAGAAATTTATGATATTTTGCTAATGTATTGTAGTTAAGAGCCCTAATAAGACACTTCCATTCAGTTTTGAACATTTGATAGGACTTTTGTGATAATAATTAAGACTGAAATTAGCCTATTACATATTCAACCTAAGATAGCATTTAAAGTAGATGAAAAATTGTTAGTTCCAATAATAGGAAGCCTAACTCTACAGTTCACACAACATTCATAGTTCAAGTTACCTGCTGATGATGTGGCAGAGATTGTATTGTATCCACCACTGGTGATCTATATGTCTTGGACAAGGCACGTGCCATATGATCAGTCCTTACCTGCAATTTATTTTGAGGATCTTAGGCCTTTAGTACAAAGTTAGGAAGAGTAAAGGACAGAAGAACTTTACTCGTTTAATAAATCTAAAATTATTGTATAGTGCTGCTCAGATGTCTTTAACAATGCCTCAATAATAGAACAGATTCTGATTAAAGAAAATAGTTTATTGCAGCTACAATATTAATTATACAGAATGCTATTATGGAACTAAGTTGCCTATACCTAGTATGACCGATAAGTCAAATCAGACTAAAACTAATGTATCTATTTCATGACAACACCTGAGAGAAACCAACTGAATTTAAAAATTAGAACACAACTTTATCCAAACCTATTAATTAATCAAAGGAGAAGCATTATGAATGCAAATTTCTACTCATTAGAGTTCATCCTTAAATTGTTTACAATTTTATTCTAGTGTAACATTTCATAATTCATCCGTAGGTAAGCCTAAAAAATTAGAAACGAATTATTGAACACTTACAGTCTCAAATTCTCGTTTTTTCATAAAATCAGGAGCTGTAGCAAGATTTTGTCTGGAGGATGATATCTCTTCCAATGAAGTATTCAAATTGCAGGCAGACTCTCTAATTTCTGCTTCAAGCATCTCTATTGCCCTCCTGGAAAAGGAATAAAGTATTAAAGTTGTTCTTTTGCTGGATTTTGCTCTTGCTAAATTGACAAAGCAAATTGTGACAGCAATCTAATAGGAATGATCCAAATTAGAGAAATGAACTAGGATTTTTATTACTGGCACTTCCTCAATCCCTAGATAAGTATCAAAAAGATACAACAGTGATGTTAGAGATGAAGAATCAAATCAAAGTGTAAGTGTGTAATCCTCCCAGTATTAGAAACCTGAGAACTCTCTAACTGAAGCCTCAATTCAACCACACCCCCTAACTAGCTTCTTCCCTTTTCCTAATTTATTTGCTCTAATCAAATACATTTAAATGTTTATTGGAGAGTTATTATTTTAACTAAGTTCAAATATTGGGTGTGACTTAATTTTAATCAACAAAATTATGGATGAGATCTGGAACTGTAGAAAATTTCCATTTCAACTTTTTTCGATAAACAAAATGAACACTTTTGATGAATAGGCTTGGATGCACTAATTTATCATAATAATAAATGACTGACCCGCATATACAAAGAGCATTCCGCATGTCACCAGAAGCTGCAGCAACTTTCTGCAAAGTGCAGTTCTATTTAGGCTCTACATATTATTTCAAGATGAATTACAATAGTGTATTTAAAACAAAAAGTAAAATGGGACTTGTTGCATTTTACTCTTTTTTTATCAGCAATGCATTTTACCTAATATAAAAAAAAAAAAGATAGCATAGCACTATTTTTTTCAAATATATAAATGGACTGACCCTAGCACATAATTCCATGGCTTGCTGTTGGAAGACAGTGTAAGGAAGTTCCTGGTGATGAAACAAAAAGTTATTAACAAAAATATTCAACAAGAAAATGTGACATTTGGTTCACATTTTTTATTCCATGAAGTCAGTAAACTATTTAACAAAGCATCACAATGACAATTTCCTTCTAGTGGTCATGATTCAAGGTGAAGATGGCACAACCATATAACTCAAGTTTAATAAAATTAATCTTACATTTAACCTTTCTTCAAGAATCTTGAGGATCTGATCTTTAGAGTAAGCCCGAAAATTTACAACAATAGGTTTGCCTGAAACAAAACAAATGGAAGAGATTAAAAAACAAGACAATAAAAATAATGACCAATGATGTACACAAGTAGGATAGCTCCATTACTATGGTCATTGAGAATTAGAGAAGCAATATCCAAAGAGTTTGAAATAAAATGAATTTTTCTTTATATAAACTTGTTGACTTTATTTTACTCACAATTTAATGATGTAAGCCTTGGAAGAAATCGATCAGCTAGGTCAATTGCATTCGCTACACCTGTATAAACAAGCACAATATGTCTTGAATTGCCCAAACTGATTTACTAGCCACGAACAATTTTGTGTTTCAAAGAAATTTACCTATTAATATACATCTAGAAAAAGGAAAGGTGGTGAGCATGAAAAGATCATGGAGCACGCCTCTGTCTTTGGTTATCAAATAATCTAACTCATCAGCTACTATCAATCTGTTACAATGAAGGTATATTACTTCTTTGATAACATCCAAGTAAAAAAAATATTCCATGCATGTCAGACTTCATTATATTCAATTTGAAAAACTCTGGGATTCATAGTCCAGGGCAGGTATATGTTCCTTACGTCATGTTCTTGTTAGACGATTTCTGAGAATACATGTTCTGAAGTTGCTGTAAGGGCGTAGCCGAAACCTTTTTACCCTGTGTTTGGTTTAACCCAAGTATCTGCTAGAACAGCCAGTGGGTCAGTCAACTGATAACATCAACTTCAGGTCAATGAAATGTGCTTCAGCATTCCTACCTTAGTGAAAATATCTGATGTGTTGGTAAAGGTTGTACAATTTACAGACAAAACATCTGGCTGTGGAAGACCTGCCTGTAAATTATATTGACAAGATCATATTAAAAAAAGAACAAAAATCACATTGCAGTTTAGATAGATCATCCCAAGTTAAAGATCTCTTATAGTCATATGCTTCTTCAGCCAATTAAATGGGATCATCAATTACAAACAACAATGGGCAAGCACAACATATCGAACTCTTCTCTATGAATAACCAAGGGACCCATCAAATACATACTAATGGCTTATTAGACATAACAATCAAGGGCTAGTTAATTTTCAAAAGAAAAGAGGAAGAAAAAAAAGGGCAAAACATAATTTTCAATATCTATGCAACATGTTCACAATCATCAATCCATAACATCACCATGGCACCAAAGACAGCACCAAGAGCATGAAACCAACAAGTACATCATACCTCCTTGGCCCAATTGAGTAATTTGTCTTTCACTTTCTCCATAGATAACGATTTCCCAGTTCCGGGACAGCCGCATATGTAGAGACTCCCGGCCTTCTGGTGCTCAACGCACCCCTTGCAGAACTCCAAAACCACATTCTGCTCCTCCTCGCGGCACACGACCGAAGACGGCGCAGTGGACAAGTGCAATGCCAGCTTCACCCTCTTCAATTGCTCACCGTCTATTATTTCCCCACCACAAAAATTACAGAAACCAAAATTAAAAAGGGAAAAAGAAAGAAAGAAAATAAAAGAAACTAGAATCTCACCTTTGGGATTCCACTTGGGTTTCACAGCTTCCGGGTCAGCTCGGTTTTCGTCGGCGCCGAATCTGTTCATCTGCAAATGAAAGAACAGAAATCGATAAGTTAAAGGAACTGAAAGAGAAGTGAAAATGAACGGTGGGGAATTAGGGTTTTGAGGAATTACCGTTGGAGTGGAATTGGGGGTTGCGGCGGTGCATCGGCGGGGCGATTTGCGAGGGGGCGATGAGGGGTGGGATCTCAATGTGCGCTTAGCGGCGATGACTGGCATTGTTCTGAAGACCAAAATGCGATCTGGTAAATGGTAATAGAAGACACTATGAGATGAGATCATATAAGGTTTGTGTTAGCGGGAAAAACTTCAAATGAGCGCGCCAAATTCAGACCATCTTCTTTTCCCGCGTCATAATAGATACCATTTACATTATTATCAATAATCAAAGGCCATTTATTTTGTGGATTTTATTATCATTAATCAAAGACCAGGCTTGCGCAATTCAATATCATCAATAGTAATTATTTTTTGCTATATGAAAGACCGACTTGAACAAAAGCAACTCATCCAAACACACGGCATTGCATTACTATTTAAAAAGTCTCCCTGAATGGTTTTGAAAAAATTAAATCATTTTGGTGAAAAAATTGGTTCAGATTTTTTATAAAAAATGCGCAACCCTATACTATTCACCAAAAAAGTGGCATACATAAGTGTGACAATGTTCTATTTATACCTCTATTTCTATCTATTATTGAGTAATAAATATTAGGAATGTGACTAAGTTTGAATGGGTTGAATTTAAGATGTTTAAAAGTTTCTAGTGATTAAATAGTATTAAGTTGTGTTAGGTTGGATTTTCTATTTTTTTAAAAGTGTTTTGGTCACAAGTCATCTATAGATAATGACTTGAATATGCCATTAATAAGAACATTCAAAAGTATATTAATACTTGACTTAGTATAATTAACAATTCCTTATTATTGTAGAGGTAGATCCTAATATTGCAGGAGCATATCAGAATTGATCTCATATTGCGAGAAAAACATTCCTTGGTGGCATGGCTAATTGGTGTTTTGGCTTTCACTTGTTAATGGGTACATGTCATCTACAATGGTACTTGGTGTTAGGCCAAGTCCAAAGAGGTTGATTTCAAAGGAATTGACTAAAATAGTCAACTAGAAAGTCAACCCAAGAGTTTAACCATAAACCTTAGAAGATGTGTATCCTTTCAACCTCAAGTCAAATAGATGGATAAAGCTAAAATTCGAACTATCATTGAGGTGATGATCACCTTAAGGATCTCAAATAGTGCACGGTCATGTAACCTCAAGCCGAAATAGGTGAATGAGACTAATATTAAAGTTAGATAAAGATATTGGCCTGAAGACCCCAAAGAGTACACAACACTTCAAGCAGATAAGGCTAAATCCTTCGCAATGTTAGCCTTTGCACTTAGCTGATATGTGGAATAATCCTTCACAAGGTCTTTACACATTTAGTACGTTAAAAACATTTTTTTTTTAAGTTCTTATGAGTAAGTCCTACTATTGTATTTACCCTTGTTTAATACCTTTACTCGGCTTGTATGTAGTTTTTGCAAGTAAGCACTCTAATTATTTACCCTTCAACCTTTGCAAGTTGAGCAATGCAATAATGGTTCCTCTAAACTTGACATAATAGCTTCGCATAAGTAATTTTCGTCAGCTTGAACGATTGCTTTGTATAGTCTGCTAGATAACTCGACGTGTGCAATTTTTTGTTGGTTAAAGTTGTATTCATTATGAACATTTATCCCAACAATAAAATAAAAATATATAATTAATCAATTGCCTAAGTCTTAATTAGAAGACCTCTTAGTGTAATGAGGATCACACCTAGGTTTTTGGGTACTCAATCAATTGCCTAGGTCTTGATTGGTCAATCTCTTATTAGAGTGAGGATCACACATAAGTTTATATGTTATCGGCCAATTGGTTAGGTCTTAATTGGTTGACCATGAGGACTATGCATAGGTTTACACATAATTAGTTAATTCCCTATGCCTTAATTTATTAACTTCTGTTTGGACTAAGAATCACACCTAGGTTTGGAGGCCTATTCATGTATTCAATCAAGACAAATGCATGCAATGTGTATGACCACCCCAACAATGGTACCATGCATGGCTATCACTAGTTTTCCAAATATATGAACTTTTATAGGTGCAAAAATTATATTATACTCATCCCAAAATAAGTGTCATCCCATATTGTTTCACATAGACCAAAACAAGTTAATAAATAGATTAAACAGAACAAAAATTTTATAAAAAAATGTTATTAAATAGATGAAAGATAATAGTATCAATATTACATTGAAAAACTACCCATGAGGGGAATAGTTAATCATTTGTCCATGAGGAACATCTTGGTTGCTCTACAACTAAATCAGGTCATCTAGATGTCATTCGATGATCATATAGAGGTGCATTTGTTTTGTGACATATACTTCACAAGCTTCTTCCTTCGAGTTGATAGCCAAATTTGTACTCATCTACCAAAATGGGTCTTATATTAGTTTGATCATGTCCAAGGATTTTCTTGATACTCCTGTACTATTATAATGCATGTTCCCACTTGTGTAGACTCTCACACATAACTTCACTCATTTTTACTCTCTAAGCTCACATTTTGACTTAATCGTTGGAGTCTACAGAGGTCTTGCAACCAGAGTCATCCACTATGAACATTATGAGCTATTTGACAAATAACTGGATTCTCCTTCCTTGTTACCACCACACAAGGACATAGCCACATTAGTGGGAGAGGGAGGGGGCTTGCCCCCTAACTTTTTCCAAATTGAAAAACTAGTAGTCTATTATATTTAAAAAAAAAATCATATTTTTTATTTAGTAAAAGAAATATGATCTAAAATTGGATATTATATTTTATTAAATTGTAATTTTCATAAAATTAATTTTTATCTCTTAAACTTTTTCTAAATTATAAAACCAATAGTAATATCACCTTTTTAAAAAATAAATCTTATAAAATCAATTTTTATTTCCTAATTTTTTTAATTATAAAATCAATAGTAATTTTATCTAAATTTTATATTTGTTAAAATATGTTTGAGATTCCTAATAAATATTCAAACTTTGTGCTTGCTCCTTAATACATATTTTGTTTTGTTTTAGCTCCCTAATAAAACAAAAAACTTTATTTTTGGTCATTGGCATTTTTTTTAGTCCATGACAAACTACCGAATTTTCTATTTGCTTCCTGGTAAATTTTCTTCATTTGTTATTAGTCCATTTGAAAAATATTAATAACAAATGATTTTTTTATTAGGAAACAAACACAAAATTTACTAATTTATTAAGAACTAAAAAAAATTCACGGGCCAAAAATAAAATTATTATTTTGTTAGAGACTTAATGTAAATAATTTTTTTTATTGGGAGACAAACATAACATTTAAGTATTCATTAAAGATCAAAAACATACTTTAGACTATTATATTTAATCGCATTATATAATCAAATTTTTTGTGTTTTTGGTCTTTGTTAATATCTAATTATTAAACTCTATTTTATTGCAATCAAAAGATTTTTATTTTTCAAATATCTTATAAAAATGTTATTGAATTTATTAGAGATTGCTACAATTTCCAAATTATGGAAATGCACGATGACAACCATTATAGTCACAAATTGTGACATTGGCAAATGCTTAAAGACATGGCATGAAAAAAATATATTTATAATTTTTCATATTTTATATTTAATGTTTTAATAATAAGACTACACTTGGTAATTAAGATGGAATAAGTCACATCTATAATAAATAAACAAATTTAGAATTGTGTATTGGGACTTGCATTCTTGAAACAATTTTATTTTATTTAATTGTGTGAAGACTAACGTGAATTTACACTGAAACAATTTATACTATCAACTCTTTTGATGAGTAAAACTTTAAAGAATAAATTATCTTTCTAATTTTTAGGTCTAGAAATTAAGCTTGAACTTTTATAGTTTATATCTGATCTATTTTGCTATCAGATAAATGCTTTTAAGATATCGATTTGAGTTTTTTTTTTTAAGAAGAGATTTAATTTAAAATAATTTCATATCTCTCTATCTTTAATTTAAAATAATATATCTTATATATATTTTTTGGTGAATCATATCTCATATATCTTTATATTGTCTTCAAAAGCTTCCTAGTTTAAGAGAAAAATAATTCCTAAATAATCAATTTGTCAATAAGCTTTTTCATTTTTTCATGTCAATACGAACTATGAAATTTAGTTAAAAATATTAAAATATACACATCAAAACTCCGAGAGAAAGAAATGGTGAAGGTATTGAAAAAAATAAACACAAAATAAACGAGTAGAGACCACCTTGTACAGAATTTATTACTGGATTTGGTGAAAATAATTGTGATTTATTATTTCCTTACCTTAATTACAAATTGTACCATCTAAATTTTATTATTTTACAAATTTCATCATTTAAGTTTTATTTTTATCAATCTTGTCACATAGAATTTTAATTTTTGTATATTTTATCACCATTAATGTGTCAAAAAAAGATAATGATAAAATAAAATGATGTCATCTTGTTACCAACTTGATTGTAAAATGTACAAAAAATTAGATAATAAAAATCATAGAATGTTGAAAGTTAAATGATAAAATTTGTGGAAAAAACTTGATGGTAAAATTCACAAAATTAAAAAATTAAGTGATAAAATTTATAAAATAAAACTTGAGTGATAAAATTTGTAAAATAATTAAAGTTTAATGATAAAATTTAAAATTACCTTATCAAATTTTCATCAGTTTTTAATTATTAAATTTATGCCATAAATTTAATTTGCATTAATAATACTTGTTTTTTTTTCCTCTGCACTAATTAATTTCTCAAGTCTCAGTTAATTAAAATTTAATTGGTAAATGATTAAGTCTTTATTTAAAAGTATGGGCTACTTTTTTTGTATAAAAGTGAGAGAAAATGAGTAAAAAACTACTAAAAATACAACTGTGAAGAGCACTTGTCTGTAATTTTGCTTTCAGACAATTTCATCATTAATAATAGCATGTGTAAATCGAGATGTTTCAACAAGAAGGATCCGCCATCAACGGAAAATATTCGCTTTATGGTATATTTTGGTATTAGAAAAAGAACAACGTATTGTAACAATTTTTCAAAAAAATATTTCAAAGCCCTTTAGTATGCACACTTGCTAATATATTATATATCTGTGTTTGAAAATGAATCCTTTTAATAATTCGGCTGAATTTTTTTCTTCTCGAACTTGAATGATGTAACACACCATTATTTATTCTGGAAAAGTTATGTTGAAACAGATTTTGCCCATAAGGTGTTTTATTTCATATGGATGATTTAGCTCAACTATCTACGGTTATGTGTCCCATATATTATGGATCAATATTTATTGATGTTTAAGATTAATCTATATGTATTAAATATTTAATAAATATAAATTATTATTATATTTGAATTAAAACATTTTTATTTTATATTTGTTATGATGAATTACTATTATATCTATTACTTTTTACATACAAGAGAGGTAGCATGGAAGCCTTATAGACATCACCTCTTCCTTACATGAAAAATAGATAGCAAGCATGTCAATTGATCACATTGTATTGTATATAACTTGCTAGGATTTCTTGAATTTCAATTGAGTTTTAGAACTCCTCAATAAGTCATAATTAAATAATTCTATAAAATATTTTGTTATCAATCTACTTTAATTAATTTTATTTTAAATTATATAAATATACTGTATAAACAACTTACTTTTGAAGAGTTTCTTTAATGTTACTCTTTATATATTTTCTTCGAACACTTTTTCCCCTTGTAATTATCTGTACTATTTGTTGTTATCAATCTACTTTAATTAATTTTATTTTAAATTATATAAATATACTGTATAAACAACTTACTTTTGAAGAGTTTCTTTAATGTTACTCTTTATATATTTTCTTCGAACACTTTTTCCCCTTGTAATTATCTGTACTATTTGTTTTAGAAAGTAACATGATCTTTTTTTTTTCGAGGATTTATATTTTATACAATTAGATAGTAAATCATTGTCGTGTAATAATTATGTAACATTTTTATGTCTATAATTTCATTTTCCCAGCAACCATTGCCTTTGGATATAAATTAAAGCTGAAGGCAAATTAAACTTTCAATTAACTGCCCCATTTAAATTCAAGGACTCATTTGTTTTACTGTATGTTTACTATATATATATATATATATATATATTCTTCAAACTCTATTTTATTCTCTGTTATAGTTTTCTCAAAAATGAAGTTTATAAATTATAAATGGCAAGGTTAATACAAACAGGCCCTAACTAAGATGTCAAACAAAAATGATCAAAATCCGGGGAGGAAAGAGAGGACCGTTGTTATATTATGTGAATGTTGCATATACTTCATTTACAAGGTTTTTTTTATAGAAATTTATTAATTTTTTTATAAGACTCTTTTTAATTTTTAGATATAATTATTTTTTTATACTTTTACTTAATTATTTTTCTCTAAATATTAATAAAAAATAATTAAATGAATAAAAAAATAAAATAATAATAATTTTAGAACAATAATATAAATAATTGATCTATTTAATGTAATTAATTAAATTAATTATTTTTTTATTGGGGATGTGAATTAGTTATAAAGTGTTATAATTTGGGACAGATAAAGTATAATAAAAGAGAAACGGATAAAAATGTTTGAAAGGTGGGGACAAAGATGAATGCACAAGCAGCAAGAAAGGTAGAAATAAATGGGAGGTCATGAATTGATGAAGTCAACTGCAAACTATATAGTTGTGGATTTGGTGTATCTTTCTTTGTGTTGTTTTTGTGTTGCCTCTTTAAAATTATATAATTTTAAAAATTAAATATTATTATTAAATATTAATCTAGCTGTAATGTAATATTATTTTTATGGGAAGAGATAATAAAAAAGTCAAATTTCTTCTGCTTTCAGTGTTGGGTGGGGTTGCAACTTTAGACTTTTATAGGTATGTTTCAATTGCTAACTTTCTTGAATTGCCAGAATCCTATATCTTAATTGGCTTGGCTCCATACATTTGGTCATACAGAACTCCGTGTAATTATTACTTGCATTTATTCTGTGTAAAAAGTAGTATCCAGATTCAAATAAGATAATACTCCCACATCAAACTACTCAATACTTGAGAATTAGTAGGAGTAATATAATATTATTTCTGAAAAAAAAAAAGTGGTTGAGACTTAGAGAGAGTTACCCTAAAGATAATCAATTTTTTTTTTAAATATTAGTCATCAATAAAATTTGATGAATATTTTACATTAATTATATTATAATAAAAAATAATAATTTTTTATATAAGTGAACAAAAATTTAAAAACTTATAATTGGACTTAAAAAATGGGAATGACATGAAATTTCAATGGAATGTAAAGTTACTTCTTTCTCAGAATTTTTTACTTCTTAAATTTTCTTTCCTACTTGACCAGCTGATTTTATGATTTATATATGGAGGAGTTGTTTACATTTCAAATAGGCAGTTTTCACCACTTTCATGTACCGTGTTATGAGAATTGATATTTGATACCAATAATGTCATCTAAGAACTATTTGAGTTTTTGGATGATAGTTTGGTAGATTTTTAATCAAACAACTAATGCAAATCCTTAGGTGGGTGTTTTGGATAATTTTGAAGAATTTAAAATTTTAAAATTTCAATTTCTTCGAAATTTTTTCATTTTTATTTGTTTTTGTTTGGTTAAGGTATATATTTAAATTTGTTGATGTTCAAAATTTTGTGTTTGGATAGAGTAATAAAAAAAATTATTTCATTTTTTTTTATTTTGGACAAAATAAACAAAATTCTTCCATTTAAAAGTTTGTATTTAAATAAAACAATTAAATTTCCGTGGTTTATAAATTTTAAAGAGAAGAGAAAAGGGGAGGGGGAAGACAATAATTTTGATTTTTTTAATTTTTTTAGAATGATTGACTTTTAATTTCTTTTTAGACATTTTTTGACTTTAATTAATTTAAAATTCCTTTTAAAACTATTAAATTATAAATTTCATTTAATAAAATATCTAACAATAAATTTTAGTCAAAATAATTTTAAATTCCCTTAAAGATACTTTCCCCTTTTTTAAAAAACACTTCCAAATTCTAAACACACAATTAGTGATTTTGCTAGACTTGGGTCATTGGAATAACTTAAAATATCAACCTATTTGATTTTTCAAATAAATTTCCAACTTTTCAATTTATTGAAAAAAAATTATGTCAAGAAATTAATTAATTCATAAGCTTTATAACTTGACTGTAATTTTTTATATAAATATAAACAATTATTTGACTACTTCAAAATAATTTAACCTAATAATAATAAGAGCAATTTTATGGTACTACTTCAAAACATTTAAGAATTTCGACACTAGTATTATTAATAAACTCTCACTCCACTCTCTTTCTTAGTATCACTGTATATCCAACTTCATTTAACTATTGTTGCAAAAAAATTATCGTATGAAAATTCATAAGAACTCTCTATTAATAATTAATAATTAAAAATTAAAAATATAAAAAAAGATACTGGTACATACACAAAGACACGGACACTATATATATGTACCTAGGAGGCATTTCAGAACAGAGAGAGAGCGTTGAAAGTTACATGAGTATGGAAATCTCTATGTCCATTATGGTTTCCATGAGCATGCTTTAATCTTCTCTCTGGTCACAGTACAAAACGTAAAACAGACACAACACAAGCTGAGTTTTTGTGTGTAAGTTTCATCATCATCATCTTTGATCCACCACACTGGAAAGTGAAACAACTAGAAAGCGACTTTCGTGGGCCCCTCTTACAAACTGGACGGTAAAGATAGATACCATGCTTTTTCATTTTTTTTTTCTTTTTCTCAGGTCTTTTTCTCTACCAAAGCTGTTATCATCATTCAACAATGTCATTTTACCCTCCAATATAAATGCTTCATTTTGCATTTGTCTTCAGCCTTGGCTTTTCAAATGGGAGGAAGAATATCCAACTTTTTTGTTCTCTCCCTGTCTGTTCAACCATCACCATCATCATCTGTTAGCTCCTGAATCTGTTGTTGAATCAAGGTATGAATGAATGTATGATCTACCCTTTTGGTCAACTGAGTTTTCTTTGCTATTTGAATTTATTTTTGCACTAGCTCATCTTCTTTTCTATCCTTTTTGATTTGCATTGTTATTGCCTTTTGACTTTGTTTTCCCCAAGAAAATGAATGGCCTTTGTGGTTGATGCTTTTTTTTCTTTCTTTTATGTGTTTGTTTCAGAGGCTTAAAAAAATGAGAACTTTGGGGTAGGCTCAGTTGTGGGTATTGACTGCTATAGATTCATTTGTGGTCAGCTTCAGTGTTTTGTTGATTTTGGGAGTTATGTGTTTGTTGGGCTAGTTTCTCCTAATATTTTCTGAAAATTTGAGGCATTTTTATTTCAGTCATTAGTTTAGATTTCTTGCTAGTGTTGACTGTCTTCCCACTTCCCAGTAGATGTAGATGTTTTAATTTTAGAGCATGGATAGTATAGAGGGGTGATGGTTATAGAATGATTCAAATCTTAAAATTAAGCATCTAGCAATTCACTTGAAAAGTTATCAAGCTGATTAGCTGAATGGTATATATATATATATATATTTTTTTTTTTTTTTTAATTCTTGAGGTCTAGGTGGAAAAAATTGTTTATCACACTTTATTTATTTTTCATTCTAGTTAATTCAGCAGCAAAATGACATGTGTTAAACCTAACAGGTGTTGCAGAAACAAAATATACCTACTTTTCATGTCTGATGTACATTCTCCTTTGGAACATTTCATAACAAAAATAATTACAACTTTGTGATTTCTTTTTTGTTGTATTTACATAAAAGAATTGATTTGCTTGATAAAATTAAATTCTTAATTAGTTGCACAGCATTATTGTTGAGTAATTAATAGTCCAGTGACTGGCTTTGTTGCATACCGATTATGGACACAATGGATTTGATTATTATTCTTTAAGTGCAATCTTGGCTGTTTTAGATTAATTGCATATTGGTAGCATAAGTTTGCCTACCTTGATTTATTTATTATAGCACTGCTTCTGGATTATAGATGGGCATACAAAACATCCAGTAATTAATGTGTGCCCCCAAGTTTCATTCTACCTTCTCTGTTTGCTTAACATATAGTTATGTCTTAAACCTTACGGGATAAGTTTTAATAATATACTCAGTAGAGTGCAATTCTATTAGTTACATATGCCTCAGCTTCTGAGGACTAACACAGTTTAAATCCTGGATTGCAGACTAATCTAGCGTTGAGTTATTTTGGTGGAGTATTAGAGCCATAGAGACGATGCCTATTGTCACTAAAGATATGGATTCTGCATTCCAAACTGCTGGAGCAAACCCGTATCCTTACAACCATTTTCTTTCAAATTGCTTTATAGTTTGTGTTAGTCTGTTGAATAGGTAGTAGTTATTTTTTAGTTCAGCCTTTTCATGCTAAAGAAAATAAAATTTGTTTTAATTTCTAATGACAAAGGCACCAAAATGAATAGCTGGTTAACTTGCATTAGCCCATGTCTCATTGGTTATGGAGAAAAAAAAAAGAAAGATAGGATATGATAGGGAAATAGGTTATTGTATTCTAATAATGATATATTTTAAAATAGTTGGGAAGCACATAAAAGTCTGGACCTGGAGACTTATATTTCTTGAGTTTTATTTTTAAAGATGTCTCTTAGCTCTTCCAGATTTGTGTTTCATCTGTAAATTTTATTTTTAAATCCATCACATTTCTTTTTTCAAGTTTCTGTTTTGTACTTAACTTAATGTTCTTAGAGGCTTAGAAGTTTGGTGTATTGAGAACCAGCGGCTGGTTTCAGTGTCAAATTCAAGCCATGGAAAATTCTATACTGGAAGTGCATACTTAGTCTTGAATGTAAGATATTGCTCACTTTATTTCCCCATTGATCCTTTTAAATTCATGAAGAATTTGATGGCCATATCTCAATTAAAATCCAAAGTTTCAACGATTATCTTCATCATCTTTTCCTCATTTTGCTATCCATTTTTGAAATTGAATCCATTACTTCTGGGGCCACCTTCACCATATTGATATTTTAACAATTCCCTGTCAGTATGAGCTTTATTTTCATCTAAATTCTCTTGGCATACATTGATCCAGACCTTTTTACATGTTTGTGGAAACAGGCAGTCTTTCCAAAAATTGGCCCTCCTCAGTATGACATACATTATTGGTTGGGAAATGAAGCAAAGAAGGCTTGTATCCTTTCTTTTTTAATTGTCTTGCTTGTTGTGATAATAATATATTACTGTTAATTTTCTGCCAGTAAAGATTTTTAGGCTGTATATACCCTTAGTCCTTTTTCCTCAATTGGTTCCTCATTCTTTTTACTCACAAAGTGGTGTGGTCCTCCGTTTTTCTATAACATTTCTTGTCTAAGTTTCTCATCATGTTTACTATAATCTATTGTTCTCTTATCTGAGAAGGGTGACACTGTATAGAAATGTAATTTATCCCATTGAGGGAATGTGAAAGTGAAACTGTAATGACTAATATATAGTTTCAAGATTTCCTCAATAAAACTTGCTTGATGTGTAATTTCTGTTTATCCAACAGCAAAATAAAGACTATGGGTGTGTATTTGTTTATCTAAAATTTGTTTGGTGATTTAAATGTGGTTAAATAGACTAAGGAAGGTAATATGTGTATTGGAACATTAAACGGTGAACATAGTTTTTAAGTTACTATGAATATTGAAGTGTTGACTGTGATTAAACAGAATGATTAGCATTGTTTCACAGTCAAGTAAGTGTTTACAGGTAGACTCAAGCTTGGCATCAGACAAGGCACTTGATCTGGATGCAGCCTTAGGATCGTGTAGTGTTCAATACAGGGAAATTCAAGGCCAAGAATCGCAGAAGTTTCTGTCATACTTCAGACCTTGTCTAATACCCATTGAAGGGGTGTTTACTTCAAAGCAGGGGAACTTGAATGGTGAATACCAAGTTAGCATGTATACTTGCAAGGGAGACTATGTTGTTCACGTGAAAGAAGTGAGTTATTTCTCAAGTTTGATAATTAACTGCTTCTGTTGTTTGATAGTGTGAATCTCCTCTCTGCCTATTCCTCTTTCTGAAAAATTTAGTCATGGACAAAAACTTATTGTTGTTAGGAAGTCCCACATCACCCGCCTCAATTCTTGGGATGCAAGTTATATATTTGGTGGACAACTTCACTTAATGCCAATTGATTTTAAGATGGAATTTAACATGGTATCATAGCTTATAGCCAATCTTGGTAAATTGCCTGTTCTGGCAGGCATCTGTGGAGGGTGTTAGGAAAGTCCCACATCGCGTGCCTCAATTCTTGGAGTGCAGCTTATATATCTGTTGGACAACATCACTTCATGCTAATTGGTTTTAAGATGGAATCTAACAATTGTGTCCCCACATAATACTATATGATTTACAAATTATTTTAAAGGGGGGTTTTGACCATGGTTTTTATGTGGGGATGAAACAATGATTGATAGCTTTAGATGATAATATCAATGATGATCACTGCTGAGCTTATACATGTTAGGTTCCAGACAGCATAGCTCTCATTACCATTTTCTTTTCTTTGCTTTCAGACCATCAGTTGCTTGACTTTTGACATGTATTTCTTATAATACTTTGTCTACATGTCTTTATGTTTAACTGGAATTTGATTAGTATAGCCTGTCTAATCAACTATATATTCGTTAGGTGCCATTTCTAAGGTCATCATTGAATCATGAAGATGTATTCATTCTTGACACTGCCTTAAAAATCTTCCTCTTCAGTGGGTGCAACTCTACCATTCAAGAAAGAGCCAAAGCTTTGGAGGTTGTTCAGTATATCAAGGAGAATAAGCATGGAGGAAAATGCGAAGTGGCAACAATAGGTTTGAATATAACACTACTTTTTTTGGTGCTTATTCCTGTTTTGTGAGGGAAGATGTTGCAAATCATAATTGTACTATTGTAGAGGATGGAAAATTTGTTGGTGATTCTGATGTGGGTGAATTTTGGAGTTTATTTGGTGGTTACGCTCCCATTCCTCGAGATTCGCCTTGTGTTCAGGAATCTGAGACTCCTCCTGTAAAGCTATTTTGGTGAGGTTCATACATCTATGTGCGTAATGTTTGTGTGTTGATGAACCGTACTTGCCGAACCTTATTTCTATGTTAAACATACAAGTTTGTTTTGAATCAATAATTAACAGATTCATATTGATAGTTCAATGATCAACTTAATGGCATCACAGTTTATTGACTAACCCGAATTATTTTATTAGTTGGTTTCAATGGAAACCAATATGCTTCAGGGACGTGTGAAGGAGAAATAGTAAAAATGAACTGCTTACTTCAAGAAATGTTACTCTTAGCTAAAGAGTGGTTGTTTTCACATCTTAACAGGATAAATTTACAGGGAAAACTTTGTGAGACTGGAAGCAATGCATTCAGCAAAGAAATGCTTGAGACAGAAAAGTGTTATATGTTGGACTGTGATGGTGAGATTTTTGTCTGGATGGGAAGGCAGACTTTTTTGACAGAAAGAAGAACAGCAATCAGAGCTGTAGAAGTAAAGACTCTCTTCTTTAAGTTTCCTTTTGTTTCATAGAAACTTAACTTCAGTATATCCTAACTTTCTAATGCATGTTATCAATTGTGCTTGCCCATAAGCATTGCATTGAGGGCATTGCCTGTGCTCACTATTATGTCCATTTATTTTACTAGGAATTTGTCAGAAATGAAGGCAGATCAAACAAGACTCATTTGACATTTTTATCAGAAGGATTGGAAAGTACCATCTTTCGGTCATACTTTACTAATTGGCCTAAAACTGTGGAGCCTAGGCTTTATGAGGAAGGCAAAGAAAAAGTGGCAGGTTTAGTATCTTATGCATATTACTCTGTTTAAGATGTGTATGATTAGTGCGTCTCTATTATTCTTTTCTTTATATTTGTTTCTTCTGCCTCAGCCATATTCAAGCACCAGGGTTATGAGGTGAAAGAGCTTCCTGAAGAAGACAATGAGCCATCTATAGATTGCACTGGCACAATAAAAGTATCTTATTGCTCAAAACCTAGCTGTTTCTTTTTGTCCAGTGATATATTTGTCTTTTCCTGTGTTGTCTGTTAACTGAATACTGCAATTTCAGGTTTGGCGGGTGGATGGTGATGAATTGTCCCTTCTTTCAGTTACAGAACTGACAAAGCTTTACAGTGGAGATTGCTATATAGTACAGTATACATTTCCAGGAAATGGAAGGGATGAGACACTATTTTATGCTTGGCTTGGCTCCAAGTGTGTAACGGTAAGCACTAATCAAGGTTTTCTGTCTTTACTAAGTAGTTTTGTAACTTGTAATTCATACAAATGGATTAAACTGTTATTTAAGATCACAACTACAAAAACCAAGCCTTTTCCCACTAGGTGAAGCCGATAGCATGGATCAAACAACCCCTTCAACATTTTAGTGCGCCTCATATCTATATTCTATACACAAATCATTGACCTCTAAACCATTAAATGATTTCTACTATATTGTTTTCTTGGTCTCCCTCTATCTCTATTTTATCTACTCATTATAGGTCTTCTCCACACATGCCCAAATCACTTAAATCAAGATTATACCATTTTTTCTACAATAAGTGTTACTCTATGGTCCCCAAGTTTCTCTCTAATTCATTCATTCCTATTATGTCCACACATCCAATGCCACATTCTCATTTCTGATATATTAAGTTTGCAGTCTCCAGTCCAATCCTTGCTCCCGGAGTAAGTCCTTGGGGTTGATCTCCAGGTTCTGGTTCTGCCTCATCTATATTCTCTTTTTGGGTTTTTAATGACCAACATCCAATTCCATATAACAGTGCAAGTCTTATACAGCTGTGTGGTAAAATTTTATAAGCTTGGACCATTCCTTTTTGTCATAGATAACAATTAAGACACTCCTCCATTTTATCTACCTTGCTTGATTCTTATGGTTTACATCCGCCTTTATTTCTCCATCGTTTTGTATGATGGGCCCAAGATGCTTAAACTGCTTGACTTGTGGTAAGGTACGGTCTCTAAGTTTCACTTATAAGCTAAAATCACTGTGCCTCTTGCTAAACTTATATTCCCTATACCCTGTCTTATACTTAAAACAAAATTAAGCTTGTCTCCACATCTCTATCTTCCCATTTATTTTCTTTATCGACTCTCCAACTCGGACTATATCATCCTAAAATGCATGCACTGAGGCACTGACTCTTACATATGCTCAGTAAACACATCCAAGACCAGGGCAAAATGCTAGGAGCTCAAAATTGACCCTTAACAGAATTTAGGTAATCCTTTGACAACCCTTGATGCAAAGCTATAGTTGTATGAAAAACTGTCATTATCAGAAAATTATAATAGGATAGTCAAATATCCTCTGTTTAGTTTTGGTTGGAACTTGCTACTTAGTTTGTTGAAATTACTGACCATGACATCTTGCTTGGTATTAATGTTTATAGAAAAAAATGATAAGTGCAATTTCATTTCCAGAAGTTGTCTAAAATTCTCAAATTTGTCTTCCATGTTTTACTCAGTTCTTCAACTTCTGTAACAATGATAAACTTTTAATCTCATCCTTTTGAAATAGGCTTGGTTAATGTTAATAATTCCTAACACAAACTGCCATTTTGTTCTATAATTTTGTTCTGCAGGAGGATAAAGCAGCTGCCATTTCCCACATGAGTACTATGGCTGATTCAATCAGAACTAGTCCGGCTATGGTTAGTGCTGTTCTTGCTCTGCTAAATCTTTCATAATGTGCTGATTGAATGTGTACAATAATCAAATTATAGTTTTGGGAAATATCTGCACAATTTTTATCTCTCAACAGGTGCTAGCTTCCTGTTGCTGCATTCTGCATCTTGAGTACATTCATATAAAAGACATAACTTTCCTTCATATTACTATGCCTAATTATTCAATGTACATTGAATTTCTGTTCAGGCTCAAATCCATGAGGGTAAGGAACCAGCTCAATTTTTCTCAATACTTCAGAGAGTAATCATATTCAAGGTATGTGCCCAATATAATCTCATTTTTAAGTTGTGTGTAATATTAAAAAAAGTCACAAAGTCACGTGCTCCAAATTCTTCATTTTTTCCTCTTGTAAGGGGGGAACCAGTTCAGGATATAGGAAGTTTATAGAAGAAAAAGGTATAGTGGATGAAACTTACAATAAAAACCTGGTTACTTTGTTTCGGGTACAAGGTACAAGTCCAGATAATATGCAGGCCATCCAAGTTGATCAAGTAAGTTTCAATGATTCTGATTTTATCCACAGTGGAGCCCTTTTTATTATATCTTATCTCTAATTACCAGAAAAATGGACACCAATTACCAAGGCTTCAAGCAAAGCTATTGAATCCTCTTTTATCTTCTAAATTGCATTGGTTATTTTTCATTACTAACTATTTCAATATATGGACTAAAATACTAAGCACTTAAGTTCAACCTATTGTGCTCTATTAATGCTGATCTATATGTCAAATCTTTGATGACTTTCATCTGTTGGCTGGAACCAAAATAAAATTATAATCAGAATAATCTATTTTTTCCGTCTGTTGTGCTCGAAATGGTAGCTTTGAAACATATTTTGTTTGTATCCTGTTTTATTTTTTTATGTAAAATTTTATATTTTATGTAAGCATTTATTGACTATGTATCTAAATTGTTATAGGTTTCAACCTCCCTGAATTCATCGTATTGCTACATTCTGCAAAATAAAGCATCTATCTATACTTGCATTGGTTATTTTTCATTACTAACTATTTCAATATCCTGTTCTTATTGAATATGGACTAAAATACTAAGCACTTAAGTCCAACCTATTGTGCTCTATTAATGCTGATCTATTGGCTGATATATATGTTAAATCTTTGATGACTTTCATCTGTTGGCTGGAACCAAAATAAAATTATAATCAGAATAATCTATTTTTTCCGTCTGTTGTGCTCGAAATGGTAGCTTTGAAACATTTTGTTTGTATCCTGTTTTATTTTTTTATGTAAAATTTTATATTTTATGTAAGCATTTATTGACTATGTATCTAAATTGTTATAGGTTTCAACCTCCTTGAATTCATCGTATTGCTACATTCTGCAAAATAAAGCATCTATCTATACTTGGATTGGGAGCCTATCTTCAGCTAGAGACCATAATCTTCTTGATAGAATGGTGGAGCTACTTAATGTATGTCATTTCAATTGACATATGGTGCTGGAAAGTTTTATCTATATGACAGTCCTTGCAAAGGAAGCATTTAATAATGAGTTTTTCATTTGGATTTATATTAAATTATAAGACAGTTCATTACTGCTTTCTATTGGAAATATTTTTTCTAATGGTGTTAACTTGTATCTCATTCCTTGATGCAACCTGCAGCCAACATGGCTGCCTGTTTCTGTGAGGGAAGGGAATGAGCCTGATATTTTCTGGGATGCTCTCGGTGGAAAGGCAGAGTATCCAAAGGGCAAAGAAATTCAAGGATTCATAGATGATCCACATTTGTTTGCATTAAAAATAGCGAGAGGTAAGAAAAACACCCTTTTAAGAAAAGTAATCTAGATCTCACTTGGTTTAGAACTATCCTGGGTGAAATGACAGGGAAACCATGTCTAATTGATGATTCTGTTTCTCACGCTCATTTGTTGGAGTTTTAACTCAGGAGACTTCAAGGTATATTGCTTCTACAATTTGAATTTGTTCATGTCACATGTAATAAATAACTATGTAAATACCTAATACATTTTACTAAGCTTGAGTTAATAACAATATTATTGCTGAAGAAGACTGAGATAAAACCCACCATGAGTAGCATTTCTAATAATCGTTTAAACTATCTGACTGAAATGTCAATAGAATCATTAGAATTAAGGCCTTTTATTCCCTCATAAAATCTATGAACTTTGTTTTTGTTAAAATTTTCTTGTGCATGTATATTATTTTAATGTGATTAATTATGGCCTTGATATAATATTTCAGGTGAAAGAGATATACAATTATACACAGGATGACTTAATAACTGAAGACATCTTATTGCTTGATTGCCAAAGAGAGATTTATGTTTGGGTTGGCTTACATTCGGCTATCAAATCAAAACAAGAAGTTCTTCATCTTGGCCTGGTACCTATATTGATCTCGCTGATAGCTTTTACACTAATTGTCACACTGATGTTTTCACACACGCAATTGAATCAATATGTCATTTCACTTATATATGGTCTTCATTTAGCCATTCTTTTTTACTACTTCACTCACTTTTATAATTACTTTGTACTTCTATTTTTTCCTGCATGGGTGGATCTCAACCACAGTCACTCTAGAACTCTTTGTCAATGCATCCAAGTGCTTCATGAAAATGCCTCTATACTATACAAGGAGTCATTGTTTATACATCTAATTCATAAAGAGCCAAGTTTGATAATTGTTTCTCCATTATTCATTATTCACTAATTTGGCAATCTCATCTTAGGAACTAGTTCTTATTCATCTATAAAATGAGCCATGTGATCAAACGCTACAGTTTTAATGTAATATGGACTTACTCTTTCCTGCCATATATGTTTTTCTTACAATGGAAATTGTAATGAGCAGAAATTTCTGGAAATGGATGTCCTTGTTGAAGGCCTATCAATGAACATCCCTATTTATATTGTAACGGAAGGTCATGAGCCACCATTTTTCACTCGTTTCTTTTCATGGGATCACTCAAATGAAAATGTAAGTCTTCTCCCTTCAAAATTATATATATTAATCATAATACTATGATAACTAATTTTAGGAAGTTCTCAACTTCTCATTGGGATAGTGGTGGAGCATTATAGCGACTTGAGGCAATCCCCTGCCCCCAACTTCCCAAAAAATATAGATTGATTGCCGAACTCTGCAAGAATTTTTTGTTATATAAACCGATGTTGATTTACCTATAAATGTAGTTTTCTGTTTTCATTTTCATTTATTCTCTTATGTACATAATGCTTTCTTCTGCATGCCTGTTTTTTAAACTTAGATAATTTATATTCTGGCAAGTAGATAAATTTTTACATTTATTATGTACAACTTTATTCAAAGAATTGGAAATACAGTGAAAGAGGAAGTTTGAAATTTGACTCAGGACATGGAAACTTGTTTTGTCTATTTATGCTTTGATGAAAATGTCACATATATATAATTCAATTTTTTATATCCTATGATGGCAAATAAATCATTAGTTTAAATGACCCTACACTGTTGTTCAAGTGTTGTTAGATACTCGTTCTATTCTTGTTGTTCTTGTTTTCCCCTTATATTGTAGGCTGTTTCTGTTTCTTACAAATTCCACGACATATTTGTGCTCTTCTACTGGAAATGTATGTAATTAGTATAATTTGATATATTTTTGTGTTCCTGAGTAATGTGAATATTTAAGATTGTTTCCTCCCTCCTCCTTTCAACATGCTGTACTACATAGATACAAAATCATGACAAGAAATTTTGAGGGGGATATGGCACCTTTCTGGCATTATATGCCTTGGTTATATTTGTCACCCATCTTATAAAGTATTTTGAATGAATTTTGCAGATTGTTGGTAACTCATTTGAGAGAAAGCTTGCAATTCTGAAAGGAAAACCAAAAACTTTAGAGGTACCTGACTGGGTAGTATTAGAGTTATTATACTGATTTTTCTGGAAGATTTTGGTTTTGTTATGGTAACTTAAATAATAATTTCAAAATGTTTTCAGCTCTGATCCTTTCCTTTGTCTGTCTTCTTTTCCTTTATCCAGGGACATAATAGAACCCCGTTGAAAGCAAACTCCAGGCCTTCTACTCCTAATGGACACAGAAACATTTCTGTTTTCTCCAATGGCCGTGGAAGAAGTAGTTCACCTATACTGAGTAGTGCAGGCTCAGATCTTAGGCAATCAGGTGATAGGCTTCTTTCTAGCTCTACTCCAGTTGTCAAGAAGCTCCTTGAAGGATCTCCTTCCCATGGTAGTGCCGGTAATAAGAATCCCTTTCATCAATTTATGATGTGAAATTTATATAGTTGGATAATGGATATTGTATTCCCCCAGTTCTTGAATTTGACTAAGTTATAAACCTATTTACTACTCAAATGTGCAACATATTCTCCCAAATTATAGTGAAGGCCAGTCAATGATCCTGTTCAATAAAGTTTAGGCTGAAATTTGAACCACTAAAATAATGGAAAGGAATGTGGAGTACTATTTCTCTTATATTCATTCAAATTTTATCCTTTTTCTTGCTATTTTTTTCTCACTGTTGTTTTTGTATCCCAGAAAAAACAATGCCACAGTCTGGTTCTCCAGCAACAGAACTGAGCTCATCTGACGAGACTGTGAGTTTCCCTCAGAAGGATAGAAATGTGGATGGTGAGAATATGGCAACATACCCCTATGAGCGCCTGAGAGTGGTTTCTGCTAATCCAGTAACTGGCATTGATTTGACCAAAAGAGAGGTACTGTCTGAACTCACTCAACAGTCTTGCTAGCATCTTCACCTTGCTTTTTCTTGCTCTTGGAGGATCAATTTGAAAGGCCAATTAATGAAATTGTCTATACATTATGCGGAACTTTTATTATATGAGATATAGATATGCATTCACTCTTTTCATGCTAGACAATTCTTTGTTTTACTCTCTATGACATTTGACTGGAATCTACACTTTGTGATGAATTTAGGTATATTTATCTAATGAAGAGTTCCGCGAGAAGTTTGGAATGCCAAAATCTGCTTTCTATAAGCTTCCTAGATGGAAACAAAACAAACTGAAGATGTCACTGGATCTATTTTAGAGCAAGACCAACTAATGGCTGTGTTTTGTGGCACTATGTTACAACATTTTAGGATGATACAAATTTTACCTCATTTGTGCATTAAGCGTTTGAGCTTGAGTTGCTCACCTTTTTGATATACGAGTCGTTGTATTTTTACCAACTTACTACATATTTATCTCTTCATTTTATCTCATAATGTAATATTATAAATATGATGCTTTTGGCTCATGCAAGTGGAACTATGTTCTATTTTATGCTTGACCCATCCATAACACTTATTTTTCACGTGCGTGTAGTTCAACAAATTTGGAGCAGCTGGGATAATTTCCTCAATTGTTTGGAATTTATGGTTGCACGTACAAAAATGCCATAATTTTCCAAGGCTAATCCTTTGACAATGAAAAGCTGTGGCACGAAATTATGTTTTATACATGGACCTTGCTGAAAGCATTTCAAAAGGAATTTTCTATATCCTATCAGCAATGGCAAGTGAATCCGTTTTCTGATGCAGGAGCACATCTTTCGGCTGGTTTGGGAGTGCATGGTTGTTTTTCACATACATCAGTCTTAGGTTTTGTATCTTCTTTTATGGAGTTGTGTTGTGGCCTTAAAAGGATAAAATGAGATAAGATGTAATATTATATAATGAATTAAATAATAATTTAATGTACTAAAGATGTAATATTATATATATGACAACATATTAAAGTATAATAACGCAATATTTGTAAAATTAACAGAATAATTTAAATTATAGAAAATTATTTAAATAAATTTTAATGTATTATGATATTAAATATTTTAAATATAATAAATAATTTTTTTTATCAATTTAGAATAATATTGTATGTAATTCCTATCAAACATAGTTATTCATAAATCTCATTTTACTCCAAAAATTGTTTGTAAACATGCACTAAACCTCATTTATGGTTCCTTTTATTTCTCTTTTACTGCAAACAAAGGGGACCAAAGACTTACACCGACGTTTCTTTCTTTTTCGGTGAGCTCCAACAACATGAGCCTTTTTCCCGTTACGACCGCTTCAGTCAAATCAAACACGTGTCCTCCGTCTCACCGTTCCGAAACTACCTCATCCCATTCTGCCTCTATTCATCACTATTTTGCCATCCCAATGCAAAATCAAAATCAAAATCAAAATCTAATATCTAACCCACTTTTGTAGTTCATGTGACTCTTTGCTTCTTTCACGCTCACTACTCTCTTTCTTTAATTTTTGTCAACTTCCATAGGAGACAGGAAATAAAAATCTCAACTTGCTTGATATTTTCTTCCTTTCTATCTTTTTGTCACTTTCCACGTAAAGGGTCTCAGTCTCACTTATGGTATCATTTAGCATCATATCTCTTGATTCCCTTTTGTGGCTTAGCAATAACACTCCTTGAAATATCTTCCCATATGCTTCCACACCCTGATTTTCTTTTTTCTTATTAATCTCTTGTTTTCCCTCTCGCCCATTTCATCGATTCTTGATATTGATAGATAGAGAGACAGCATTGCTTGAAGTTGGAAGAGGTAATTGCTCTCTCACTTGGTGGTTTTTTTGTTCATAATTGTTTTGATTGGTGGTAGATAAAGTTTATATTTTTGTGACAATTTGATCAGTGGGTAGTGGAATTTTTTTTAATTTTTTTTGTGACAGGGGAGAAAGATTTGGAAATGGCTGCTAAAGTAGATGCTAATGGTGGTGGTGGTAAGGGTGGGGTTTCTGCAGTTTCTGCCAAGGTTCCAGCAGTGGCACATCCATTGGCTGAAAAGCCTGATGAGGTTGCATCCAATATTAGTTACCATGCTCAGTTCAGTCCTCATTTTTCCCCTTTCAAGTTTGAGCTGGAACAAGCTTACTATGCCACTGCAGAGAGTGTTCGTGACCGTCTGATTCGGGTACGAGGATGTACTTCTTGGATTGGAATTTGGATGTTGTCTATAATAATAATCATTTGTGAGTCAAAAGTGTTTTGTTTATAAACAGTTAGGAATATGCATGTGTTCACTTTCATGTATTGTTATAGTTATAATGATGTTGGTATCTCAAATTCTCAATAATAATTGAGGGTTGACATCCATTAAAATTTCTGACAGAGAGCTTTAGGACCGCAAATGAGTTATACCACCAATTGGAGTGTTTCAGTGTGTGGAAGTGTGCGCACGTCTGTGCATGTGTGAAATAGTGAACCTTTATACATGGGCATGGATCCTGTGATGTCAAATTTTAACATGATAAGGTCGTGTGTATGAGAGGATCCATTCCCGTCTTTTTATGCTTTTCCATGTGACAGCTTGATTCAGTAGCTTGAATTGAACTGAAATTTAGGCACATTTATAAATTCTGGTTGATATTTGTAATCAAGGTGAAAGTTGTGAATCATTTCTTTGGAATCTATTTATTTAAGATAAAAACTACATAAATAAAGGGTAATTAAATTGTGCCAAATACATTGAATAAGTTCTTCAAATTTTGTTAATAGTTTGTTCCCTCATCACTACTGGTTTAAGTCCTAGGTTGGTATACTTGAATTGTTTGTTTGCATGGGACTAATGCTGTTGTTGTACATTGATGATAACCATTTCAGCAATGGAATGAAACGTACCTTCATTTTCACAAAGTTGATCCCAAGCAAACTTACTACTTATCGATGGAGTTCCTTCAAGGTCGAGCTTTGACCAATGCCATTGGAAATCTGAATATCCAAGATGCATATGCTAATGCTTTGCGCAAATTTGGACTTGAACTTGAAGAAATAGCAGAGCAGGTAATAAAAAATTACAATCTGTATATGAGATATGTTTTTCTCTAGAGCCTTGTCATGATATTACCCTAATCCTTGCAAAATCATTTAATTGTGAACCAAGTGAAGTGACAAGGACTAACTCTTGAAAGAACACAGGCCTACTTATCTTATGCTAAAATTCAATTTTATTATAAAGAATGGGAGCAGGAAATGCTGAACTCATCGCATCACTACTTTGTCATGCATAGAGACTTTATATCATGCTAAAAACAACTCACCTTTAATATTAAGCTATTAGATGGTAGTACATGAATGGTTTACATATCTAACACCAAAAATTTATTTGTCAAGTGAAAGAAAACATGATTTATGAGAAAGGATGATTTGTCTGTGCTTTTTATTCCAGGATATATTTCAACCAATGTAAAATCATGCAAAAAAGCAAGCATTATGTGTTAAAAAGTCCAAAAAGAAGAAAGAAATGTAGATTGATAAATAGTGCAATGAGTACTGAGCAATCTTATGATTGTCAAATTATGTAATTGATAGATAACTTATGAGGAGATTCATTGAAAATATTTTACCTGATTTATATTTCGTAGTCTTTTAATCAGCATGGAATAGTTTTGATAAATTCAACATTTATTTTTGAGAATGAAAGCATTTTCGAAAAGTCTGCATTTCTTCATATGTATGATTGGTTTTAATATCTAGTGTCTAAAACTCATTTGCTGAACCATTACACATGCAACTTTGCAGGAGAAGGATGCAGCACTAGGAAATGGTGGTCTTGGTAGGCTTGCTTCTTGCTTTCTGGATTCCATGGCAACACTTAATTTGCCTTCTTGGGGGTATGGTTTGAGGTATAGATACGGGCTATTTAAGCAGAGAATCACCAGGGAAGGTCAGGAGGAAGTAGCAGAGGACTGGCTAGAGGTTTGATTTGTCTCCCTTATTTTAAATCTATAATGTTATTTCACATATATCATGGGATACTGATGTGTAAAACCAAATGAAAACTAAACAGAAGTTTAGCCCCTGGGAAGTAGTGAGGCATGACATTTTGTACCCCATCAGATTCTTTGGTCATGTTGAGGTTAATCCTGATGGAAGGTAAGTGTAAATACACTGAGTTACTTTATAAAATCAGTTTTAGGCCGTTGATTTATGACTTTCTATGATGGTGAAACCATAATCCTTTTTCCTGTAAATGATATGAAAGTACTTACATTTTGGTGTTTATACCAGCCGAAAATGGGTTGGAGGAGAGGTTGTGCAAGCACTGGCTTATGATGTGCCAATTCCAGGTTACCAAACCAAGAACACCATCAGTCTTCGTCTCTGGGAGGCAAAAGCGAGTGCTGAGGATTTCAATTTATTTTTATTTAATGATGGGCAACATGATGCTGCTTCAGTGCTTCACTCACGAGCTCAACAGGTTGGTATCGGTGAATTTTCATTACCGTTCAAGAATAACTAGGTGGGTGCCTATTGTCTGTGACTGTAGTATTGATAATAGATTAATAGTTGTTTTTTACCTGCAAAGATCCTGTTACAGTAATAAGAATGAAATACTAACAGAGATAAGCAAGTATTTGCCGTTATATTATCTTAAAACAAGTCTTGTTGAATTTAGTTATGTCCCCAACCCCCATAATCCCCTCCTCTTGTCCTTGGACCCTGTATAAAAGAATCAAGCAAAAAATTATGTGAAGTTGTTCTATATTAAAATTTGTATTTGTAGATTTGTGCAGTTTTATATCCTGGCGATACCACAGAAGGTGGAAAACTTCTACGGTTGAAGCAGCAGTTCTTTCTCTGCAGTGCATCACTCCAAGTAAGTTAAATCCACCTGATAATTTTCCTTTTTGTGCCAAGTTTTCCGTATAGTATCGTTCTTTGTTCTCATTCAAAGTAAGAAACCAGGATTGAAACTTTCAGCAGTGGTGGTAGGTGAGTGACTGTATAATGTTGATTTGATGTTATGTTAATAAAATGTCTAGATTCACCTTCATTTTGAAGGTTCAAGAGATATTATCAGTTATCTATAATTCACCATCCCCTCTTAGTTAACAAACAAAATGTTCTAGTTTCTGTTGGTACTTATCTTAATGAATGCCTTACTGACAACCCTTTCTTTATGTAACAAGAATGTATTATGGATTTAATGGCATGGATATTTTTCACACGAGAATCAATTTGGAGCCTAGTTACATAATTTATTCTTGCCAAACACCAAGAAATTTGGTCACCTCTTTTGTTTGACATTTTTACCTTACCATTGTCGATTCTTATCTTGGACCAATTACAGGACATAATATCCAGATTTAAGGAGAGGAGACAAGGGCCCTGGAACTGGTCAGAGTTTCCAACAAAGGTTGCTGTACAGTTGAATGATACACACCCAACACTTGCAATACCAGAGTTGATGCGATTACTAATGGATGATGAAGGGCTTGGATGGGATGAAGCATGGGATGTGACATCAAAGTCAGTTAATTGTAGAAAATGTTGTTAGCAATGATTATTTTCCATTTTCTTTATTCCACCACCCCTCACAATTGTAGTGTATTACTCATTACCTCATCACTAAAACATGATGCTATATCTTAACCAGGACTATTGCGTACACTAATCATACTGTCCTCCCTGAAGCACTGGAGAAATGGTCTCAACCTGTAATGTGGAAACTACTTCCACGCCATATGGAAATCATACAAGAAATAGACAAGAGAGTAAGTTGCTCACCTTC
Source organism: Glycine max (assembly GCF_000004515.6). NCBI lineage: Eukaryota > Viridiplantae > Streptophyta > Magnoliopsida > Fabales > Fabaceae > Glycine > Glycine max. Next base: position 44,521,680 of record NC_038244.2, read on the forward strand.
CATGTTTCTTTCTATTAACTCCATGAAAGGTGTACTGATATATTTGAATATGGAAATCATGAAATTCTTGCAGTTCACTGCAATGATAAATACAACCCGATTGGACCTTGAGAATGAGCTTTCCGCCATGCGCATCTTGGATGATAATCCCCAGAAGCCGGTAGTTCGGATGGCAAATTTGTGTGTGGTTTCTTCTCATGCGGTAAGTGGTGCACTTTTTTGAACTAAATTAAAGAAGAGTCATCCATCTTCCCATGTTCTTGTATATTAATCTTGTGATGGTATTATTGTTCTTCAAAATGAAGAATCTTCGTTAAATTAATATCATAATATGCTCTATTCAAATGTTATTATCGATAGAAAAAGATCTGTTAAAATGCAATTTATCCTCTACCATCACTTCCAACCTTTCATCTCACTGGAGAACTATTGCAAGATAAGAGTTGTAATCTAAGAAGTAAGAAATAAAGATGGTCAGTGCAGGTGTCCAAAATGATAAATTAATTATGTTGTCTAAGATAAGGAATACCAAACGGCCTTTTTATGGCTCTACATGACTATTTCCTCAATATTCTATACTTATCCAACTCACTCCATTTTTTCAAATATTAATTTTAATTTTTCCTATAACCCTTCTGTTTATGTTTGTGAAATTGATTTCAATTGATTTATTTTTACCTCTTGGTGCCTATCTCTTTGTAGGTGAATGGTGTTGCTCAGTTACACAGTGATATATTAAAGTCAGAATTATTTGCAAATTATGTTTCAATATGGCCAACAAAGTTCCAAAATAAAACCAATGGGATAACACCTCGAAGATGGCTCCAATTTTGCAACCCTGAGCTAGGCGGGATAATCACCAAGTGGTTAAAAACTGATAAATGGGTAACCAATCTTGACTTGTTAACAGGTCTTCGACAGGCAAGTGCCCAAATGTGCTTATTCTCTGTAGTAACTGATTCCTCTTAATTATTTACTACAGTATTCTAACATTAAATTCCTGTTGTTTTTTTACCTGTAGTTTGCTGACAATGAAGATCTGCAAGCAGAATGGCTGTCTGCAAAGATGGCTAGTAAGCAGCGCTTGGCACGATATGTTTTGCAGGTGACAGGGGAGAGCATTGACCCAGATACTCTATTTGACATTCAAGTCAAGCGTATCCATGAATACAAGAGGCAGCTATTAAACATCCTTGGTGTGATTTATAGATACAAGAAGCTAAAGGTATGAGAAACAGCCTGCTGTTTGACAGGGTAAATTTGTGAAATGCCAATCGTTCTAATTTACCAATATTTTTTTTACTTCTTTTAACCCATGTTCATAATGAGTCATGGTCACCGATGTCCTTGGCCCTGTACCCGGGCAGCTATTTTAACATTTTATTTTTTTGTTGACAGTCAACATCTATGTCTTGAACAAATTCGTCAACACTGTCTAGTGTAGTATTTCATCTGCTTTAGTCTAGGAGTTGCCAATGTACTGTCAATGTATTTTTAAGAGACCCCAGTATTATACCAAATATATGATCTATGCTTGAAGATAGTCATTATAACTTTAATAGGAGATGAGCCTTGAAGAACGTAAAAACACTACTCCACGCACGGTGATGATTGGAGGAAAGGCATTTGCAACATACACAAATGCTATAAGGATAGTCAGGTTGGTGAATGATGTCGGTGCTGTTGTCAACAGTGATCCTGAGGTCAACGGCTACTTGAAGGTAACTTAATTTTGTACAACTTCCTAGATAAAGTCCTTTTGTTTTGAAAATAGAAAAAGATAGGATACTAAGTGATTTTTCCCTATATTATCATATACTTATCTGCTTATAATGATATTGGGTATGAAAGTTGATTGCTGATGGTTCCATGTCAGGCCCCCAAATATGATTGTGCACACCAATAGTAAAAGAATTTATGGATACTATCCCCTCTGTTTTTCATTCCTTTATTTTGTTGTGGGATACTTTTTCAGAGCTCCACTCTTGCCAAGTTCTTAGGATAGATCTGTGGAACTAGCCCTAGATTCTTAATATTATATCTGCTTGATTACTCGGCCTATTATCATCACATGAATACAGGCATTATGTATCTGCATGATTCTAATATCAAACTTACGCTTAATGAGAAACAAAATCTAAACTGCTCTTATTTAACTTTTTGTCAGGTTGTGTTTGTCCCAAATTACAATGTGTCTGTGGCAGAGGTGCTGATTCCAGGAAGTGAGCTTTCTCAGCATATTAGCACTGCAGGCATGGAAGCAAGTGGCACAAGCAACATGAAATTTGCTTTAAATGGGTGCCTTATAATAGGTACCTTAGATGGAGCCAATGTGGAAATCAGGGAGGAGATTGGTGAGGATAATTTTTTCCTTTTTGGTGCCACAGCAGAAGATGTCCCTCGACTGAGGAAGGAAAGAGAGAATGGACTGGTATGCAGTAATATCCATGCATGTTTTTCCACCAATTATTTTCCATTAAATAATAGCTTTTACTTCTTTACAAAGGCTCGTTAAAAAATGTGCAAAAACAAACGATTTTTTATCTCTTCAAAATAAGCTAATTCAAATTTAAACATGTGTAACTTTAAATTCCCGTAAAAGTATTTCTAACATTACTGTTTTTTTTTTTTTTTTTTTTTTTTTTTTTATAGTTCAAACCCGATCCTCGATTTGAAGAGGCAAAGAAGTTTATTAGGAGTGGGGTGTTTGGAAGCTATGACTATAATCCATTGCTTGAGTCCTTGGAAGGAAATTCTGGTTATGGCCGTGGTGATTACTTTCTAGTTGGTCATGACTTTCCAAGCTACATGGATACTCAGGCAAAAGTTGATGAAGCATACCGGTAAGAGTCAATCTTGTAGACGTTTTCACGTTTAAGTTTCCTCTTCCTGTTTGCCGTTGATATAAAACTCTTTTTGCAAAGTTACATTAGTACACAACTAAGCATATTACTTTATTAAAGCAAAAATGTAAACCATATTTCGAGTCTTAATGTTTGGACTTTGAGCTAGCAAAAATGTAAACCATTGTTATCTCTACCACACTTTCAACCTTGTCAGGATTTAGTAGTAGGAAAGATTGAAGAAATATATGGTCTGGTTCTGACTTCTGAATATGTTTGTAGCTTTGAAACTTTAAAGTTGTCCGTAATTATGTTTTTTATTTGTCTGATTTGCATGCAGTGATAGGAAAAGATGGCTAAAAATGTCCATCCTAAGCACTGCAGGGAGTGGAAAATTCAGCAGTGACCGGACAATTGCTCAATATGCCAAGGAAATTTGGAACATAGAAGAGTGCCGCGTGCCATAATTTCTGCTGGATGTGTGTCTCTTGCACTCAAGTTACTGTATATAGCACCAACAGAATGATAAGTAAAAAGAAGTGAATAATAAAAATTAAAAATAATTTCTGAAAAGAGAAAGTGAAGGAGATTTTAGCTTTCTATAATATTTAGCTTGTCATATAAGATTTCAGCTGTATTCTTATATTAATTGCTTTCTCAACCATCTGCTTCTGACAGATAGAGCTTTCTATATGCAAATAAATCTATAGTTTCATATTCTGTTTTTTAATTAATGTCAATTTACTCGGCCTTCCAAATTTGAGTATTATTTTTTCATCTTTGTAATGAACTAATGTGGTACATATTATGGTTCAGTTGAATAAAATCATGTTCTAGAAAGTTTATATGCAGTAGTTATTGACATGGGTAAATTACCTTCACATCTTTTTAAAATGAGAAAATTTCAAATTATACTTTTTTTTTCAAAAAAAAAAAAATTCCACCATTCTCTTCTAAAAGATAAAATGTGTGATATTTTACTTTATATAATCAGAATTTCTTAGTGGTAAAGAGCAATTATGAACGAGTTTTCCATAACTTTTTCTTCCCCATGCAACTTCCAATTTCATTGGTGGTTTTTTTAATAACTTATTGATTAACTTCATTGGTAGTTCTTCTAAAAAAAATTCATTGGTAGTTAATTTTGAATAACTTCTGATTTCAAGACTTTAGAATAGAAAATTTGAATATTTCAATTTGCTTCCTCTTTTAAAGTTTCCAATTTTAAATTAGTTGTTGATGGACAGTAGGGAGTTGGACAAACGGAGAAAAAACAGAGACATGCTTTTGTTAAGATGAATAAAAATGTGCCATACATTAAACTCTCAAGTCTCAAGCAAAATTAGCATAATTTTTACATGAATTATCCTTTAGAAAGTAAAATGTAATTTACCTGCCCTATTGATATTAGCCTTACGAAAAAAAAGTAAGGATTTAGAGTTTAAGGCTTCACACTTTTCACTAACTTAATCCCTTAAATTATCTTGTGAAATGGTGTTACAAATATATAAAAAAATGTTTACATGTATTTTGAAGATGCTGATTAAAGAATCAGAAGTGAAACTGTATAAAAAAGTGTTATCAATGTGTATAATTTTAAAATAAAACTATTATTTTCTTAATCAATATTATTACAAACTTTCCTTTTATTTTTATTTTATACGATTTTTTGAGGTTTAAATATATTTTTTATTTCTGTAATTTAATATTTTTTTTTTATTTTATTTCTTGTAAAATGTGTTTGTTTTGTATTTAATTTTTTATTATTTAAAGTGTTATCTAAAATATTTTAAGAATGATAAACAAAATAAATATATTTCGTAAGAATTAAAATGAAAAATATTTAAAAAACGAAAAATAAAAAAATGTTATATTCCATCAACCACAAATATATTTAATTTTTTTTAATTATGTATCTCAATATTACTTATCTCCTTTTTAATATATTTTATTTATTTATTTTTAAGTTAAGAATTAGAAACTGAAAAATTATTTTATTTAATCAAAAGAGTTTGATAAAATTATTTATTAAAATAATTAAAAAATATAAAATTGTATAAAAGATAAAAATAATAAAATATTTTTACATTATTATCATCTCATCACAAATGACTATTAATATTAATATCACGTTATCATAAATTAATTACTCTCAAAATACAATAGTTAACTTAATAGTTAACTTAATAAGAATGTTATTCTAATTTTCTAATTATTTCAACCATTTTATTGATCTTTTATACATAAATTTAAAGGAATTTAATTAACATTGCATAAAATTTTGTCATTTAATTTATAATTATCACATACAATGAAATTATTAATTTAAAACCACTATGGTCTACCCTAGCAGTGAAAGATTTAAGATAATATATATGAGATTCTAAGTTGAAAACTTAGTGCAAACATTATATAAAAAAATGAAATTATTAATTTTTTTGACATTGTACTTTGAAAATTGTTGAATTTTTTTTACATCAATTGTTGAATGTTTACTTACTACATAATTCTACGACGATACAAGTACCATCTGTTATCTATTGTATGAAATTAAACTAAATAATGAAAAAATCTTTAATCATATAAAAATTAATTTATAATAATAAAATATAACAAAGACTTTTACTAAGTAAAAAAATTACATTTTTCACTTTTTATTTAAAATATTTTTAGAAAAAAAATAGTTTAAAACAACCAAAACTAATTGTATCTTTTTCAAAAACAAATTTGCATGAAAGTGTACAGTAGAGATAAAGCAGCTGATTCACTATCAAGATTTAGAACAGAGCATGTATACCGCGTAATCGGGCAATCATCTATTTATAAAAAATGTAAACATTAGGGAGATCATATCATCTGAACATCAGAAAGGACAACACAGAAAATACAAAGTCTAAAAGAAGATAATGGCAAAATAAAAATGGAACTAAACCAAGGGAAAGTTCGAAATTAGATAATCTATACTGACAGTACATAATTTGAATCCTACATGAAATAGGATCAGGTGGTTTTTAGACAAGCCTTGAACGGATCCAAACCAAAACTCAATCTAGAACTGCATATACCACACTAAAATATTATCCACTATAATCCTATGATGTCAAGCCATATAGGACCAACAAATTTCAAGTTGAAGGAGAGGTAGACCTTGGAGTATTTGACCTCGATACTGATCTTGAACTTGCACTCACACTCGGGCTTCTTGAGTAGTGTTTCTCATATTTGCCACTCCTCTTGGAGCTTCTTGAATGACTCTTCCTTGACCTGGGGGACACACTTCGCGAGTTGCTCCTCTTTGAAACAGGAGTGGCACTCCGAGAGTAGCTCCTCCTTGACCTTCTCCTTGGCCTGGGTGAGGCACTTCGAGAAACAGACCTGTAATGGTGCCTTCTATAATAGCGATCATCAGGCGAGGCACCTCGTGAAACAGATCTGTAATGGTGCCTTCTGTAGGAGTGATCATCCGGTGAGTCATATCGTGAGTCATAAGGAGAGTATGATCTGTCGCGGATGCTGACAGGTGACCTGCTATAAGGAGAGCAAGAGCGAGAATATGACCTGTGTCGATCATATCGAGAATAAGACCTGTACCGGCTGTAGTATGGAGAGTATGACCTTCGCCTAGAGTGATATGGATAGTTTGACTTCCTCCTCCTATAGTCAGGAGAGTAAGAACGACTCCTACTTCGGTCTGAAGAATAGGGAGACCGGCTATAGCTTCTTCTATAAGGAGAATAGCTAGGGGAGCGACGAGGAGAGTCACTTGGAGAACGCCGTTGAGCTATATGTAATGGAATACATATCAGGAATTAGCAAGGTAAACAGATAATTTTATACAATAAAAAAGTGACAATAAATAAATAAATCTGAAGAAAGAACTATGAAAACACACCACGAATAGTTCTCAGCCCTAGATACTTCCCTGGTGTTGGGGTTCGACCACGTCGTCTTTTAGCCTGCAATAGGATGCACATAAGAGCATGAATAGAGGGTATTGCCATGCACAGGTAGGTAAGCAATAGTAGCATCAATATGAAGTCAAAATGTTACATATTAATCCAAAAACAAAAAACTGAACACTGCAATTGTGAGAGGAGTATCTTAAAAATCACATATTCACGATGCACAAAATAATAAGATATAAATGCAATAAAAAAGAGAGTAATGCAGGGCATACAACCCCAATGATCTGATACTTGGTGGTGTATTTGATTTGTTTGTTTAGTTGTGATTTGAGAGTTTGATGAAGAGCTGCTTCACACAGCTAACCTGCTGCCACAGAAACTTCAAACGGAAACAAGCACAAAACTTTCAAAACTTAGAGGAACTAAAGAACAAATCACCCACATAATTTCCATGCATTGGGGTTGAAAAAAAAATAGCTAATAAAAATCCAGGCCCCACAAAATAGGGCACTGCTAGAAATGTATACCTTCTCCACCGTGATGACACGCCCTTCAAGTACTGAGCGATTCAGATACTTTACACATCGATCTGCCTCCTCAAGAGTCTCCATTGTCACAAAGCCAAACCCACGGGATTCCCTTGTCCAAGGATCAACTACCAGATGGACATCTATCACCTAAGAAGAGCAACTCAAATGTAAGAAACAGAAGACAGACAGCACATTTACATCTGCATGGAATAATAAGCTACTTTCAACTATTATATTAGAACTTCCACCAAGAATATAATGGATTGAAGAGCTTACTTTTCCCTCAGCAGAAAAATGTTTCTCCAGTTCTCTCTTGGTGATCCTAGGAGACAATCCTGTCACATACAAATTGTTTCCTGGATTTTCTGCATCTCTTGATAAACTCCTAAATTACCAGAAGAAAACAAATTAAACACGAATACATAATCAGATAATGAAAATGCAAAGGTTCCCACAGTTACTGTTAGAATCACACAATCCTCAATGGGATTCAATATGATGCAGCAACTTATTCGTCATATCACAAGAAATCACAAATGGCTTTGAATCATAGTATCATACCATACAAAATATGATTCCATATCACCAATATGAGTCACATGATTCAACAATTAATTGTTTTTCACTTTTCTTTCACCAATTCCCGTCAATGAAACTGAAGTCAAATATTGTTAGATGAAAAGCAAATGAAGGAAGGAATACTACTAGTTGAACCTCACTTGACTATTCCATTGCTGTTTCACTTTTTTACTAAAAGGGAGTTTTCACAGTCACTCACTGTTTGAGACTTACCTATGGCTTAATTGTCTTCTCAATTCCTAATTTAAAAGTAAAAACTACAATGGATTGAACACCATACATCATGATAAATGTCTGGCTATTTTCATCGCATAATCTTATGATTCTTCTATACCAATTAATATTCAATGAGAAATCTTTTTACAATCATTTACAGAGGAAAAAAATTCCTACCTTGAACGGCTTCTGGAGCTTGTCCTTGAGAGAGACCTGGACACAGACCTACTGTATCGCTTGTATGGAGAAGGAGAACGAGAATACCTATGAAATGGAAAATGGAAACACCTATTAAGCAAAAACACATGCCACTTAAAACTGAATAGCAATAACTAAACCCTGGGTGAGCGTCTCACCTTGATCTCCTTGAATACGACATCTGCAACAATTCAGCAAGCAACCCAAAAACAAAAAACAAAAATAATAAATCAGTACTCGTATGAGACAATAGTCAATTCACATAAAATAAAATACCAAACATATAACAAAATCTACTTTTTTATAGTTTGAAAATTCACTATTTGACCCCACCAACACAAATTACCAATATCCACCAACCACCACGTACGTCCAAAAAATATGAAGAAATTAATTATTCAATATTCATAACTTGATCACGAATTACCAGTATGTCCTAGGAACAAGGCTTCGAAATAAAATCGAATATTTAAATTGTAATCTGAAATTTTAAATTGTAGTTCAAATTCAACTGCTTTTAACTTCTAACATCCGTTCCAACACCATTTCTGTTCCATCGAACATCACAAAACACATTAACACACAAAATTCTTAAATCTCTCCACATCTCAAAATCAAACTATAAAAATGAATCAAAATTAGTTCCAAAAACTCTCCGATCATTCAACCTAAATTAAAAATAAAAACAAAAAACCTTGAAGCTTCGGGAAATAAATATAGACAACAATTGAACCATGAATTTCAAAGCTGCGCGAGAAGGAGACCAATTCTCAACGCAAATTTCACAAAACAATGGAAGAAAAAAATTGAAATCAGCGAAATCGTTCTCTACAGATCGATGAGAGAGGATGAGATTTGAGCTTCACCGTAACCAACGGATGAACAACAAGTACTAGCTTTATCGAAAGATGGAGGGGAATCAGAACGAACCTTATCGGTGAACGACACGATGACAGTTGCGTTTTGAAAAAAATCGAAAGTGGTTAGGGTGCAGAGCTTTATAGAGGGAGAAGCGTGAGGTTGTGGCTCTTAGGAGGCTTCTGGAGAATCGGACGCCAACCCAAAATTAAACTCAGCTTGAATTCTTCGTGGGCCGTGGGCCGTTATTATCTTCCCTTCTCAAAAGGTGGACCTCCTATTGCTAAGTGCACCACCCAATCCCCTAGCCCCTAGGGATCTATTGGCCAAGTTTTTTTCTTCTTTCTTTGTAATAATTTAAAATGTTTAACTTCTGATAAATAATTTTTTTTTTAAAATATTTTTATTTTTCACGTAAAATTAAAACTAATTTTTATTTTAAAAGATAATAATCTTAATTGTAATTATAATAATAATAAACACAACTAATTTTATATGATTTTACATTAAATAATCTTAATCATTGCATTAATAACAACAAACATAATTGATTTTATAAAAATGTATGCTCCAAAGCATTTAAAAACAAGTGTAAAATATTCAATCTGCCCTTCACTCTGTTACTCACACTATTCCCTCCCTATCTTTCTTCACATCCTTAGTACGCAAGCGCGCACACACATACACACTGCTTTTGCATTCAAGCTCGTTCTCATCTCAAACGTCTATTGTCTTGTTCACTTCATCACCACAACTTCGTGTTGGTTATATAAATGATAGATGATTAGCCTTAAACCTTTTTGGCTTCTTTTTTTTGTTGGTTAAGTACAAGACTGCTTTCACTTACATCCTCTTGCTGTTCTTGGGTTATGTCCCAAAACATTTCTTTTGATAGAGAGGTTTGTTTATGTTGAAGAAAGATAGTTGTGCCTCATGATCATCTGCTGCATTGGTCTAAGGAAACACTGTGTTCAGTTTAGACAATTACATGTAAATACTAAACTGAATTTGAATATATAATTTATTATCAAGACTCAGTTTTGAAATTTTTTCATGTCCTTTTAATCAATATATGTCACCATGTAGCCGTTGTTTATTGCAGTTATAATACTCTTTGCTGATTCAATCTGTCATTTGGGATTGAAAAATCAGTTGTTAGTACTTAGTTGTTACCTTCTTTGCTTGATTTTAATAGTTAAGTCCTTTTTTGTCAGTATGGAAAGACCTTTGATACATTGGAGGGAGCTGATCCGTCAAGCTTAGCCAATAAGGTTGCTAAAGTAGCATGCTCCTGGAGAAGCTGCTTCTCCTGCCAGTGAAAGAATAAGCAAAAGACAATGATTCTTCAAAGGAGAAAAATCAAGTTCAACCAGGGAAAAGAGAATTCAACAGCTTGTTGACTCTAATCCTGTCATGCTTTTTATGAAAGGAACTCCTGAAGAGCCAAAATGTGGATTTAGCAGGAAAGCTGTTGATGTGTTGAAGGAAGAGAGAGTCAAGTTTGGAAGTTTTGATGCCCTATCAGATTCAGAGGTTCGTGAAGACTTGAAGAAGTTTTCCAATTGGCCCACATTTCCTTAGCTTTACTGTAAAGGAGAACTTCTTGGTGGGTGTGACATAGCAATTGCTAGCATGAGAGTGGGGAACTGAAGGAAGTTTTTAAAGATCATGGAATTGATACCATTAATGAAGCAAAAGAGAAAGGAGACGGCAAAGGTGGCATCTCTAAATCTACTGATTTGAGTACAACCTTATCCTCTCGTCTTATGAAAGGAAAACCAGATGAACCTAAGTGTGGTTTCAGTAGGAAGGTAGTTGAAATTCTCCAGCAAGAAAATGTTCCCTTTGAGAGTTTTGACATTCTTACTGATGAAGAAGTTCGTCAAGGGCTTAAGGTTTATTCAAACTGGTCCAGTTATCCTCACCTGTATATCAAGGGTGAGCTTATTGGCGGATCAGACATTGTGTTGGAGAATTTAAGAAGAATTTACACGAGAAAGGGATTCTTCCTGCAGAGACCATTCAAGATCGACTGAAGAATTTGATTGCGAAATAATGGGGAGCTGAAGTGGGCTTTATCTGAGTAGGATTATTATTATTCCATCAAATAACATGTGTTATGTCTTAGAAGTCATTTTGGTTTAGTGTATTGGTATTTAGAACAAGTGTGGTTGACATCACACGTGGCCCATTTTGATCCTGGTGGTGTCAGGAGGTTGTGTTTGATAACATTAATGAACGTAGAAAAGTATACTGAACATGAATTCCAATCAGATTAGAAATTGTTATATATTACATAATTATCTGTTGAAAGCCTCAGTTTGGTTTGGTTTGGTTTGGTACTGCCAAACAAACCAATTCAACAGGTGTGAGCCCTCTAAGTTGCTTGCCCTTCAAAGTTTATTTGTTGGACGTTTACAGAGCACTTTCATGTTTGGAAATTCGTAGGATAGGAATTTTTTTGGTCTAGACTTTCACTTAGACAAGGAACATTCACTACAATAGAATCTGAAACTTGGATAAAGAGAATATCTTTTAATATATAATGAACGGCTTAAATTGTATAACTGAATTTTTTCTAAAAAAAATCTTGAAATATGGTTTAGTGATAAAAAAAAAAAAGAATGTAGATTGTGACTATTAACAGAATGGTATAAAGATCAACTATACAAATAAAAGAATGATAATTTAAAATGATGGAATTTTTTTATAGATATTAACATAAAAGCATAAAAGAAGGGAGAAGTCCTTACATTACAAGTTTTACAGGTTAGTTTCGTAAAATTAAATTAAATTTAAATTCAAACAATTGGTATCACATCACATGTACTTTATATTTACATTATTAATTAGTTATAACAACTCTATATTATATGATGTATTTCAAATTTAAATCATCAATAGCTTATTTATATGTATTACATGTATTTTGTAGTTTGGATCCTCCTAAAATATATTGATAATGTAAATTATATAAAGATATGAGTTAGCAATTAATTGGAGAAAGTGGGCGGAGGGCACGGAAGAAGGATAGCATGTCAAGGAGCAGCACACAGGCATGTGCAGCTTGTAAGTACCAACGCAGGAAGTGCGGGTCCAACTGCATTCTGGCGCCTTATTTTCCTCATGATCGCCAAAAACAGTTCCTTAATGCCCATCGTTTATTCGGGGTTGGCAAGATCACCAACATGATTAAGCCCCTCGATCAGCACCACAGAGACTTAGCCATGAGCACCCTTATCTACGAATCCGACATGCGCGCCCGTGACCCCATTGGTGGTTGCTACAGCCTCGTCCTCCAATTGCAATCTCAGATCTTTTACGCCACCCAACAACTTCATCTTCTTCTTCAACACCTTGCTTATTTCAAATCACACCAACCTTCTTCTAATTCCTCTGACATAGTCAATAATGTCACTCCTCAGCCGCCTGACCCCCTTGAACAAACTCCACAGGAACAGCAGCAACAACAACAATGTTTTAACTACAATCTTTTGCAAGAAGATGATATCAATATGTGGGCCATTCAGAATTCTTTATCTCTTTTGTCACCCTTGTCCTTAGAGAATAACATCAATCAAGATCCTGTTGTTGATCATGGATCGCACTCTCTCTAATCCACCTAATTTTTGTTCTAGGATAACAAGCTAGTTAGGATTTCTTTATTTTTTTTTTAACCTAATAGCTATTTTGATTTTGGAAAAAAATATCTTTATCAATATACTCTTTCTTTTATACATTTATCGCTACCCAACAATATAATAAAAAATAAATAGTTATATAGTTAGGACTCATAACAAAAATAAATAATACATTCACCGGAAAAAACTTTTCCCATATCAAGCACTAATATCTTTTTAAAGTACAATTAAATGGGGTAATCATCCAACTCCCAATATTAATCCACCCATTTATAGGTTTGTATATAAGTCTATGTATTGATTTTTTAAATGAATGTGATTGATCTAGTTTACAATTTGAGACTAGATTATGTATTATTATTATGTTTGATTGGAATGAGTTAATGGATGTACACCAAGGGAAGGTTGAATGAGTTAATGGATGTACACCAAGGGAAGAGAGAAGTTCTTAATAATACCTAAACTGTTAATTAAATCTCCAAAACCAGTATAAAAGTGATAAACTGAATTTAAAGGTTCATTGCAAGAAAAATATTTCATGGACAAGATTTATGATATAATAGGAAGAGAAAAAATAAAAAGGATTCAGAGAGGTGTTGGCCGATGTTTGTGTTTCATTGCTTGAAAAGAAAATACACTCCTTACTTTGATGATCTGTAGCATGAAGCGGGTGATAATCTTGGTCTAATGTTCATTGGGGAGATGAATATTTATAGCTTTTGCTTTTATGCTCAGTGCTGTTTGGTGTATCTCTTGTAATTCAGGAGCTACGCAGGTGCAGGTGGGTTAGAGATGGTGAAAAGGATGGCTGTTTCCTCTTCATCCTAGAGCAAGTATTTTCAATCACATTTGGGGTTTGGCTGGGAGAGCAAAGTTAAAAACATTCTAATGAAAATATCTTTATCAATATACTCTTTCTTTTACACATTTATCGCTACCCAACAATATAATAAAAAATAAATAGAACAAAAATAAATAATCCATTCACCGGAAAAGCTTCTCCCATATCAAGCACTAATATCTTTTTAACGTACAATTAGATGAGATAATCATCCAACTATGTAGCATCTACATCGAGAATTCAAGTATTGTATACGTCATTAGTCCGATCCTGGTGTCTGATGAATATGATGAAATCAGATGATGCAAACGCCCAATATTAATCCACCCATTTATAGGTTTGTATATAAGTCTATGTATTGATTTTTTAAATGAATGTGATTGATCTAGTTTACAATTTGAGACTAGATTATGTATTATTATTATGTTTGATTGGAATGAGTTAATGGATGTACACCAAGGGAAGGTTGAATGAGTTAATGGATGTACACCAAGGGAAGAGAGAAGTTCTTAATAATACCTAGACTGTTAATTAAATCTCCAAAACCACTATAAAAGTGATAAACTGAATTTAAAGGTTCATTGCAAGAAAAATATTTCATGGACAAGATTTATGATATAATAGGAAGAGAAAAAATAAAAAGGATTCAGAGAGGTGTTGGCCGATGTTTGTGTTTCATTGCTTGAAAAGAAAATACACTCCTTACTTTGATAATCTTGGTCTAAAGTTCATTGGGGAGATGAATATTTACAGCTTTTGCTTTTATGCTCAGTGCTGTTTGGTGTATCTCTTGTAATTCAGGAGCTACACAGGTGCAGGTGGGTTAGAGATGGTGAAACAAAATCTCTCCCTACCTTTAGGAACTTATACTGTGTGCACTGTAAAATTATGTGGATGTTACTGGTTTAGAAGATTGATGCCTTGCCCTCTCCCAATCATTGCAGTTGTGCTTGGATCCCAGCAAAGGATGGCTGTTTCCTCTTCATCCTAGAGCAAGTATTTTCAATCACATTTGGGGTTTGGCTGGGAGAGCAAAGTTAAAAACATTCTAATGAAAATATCTTATAATGCCGTGATCACTAGTGCTGATCGAACGGTTTAGAAGGCACTTGTCCACCTCCTCTAATGATGTTGCACAAGTGAGGAATCCATTATTCATTCATTCATGCATGCTTTCACTTTCAGGGACTGTCAATTTAGTAAAACTGTGTGTAAGACGGTAAGACCTATATCCATCTCTCCCCTAACAATGACGAGAAATTAAATGGTCCATTTTGCTTGGTATGACTCTTGATTCTTTAATTTGTGGCATGCTAGGAAAAATTTGATGTTCCAAAACAAGTCTTCTACCATTCAGCAAATCATCTATACCAAGGCTTTTCTCTTAATTGCAAGGAACAAGGGCTACTCTTCCAACATAATTGAGTCGAGTATAATTCTATGACTGCCATTAGCCTCATCCACAAAGGCTGTTCCCCTACTCTTATGGCCTTTCTCTCTGGTTGCTAGAATCTTTTTGCTGCCTCATTTCCCTTTCCATATTCATGCGACCCATGCCCTCCGATCGAGAGAGAAAGACGGAAAATTTAAATAATGTGATGGAGAGAAATAAACACAAATTATTAATATCATATAAATTATTGTATGAGTTGTTATGTATGTGTATTACATCGAGATCATGTTAAATGTTTTTCTCACAACATTTTCTAATATTATATAGTTTTCTGCAGTGACGATATGAAGCTGTTTATTTTATGTTAGACAAAGCAGCAATGAAAGGAGAGGTTGATTGCCACTACAGAGCGGTTTAGTATATTCAGATTTGCGGCAGGGTTTTTTTATTTATTATTGTACAGAGATTATTAAATAATTGGTATGTTTGTGTTGCCTCAAGTGGCCAATGGATCATGGTTTTGCCTCAAGTGGGAATGTCAGTTTCCAATATTCAGACATGGTTGGGTTGGACTTTGGAGTGAATGTCAGTTTCTAATAAACAAACCTTTAGCGCCTGGACTACATTTTCATTTCAAAATACCTGTTTAGATTCAAATTCAAGTGTTTAAGACTCAGATTCCACAACTATTAACACAAGAAATTCTGCAACTTGATTCATGGCGTAAATGTTGACTACCAATGTACAGTAATAAACTTCACATGTTGCTTTAGTGGGGATGACCGTTCACCAGCTGCCATATCATTTCATAAAAATAAGATCCACCTCCTCTAATTAAATTAGAAAGCTACAGTTTAGAGGATACAATGTTGTTATATAGTCATTAATTAAAAGGTTTGTACATGTATAATACAGTAGAATTTTAAAATTAGTTAAAGATCGACTTCATTATTATTTTCTAATTAATGGTTGTCTAAAATATACTCTTTTTTTTTTAGTCTGAGTCTCAAATACACTGTATATACATTACTAGAAAATAATCTTAATTAGTTTTTCACACTCTAATTTTTATATTTTGTCTTATACTTCTCTTACTTTTTTTTCCTTTTTCTCGTCACATTATATATTATGACAGAAGGTCAAATAATAGTAGGAGTCTTAGTAAAAATAACACTTACAATAACTTCCAAATAATTAGTGTAAAACTAGTTAAGAATGTGGCAAATTGGTCAAAATCGGTTTAGTATTAATGGTTTGCTATATTATTTTTTAATTCAAAAAAGCAACAATATTAATGATCATTGATATAATTAATTATATGTCCTAATATATTTTTTATTAAACAACTTAAAAATCATCTCACTTTTTATTTTTTTCCTAAACTAAAAGCCTTAGGTACGAATGATACAAAATCTTGTTTTTTCTTCTTTTTTTGGGATCATACATAATGATTTTACAAATGATTGACTCGATCGTTTCATTTAAATGTTTAACTTGATGATTTGTTGTGTGCTTGTTTTTTCCGTGTTCTGCATCTCTTAAATAGACGTTCAGGCAAAAATGCAAGAATTTGTTGCTTCTTATATATAAAACAGTGATTTGAAATGTGAATCAACTGGATGGAATATGTATACAAATTAACATGCTAGCTCTTACTCTTTAGTTTTAGACATCTTTGTATGTTATTAGTCCCCCACGTGTACCAATAACAATAGATATGGATAATATCAAATGAAAATTTAATTTTTTATTTCTTAGACAAATGATAAGTGATTTTTTAGATTAATCTTGAATATCCTCACCTCCACCTCCAATAATTTATCTCTTATTTATATATTTTAATTTGAGTTTAGTTTTAACCTATGTAATACTTTGTATTTTTCCAACATATTCACCAAGAAACTTCACTTGCCACAGCTCTTGCTTCAAGCTCCCTTTCAATACATTCAGAGTCGCCAACATCCCTTCCCTACTGCTACGTTGTTGTTCACCTTTTCCATTCCTGCAGCTTGTTGGATAACCGTTTCCCCTCCAAACCGAACCTCTTTATCATCGTTTGGAAACACAGGGTCAAGCTCCTAGCCGTCTTGATTGAAGTTCCACCCACTTATCCTTCTCTGCTTCACCTGCATGGAGGGATCATCATCATCTTCATGCAAATTACCCTTACTCTCCTTGTACCTTTTCTCCACACTGGGCAACCCTTGCAGCACATTCTTCACCAGAAAATCGGTTCCCTTACGGTTCTTAAAGGAGGGGTGTTTGAGCAACTTATCAGCATTGGGTCTCTTGGAAGGATCTTGGTCGAGACAAGAAGCCACCATGTCCTTGAACGCCTTAGAGAACTTCTTCCCATTCCGCTTCCTATACTTGTCATGGACTTGGAAGGTGGAAGGTGCAAGAGGGGAGGCCTTCCATGCGCAAGCTCCAACGCGGTTATCCCAAAGGACCATATATCAGCCTTGAAACTGTAACCCGTGTGTGAGTGAATCACCTCAGGAGCCATCCAATAGGGCGTGCCGGCAACATCGGTAAACTTGAGAGACGAAGAAGAAGAAGAAGACGTGGTGATGGCGGACTAGTAGATGGAAGCGGAGACACCGAAATCAGCGAGCTTCACTCTGTGGAGATGGCCCTGGCCGTGGAGGTAGGAGAGTGCGTAGAGCGTGTCTCTGAGAACCACAGCGATGCAGGGCTCCGTTAAGCCGTTGGGGTGGGAATGAGAAATGATGGATTGAAGTGATCCTGCGGCCATGAACGGCATCACCACCCAGAGGATGTTGGGGTGGGAGAGGTCGAGGTCGATGGATTTGATTGCGACGGCGGCGGAGTTCATGGGGATGCAGAGGGCCGGCTTTGTAGACAAGGGCGCTCATGCCTTGGCCAATCTGGTTCAGGAGCTCGTAGGAGGAAGAGTCCAGTGGGTATTGGACCCTTTTGCCTCCTGCTGCTTCTTCTGCTCCGTTGGTTGCGGCCATGCTATTCTACATGTGTGTGAGGTTCAAGAATATGGTGCATGCATGGAGTGAACTGGAGGAATTAATAAATGGGAAAGAAAGTGTGTGGCTTTGGGTTTAAAGCGGTTTTCTTGTTGAGGGTTGCAGGAAAACAAAGTGTTGTCGTGACTTCTCCTGCATGCATGTGAATAATCACGATAAGGCTCTATAGCCAGTCACCTTTTTTTCTCTATTTTAAGGAAATGAAAATTACTCAACAGAGAAAACCTAAGTCCGTTATATCTAAGCCTCATGAGACTAATCTCATAGTAATTTCTAGCAATAACGATATCTTGCTTCTAGGAAAAGAACTACACAACTAAATGGATGATTGAATCCAAAATGTAGATGGTTAATATATTACTCTTCACATATATACATTATTTTGGATAATGCATCTGAATCCAAACACACATTTGGAGCTAATGATTGAACATATTGAATGTAAAATTTATAAGACAAAATGTTAAATTTTAATATCATCTTAAAAATTCAATTTGAAGTTAACTCAATCTAAAAAAACTAACTTATAGTGATAAAAATTATCTCATATTTATATATATCATTTTTGTCACATCTTTATTTAATGTGAAATCTCCACTAAAGGATATATGCTTATTTTAGAGATTATTAATCATTGCAAATATAATATATGAAGAAAGTAAAAATAGACTTTAAGTTTGGTTTTATTAATTTGGATTCTTAATTATGTATTGAATCATGTTAGAAAATTCTTAACAAAAACATATTAAGTTATTTCCTAATGTTAAAAAAACATTAAATATGAATTTATATATATCAAATAAATATTACATTAATCAATTACCCATAATATATTCACTAAGAAAATATTTTCTATATTAGAAGAATTAGATGAATAAATCTTAAAAATATAATCATGCATAAATGATCAAGATTTAAAGTCATATGATGACCACTTAAAAGAATGTGACTTTTTTATAAAAAAAAAAAAAACTCATATGACTTATGGACTTTAGAGCTCATTTAAATAAGCAACTTAATTAAGATCTTATTGAATAAGGTCCAGTAATTATAAAATTATGCCTATAAGCTTTTATAATAATTATTTAATTTTTCACCTATAATAATCTTTTAATTAGTTGATAATGTGTAAAAACCTTTAAACTATATAAATATGAAACTTAAAAGTAAATTAATTGCTAGTAACAGATCCTGTTTCAATGTTCTAATTTTGCAAAGGAAAATTTTTGTTTTTATGTTAAAAAAAAAAACTGGGGCATGTGGTTAATTTAGTGGCCATTGTACTAGCTAGTAGGAGTAGGAGTAATTGCATTATATTAGTCTTGGACTTAAATGCAAAGTGAGAGACGAGTTTGGGGGTGGTAATAACTGAAAATGTAATCAATTTCCTGAGTAGGATTGGAGGAGATGTATGCTATGTGAAGATTGAAGAACCTGTGACCCACAACAACGTTTCATAATATAGATTTGAATGAGAATGGATGAATAATTATTTAAATTGAATTTATGTGTGTTAGAAACCGTTGGAACTTGGAAGGTATGTAATTTGCTCTTCAATTACCGCCGTGCATGGCAGTAATTTTAAGAGCAACACAAGCATTGGAGAACACTCGTTTTAACAGATGTTGGGAAGTAGAGTCATAGCTCTGTTTATATATATATAACCATAGTTATTTACTTTTGGAATCGTATGGAATAAATAGTGCAGTCTGATTAAATTTTTTTAGTTGATATATTAGAATAAAAAATTAATCAAGTTGCTTGAAATAGTAAAAATATATGATATAATAAACAAATGTGAAAAATAATATAAAATTATTTTGACTTAAATGTAATTTTTGATCCCTGTATCTTACTCAATCAACAATTTTGATATCTTTATTTT
Source organism: Glycine max (assembly GCF_000004515.6). Taxonomy (NCBI): domain Eukaryota; kingdom Viridiplantae; phylum Streptophyta; class Magnoliopsida; order Fabales; family Fabaceae; genus Glycine; species Glycine max. The sequence goes on from NC_038244.2 coordinate 44,541,568, forward strand.
AAAATTGAGACATTTAATACTCTTATTTTAAAATATCAGTCATTTTGATTTTCCTATTTCAAAATATAAATATTTGATCTCATATTTTAGAAAATCTATAATTTTAGTTTAATCTTTAATTTTCTCTATATTTTATTTCTTACTTAATAATTGATTAAATTATTTCTGGATGATACCTTAAATTAATATGTTAGGTTTATGATTTAATTGGATCAAAAGAAATGAAATAAAACATAGATCAAATTGAGAATTTCATTAAAATTATAAATTTTTTAAAATAAAAAAATTAAAATTGTAATTTTTAAAAAATAAAATAACTAAATTTCTCTATTTTAACATGAGACAATTAAATTCATAAAATTTTTGAAATAAAAAGATCAAATGTATCAATTTTAATATAAAAAACCAAAATTATTAAATAAACAAAATAAAAGATTAAAATTACATTTAAGTTACTCATTTTTTACAACATATAAGAGTTGTTTCATCAAAGTTATCCTCTTAAGCAAGCCTATCCCATCTTGGTAACCTTTTTTTGGGAGGTTCTTCTTAAATATATTTTTTCAATATTATACATCACATCACTCGTGTCTTTTTTTTCATTATTTAAGTAACTCTAAAAATTTACTAAATAACTTTCACATCCTTACTATTTCTGAACTCTAATTTAAGTAACTCTAGATAACTTTCATCAACATTTTTTTCCAAAGTCATAATTATTTAATATATGAAAAAATAAAACAATAAAAAGATAAGCAATTTTAATGAATTAAATTTTATTTAAAATGATAAAAGATAGTTTAAATTACAAAATTTGAAAGATCATGCTAATCAATGTCCTCTCAGAACATTAAATTAATTGAACATTTATAACTTTTAGCATGTATCCGGTTCACAGTCTGGTTTGATGAAAATAAAATTAGTTTTTTAAAAACCATCATTGTTTACATTTGGTAGATTTCATTGATAATTTATTTTATTATACACTTGTTAACATCGTTATCTTTTTACCGTAAAAAAATACTCTTTGATAAAATATTGAAAATTAATCTTTTAATATACTATTTGGGTCAAAATATAATTTTTAAAGTAATTGTAAGGTGGAAGAAATAAAAATTTAAAAATCATCAAGACAATAAAGATATCAATAATGGAGGTTAAAGACAGAAGTCATCCAAAGTGAAAATGATGACAGGAAGTTATTTGAAAAGTTATGAATAATTAGAAATTATATTATCTATAAATACTAATTTATACAATTGTAATAAAGATGATAATATGCAATACACTCATTCTCTTAAGTTCATGCGACGTTTAAGGATTGATGGGTTAGGACAATGTTTTCAATTACCATTTCAATTCCATCATTTTAGTTTTTTTCATCATGTAACTTTATTTGCTTTCATTTATCTTTATTGCACATCTTCTTCTCATCTTTTTCTCATTTTTATGCTATTTTTTTTTCCTTTCAATAGTATATTTTTTTACTTAATAAGTATCCATAGTTTGTTTATTGTTTTTGCAATTGTATATTTTAAATCAAACTAAATATAAAAATTTAACATATAGATCTATGGCGAATGACCTACTAGGAGGATAAAAGGTGTTGGGAAAAAAACATTCATATCTTTATTATTCAAAAATCACACAACCAATAACAAGAGATAACACTATAAATGAAATACAAAAAGATCACAAATTTGTTTAAGTCCTCACCTCTACATCCACAACCTCAACCTCAATTTGTTTAACGTGGTTCAGATTCTCATATCTACATCCACGATCTTCTCACAATAAGTTTTTAGGATAAACTTGTAAACCTTCCCTCAACATGACCTTCCTTTCTAACCTTGGATGGTCATCCCCCTCTTTAGGCTGAGTAATTCTTTTCATTTTAAGAAACTTTATATATATATATATATATATATATATATACCTTGCATCATAATCTTAAAAGAGAAAATAAATATCTAACTTATAAAATATATCTTTAATTCTAAACAACATTCTAGAAATAAGACAATATAATTTTTTAAATCTAAATAATATCTTAGAAATTTGAAATTACAAATTTGAATTGTTTTCAACACTCCTTCCCTCAATTAAAATTTAATTTCATCTTTAATTTTGCTCATAACGCTTACACTTTGCTTGCACAAAATCTAGTATATTTCCCGATCTGCTACACAAGTACTGAATGGTGACACTTCTGGATTTGTACCGCCAACTACTTTCGATGGAACACGCTACTTGACTATCACATCGCCAAATAGACTTTTGACATAAGGACCCCACACAAATCTACCATTAGTTTCCTCAAGCTTCTTCAATACTCTTCTCTCTCTGGTTACTAGACTGCAAGATCATTCAACTCTGATACCAATTGTTATGGGAAAAGTACACTCATATCTTTATTATTAAAAAATCACACAACCAAGAACATATTCTTATATATAACACCATAAACGAAATAGAAAAATATCACAATTTTATTTAACGTGATTCGGATCCTTACCCCTACATCTACAACTGTAACCTTAATTTGTTTAATGTAGTTCAAACTCTGATTCCTACATCCATGATTTTCTCACAAATTTTTAGGACAAGTTGGACAATCTTATAGATATTCCCTCAACATGACTCTCTCTCTCATCTAGGATGGTGACCCCCTCTTCAAAGGCATCATAATCTTTAAAAAAAAATCTAAATTATAGATTATATCTTTAATTCTAAGAACATCCTAGAAATAAGGCAATCTCTTTTTTTAAATATAAACTATATCCTTCTTTTTTAACAAAATATCTTTAAAAGAAAATTTGTCTCCTTTCATAAATATACCTATGAGATTATATTTATTAATAAAAACAAAATAAATTTTACCGTTAACAAATCTGAACTTATTTCTATTCAATTATCGTTAGATTTTCAATATTGTGATAAATAGGGAGTGGATGATTTAAGGCTGCAACTTTTATTGACGTTCTTCTAAATTTGATCCGCAACAGTTGAAAAACTAAACAATTTAGTTTATTTAATAAAATAATTTATAAATCCAATTTACCAACTATGCATTAACTAAAACATTTTATATAGCCACAAAAAATGCCAATAGAGTCAGAGCTCGAAGAGTTATTTGTTGTCGGAGAGAAATACATTTAGAAATGCCTCTCAAACAAATCCTTCGTTTTATTTATTTTTAATATTTTGGATTTATATTTTTTATTAGTTCTTAAATCAGACTAATTTGGCCCTAACTTACCTTAATCCATTGAACCTAAAAAATCATAACCCACAAAGATATGGACCTAACTTACCTTAATCCATTGACCATTGTTTTGGGCATTCAACATTTTTACTGGGACATCCAAGGTGAAAGGGCTAAAATACCATTCATCTTTTGTCGATAAAAAACAAGAGTGAGTCACTCTTCATGCACCGTTGTGGTTTTTCTTCTTCCTTTTCCCTATATCATTTCACTCCGTTGGTGCTTCTTCTTCTTCCTTCGTGGGTGCTGGTCCTCTATTTGTTGTTTTTCTTGTTGGTGGCTCCTAATCCTTTGTTGTTGACCTTATCATTCTTATTTTTTGTGCATTGTGTTGCTACTCCTTTGTTGTTGTTGCTTTTCTGAATGAATGATTGTATTGTTTTGGATATTGTTGATATTGGTTTGATGATGTTGTTTGAAGTAATGTTGCAGACAAAAATGACATTTTTTTTTGGAAAGACCTCATTACTGATTGCTGATCCGTATGAAATATTTTTTTGTTGAATGATTTTTTTTTCAATTTTTTTTCTTCTAAATTTGTTTTTTTTTTAATTTTTGTTTACATTGTAAATATATATTTGTCAATTATTATTTAAATTATTTCGTAGTATAATGTTGTTTTGTAATGTTAGTAAAATTTTATAATTTGTTCTGATTTATATGTTAAGTATTGATTTATTTGTAAAATAAATATATTAGTTATTACTAAGATTAGTTTAGATTAGATTGCAAAAATTAAGATTAGATTGGTGAAACAATTAATTTTCAATATTGTTATATTATATTTGTTTAACTTTTTTAAAAAATTGAAATAAATATTTAAAAGATATTAAATTTGTTACTTATGAAAAATATTAAAATCATAATTAAAAATAATTTAAATTTGTTAGTTACAAAAAATATTTAAACAAAAATTTTAAATAATTAAAATTTGTTATAAAAATATTGAAACATAATTTCTGATTGTACAATAAATCTGTTAGTTATAAAAAAATTAAGAAATCAAAATTTAAAATTTAAAATATGATAAGATTGTTAGTTTAAGATAATGATTGAAATCAAATTAAAAAATTTATTTAATTTGGTAGTTATAAAAAATATTGAAACCAAAATTTAAAAGTTAAAATATGATAAGATTGTTAGTTTAAGATAATGATTGAAATCAAATTTTAAAATATATTAAACTTGGTAGTTATGAAAAATATTGATACCAAAATTTAAAATTTAAGATATGATAAGATTGTTAATTTAAGATAATGATTGAAATCAAATTTAAAAATATATTAAATTTGATAGTTATAAAAAATATTGAAACCAAAATTTAAAATATGATAAGCTTTTTAGTTTAAGATAATGATTGAAATCAAATTTTAAAATATATTTAATTTGGTAGTTATAAAAAATATGAAAACTAAAGTTTAAAATTTAAAATATGATAAGATTATTAGTTTAAGATAATGATTGAAATCAAATTTAAAAATATATTAAATTTGGTAAAAGAATATTGAAATCAAAATTTAAAATTTAATTATTAATCACTTTATGCCATTAGGATTTTAAAATTTAAAAAAAAATAGAAACATACAGATTGCTCATCCTTATCTTTCAAAATTATTTTTGCTCATCCTTATCTTTCAAAATTATTTTTGTATCTCTTTTTCTGGGTGACAAATAACCACCCAATTTTATCGTATTGTCTTGACCAACGCATATACACCACCACCAAAGACAGAAAAAGGAGACTAATGAAAGGTAACAAAAAAAATAAGAATATTGTTAATATTTTAAAAAACTGTTAAATGTCTCGGCAAAGATGCTGGGTACCTCAAGCAATTGCCTAATCCATTTTGACATCGGCTTGTTGAGGTAGGTTGGACTGTCCATTTTATCCTAACAACTCGGTACAACTGTTTTTTCTTTTTAAAAAAATGTTTAGCAATAAGAAAACTAGAGATTACTAAATTGTCATGTCTTAGGGGCATTCTTCAAACACACACGGTTCTTATAATAATCAAATAGAAATTGGATCCGAAATAATTATCCCTATCAACCCATTTTTATTACGTTTTCTACAAAACTATTTTTTAGAAAGTCAGAAAAGTTCAAAATTATCAAGTTGCTGTCAAACATTTCCAAAAGAGAAAAATGATTTTACTATGAAATTATAAAGTTTTATACAGTCATTCAATCAAAATTAACTATATTAATAGATTTGTTGACTTTTAAAATAATTATTTTATAATAATTCAAATATTAATTTATAATTAGATGATAATATAAAATTATTTTACACTATCAAATAGGTATACATTTAAATCTTTCCAAAACACAAAGTTATTGAAATAACTAAACAAAATATGAACCGAAATAATTGTGATTACAAATAATCTTCATTTCCTTTTTATGAAAATATTTATAGAAATAAGAAAAAATTTAGAAATCAAAGCTCTGAAGCATTCTTGAGTAAAAATTATGTAAGAAGCATTCTTCCAAGACACAAGGTTGTCACAATAACTAAACAGAAATTGAATCCAAAATAATTATTACTTACAGTTTTTTTAATAATTTTTTAAAATTATATTTTTAGAAATAAAAAAGGTTGGGTAAGAATAATAATAAATAAATCTACTCCGCAAATTCGTAACATTCGAACTCCTCTTTATGACAACAAGCTACGAACTAGGGAAAATAGAAACGGAAAAATCATAACAACCAACTAGCAGTGGCCACCAGATGATAACCCCAAAGAAGACTACATGAATAATGTGAAACAACGGAGAAAACAAAAACATGTAAACAAATAAGGTGATTTTATTTGTATTTCATTTTTTTTCTCCTACTTTTTTTTATATATTTAAATTAGTTTCAAGTATATAAAAAATAATTTTGAAAACAAATTTCTGAAATAAGAGTATTAATTATGAAAAGTAACAAAGGATATGCGAAAAAAAATTACCCGAAAACATATGACATGAAGACCCAATAAAAAAAAAAATAGACCCATGGTCCACACATGACCAGCAATATGAACATTTTCACCATTCAATTGAATAAAGTATTGGAAAATAAAAACATAAAAGGAAACAAAACAAAACAACAAGGGAAAAATAAATGAATGAAGGCGTGAAGAACCACGATACAACAATTTTAAGCCCAACACATAATTAGTGACTTAGCGACTGAATGAGACTGGATTGGATCGTGCCCTTAATTGGACCCAAAGACGGTAGCCAAGACATTGTTAAACACACACCAATTTTTGACAAGTACGTTCCTTGTTTTACACTATTTTTTTTTATCATAATGTTGGTACGAAATATTCCCACCACCAGCAGTGACTAATATTCATTAGGAATTGTGAGAACAGGCAAGATGAATGTTCTCCTTCCAACATGATTTATTCCATACTTAAGGGTTAACCAAGATTCGAACCTGATCCACTTGGTTAAGGAACAAAAATTGCTACCACTTATAAATTATAAAAAAAATAGGAAATAAGAAAATTAGTATTAATAAATAAATTTTATCAGTCATCTAGTACCCACTACCCAACATCTTATTTGTTCATTTGTTGAAACTTATTTAGGTGCAAAATATCATACTACTAAAAATGAAGGTTTGGGTTAATTTTTTAATTTTATTCGATTTATTGTGCAAACACAGATCGTAGTGCAAGCTATGCTACTAACAAAATTGCCACAACATGCATTCTATAATTAAAATAAACTAGGGTATCACATTACAAGTTTCTACCTCATTACACTTTGAATAAATGGACATTTGGTTTGTCTAGACAAGACTATGAAAGAACAACTTCAATGTGTCCATACACTGCCCTTTGGCAGAAGAATTGAATTTGTTTATTCTGAATCGACTATGAGTGGTTAGGTATGCACTATTCACCTCAATAACTACAAATCAGGGTTGTGTTTAACCTGTGCATTAGGCATTTAATATACAAGAAGAATATTTCTTTAAGGTTAAGCCAGTCTGTTCACCTACTTCTCACCACTATATTAGGGTAAGGGAAGTATTTGATGGCCTTTTGAACACAATTCTAGTAGGCAACATACTCAGGTCATGATTACACACAAAATGTAAATGAGTACTAAAGCAACATCTCGTTGACAATGTCCTCAAATTGAAAGCTGAATATTACTTCACCTTAGGTATGAAGGGGGAACATATCCCATGTTGCTTATAAAGTAATACCCCCTAATTCCGTTTTCTGGTAATTTTCCTAACGTGTGGGTATTTTGGTAAACTGGGTTCACACTGCTGGGATGCACACATAGTCAAAAGTATAAATGTATAATCCTTGGTGTAGACCAATGCGAGTAAATAACTTTTCTTGTGATAAATCAAAATGACTGAAATCAAACAATGAAAATCATCTGTGTTTAGATTGGCAATTTTTGAGGTATGTACTCTGAATTTGTCTCAACATTTTTTTATGATAAAAAAAACTCAAAATTACTTATCTCAAGTCTCATGTACCAAAAAAGAAAATTACTCTTATCTCTATTTGCTTCACATGTGCTCACGCCATTAGATCTCATTTTTACCACAGATACAAAATAGCCATCAAGCCAAATCCAGCCGTTGGATGCCACCACTTGAAAACCCGTTTTGTTCTTGCTTTTGTTACCATTTCATTTGTTTATCCTTATGAGTGGTTCCAAATGCCATCGCAGTAGTTAAGGATTTTAATGAGTTTCATATGCCCCGACATCAAACAAGCCGCAGGGATCCCCGAGAGTTGCAACAACAATAAAACTGATATAAGAAAATCTAATTCATATCATAGTTTGTGTAAAAATTTAGTTGCAAAGTATTTTTTATTAATTCGGCTTAAATAAATATATTTTAATTAAGGTAAATATTTAAAAGATAGTTATTATTAATGAATAAAAAATAAAAGTAATATGATTTTATTTATTATTTTAGAAGAAACGAATATAAAATTGTTACGTGACATTATACCATGCAAAAATATTATTTTATATATACATATATATATACTAAATAGACGGTGGGAGCCGTCTCTGTGTTGTTTTAACGCGACGGAGACGTGGGAGCCGACGAAGCCAACTGCGCTGATGACGACGACGGACATGCCGCCTTGACGGTGGATCTTGCGGAGGTGCGGACCTGCTTCTCCCACTGGATCCTGCCCCAGGAGACAGAGAGGTAACGGCTGTCGGAATCAACGAAGCCTTGAAAGCTGAGATATGAAGCGAAGGATGCAGAGGAGGGAGTGGTTGAAGCCGGGAACTTGTAGGAGAGGGGTTTGGCGGTGACGGCGGAGCAGAAGAGGGAGGCGAGGGTTTGGAGGAAGTGAAAAGGGAGCGAGAAAATTAACGTTTAGACAACAGGTGTGTTTGGAAAACGAAAAGTATCAACGGTTTTGCTAAAAATCGTCACCATTCATCTTCTTTTAATTACAATTTTGTCGTAAAATATTATTACTATTATAATAGTGACTGAGTTGAAATTAACCAAAGAATGATAAAAAAAAGTGATGCTAAGTTGATTGGATTATCATTCTGAGAGCTACAAGATGAGTCGACAAACATTCTATGACGCGCAAATCTCGCTGTCCTCCTTAACATTTCAGGTCCCTTGTCCTATTCATATGGCAGAGGAGATTGGTTCTCAGTAATTCATTATCCTTTGTCTGCAAATTTGGTTTGTTGGTGTTGTATCTTTGGTTTCTATGACTATTTCTTCTCTGAGTTTACCTCCCTTGCAATGCCACAAGTTTTAGAATATGAAAGACCGTTTTCCTCGAGTGGTTTGAGAGGTCTCTAGCTGACCCATCTTAGTATTGGTTTTTTCAAGTTTATGAAACCAAAAAATCCACTTGTTCCAACAAAAAAAAGAAGCCAATACCACGATGAGTCAAGGGAGAGACGCTCAAACCACCACTCCATGATAACACTCTTTGAGACTCTAAAACTTGTGGCACACGGAAAAACACTCAAATAAATCAAAAAAGCAAAATCAACAACCCAAGTTTGCAAATGAAGAAAAAGAAAGGACAATGGATGGACTCTCAATGCATTACATTAAGAAACAATCTCCTCATCTTTTGCAACATGACAAGGGACAAAAAATGGTGACGAGGACAATGGGGCATGTGCGTCCTAGTATGCCAGATTATGATTATTTGTCGGCTCATCTTGAAGTTCTAGTGAAGACAACCCATCCAGCTTAGCTTAAAAACATCACATTTTTTATTTACTTTTTTTTAAGATTTGGTAATTCTTTGGTTAATCCAAGCTCACTCCGCACTAGGATTCAATATTTTATTTTGACATTTTGTATGAATTTTTTAGATTGAACTAAAAATATCACTTACAAGTACGTGTAGTTGTTGACTCCCTCACTTATTTATATTTACAATGTATGACAAGATAATGAAGCCATAAAACTAAATTGGTTCATTTTCAGGGTTAAGTTAATTTTAAGAATTATAAATATTTGATAAATTTATTAATAAATTATAAAATGATACATAAAATATATTTATACAATTCCTAGAATTCTTGTTTGACAACCAAATTTGATTAAAATTTTAAAATAAATAACATAAAAACATTAATGTACCGAAGGTAATGAGGAAAGAAAAAAAATATTTATATTTATAATTTTAAACATTGGTTATATGATGTGATGCCATATTACAATTTCATATTTATTTCCTCTAAAATAATAAATCCAAACATATTTGGAATTAAATTTTAAAAATAATATAATAAAAAAAATCAAATTCTCAAGTATCAATTCAAATAACTAATACCCTAATTATATGAAAAGAATTGTATTTAGATCCAATGCAAATTTTCCTTGATCCAATCACAAGATTCAGTGGAGGAAGTTGGTTCATTCCTAGGCATTTTTTTTCAATAGGCAATCAAGTTATTTGAATTAGTCCATTAAGTACTTTCTTGCGTTACTTCCAGCAATCCCTTTGATTCGATAAGAGAAATTTGAATAATTAAGAACCTAATACATTTCTTTCCAAATATTGTATAAATAAGAAGGAGTTAAAACCGTACCAGCTTACACCCATAAAAAGGATCAAGCACGCATCTGACTTCTCTGTTGTATTTTTTCAAGTTATCCCTGTATTACCTATTTAAAACGATATTGTATAACAATTGTGTTAATATTTAATTGTGATTTAATTTTAAAAATCATGAAAACAATATTGTTTTCGAAGGGACAGCTTGGTAAGGGAAAATGAAAAAACCAAGTTAATCAGGCACCCAGAACAACTTAAAAAGGGACAGCTAAATTTCTGCATTACAAATTTTGAATTTTAGAAAAAGAATATTCGAGAATCACATTCTTGTTTTTTTTTAACATGTAAGAATCACATTCTTGAAGTAGTAGTTAATTTTGCTCACCTTAAAAACGTTTCCAGATTTATTATTATTACTGTAAAAAGATATGAAAATAAAAAACAGTTAGGATTATGAGGTTCATGAAAATAAAATATATCTTTTAGTAAGTAAAAAAATAAATTAAATTGTTTTAAAATATTAGATTGTCATTTTATTTTGAAAAAAACATGAATATAATAATATATGGGATTGGTTAAAGATAATTACAAATAAAGATAATAGAAATAATAAATAAAAAAGAAATATTAATTAAATAAATTTCAAATTAGTACAACTCTTGCATAAGGATAGACAATTATTTATCTTATAATCACACCTAAATGGTATGTATTAGTGGGTTGTGCAAGGACAGAGAAAAGGAAATAAAACCAATAAAGACTAATTTACTTTCTAATAATATTTAATTTTTCTTTCTAATAGTAATTTTTATGGTACTATTTTAAAGACTATAAATAATTACATTTGTAAGCCTTCAATAATATTATTTTGAAAATATGATTAATGTAAAGATTAATTTTTATTATAAATTCATCAAATTTCTTTGTGACATGTTAACATTGAATCTTGTAATCTTGGGTTTGTAAAAAATGTTTAAATATATTTATATTAATATTATTATAAATTATTGACATAATTAATATTTTAGAACATATGAATATTTTATATCAAATTTGATATACATATAAAATCTTAGTTTTCATAGTTGGCCTCCCCTAACATAGAGGTTTGGGTTCGCCCTTGAGTGTATGTTCGATTAATTTAATTTGAACAAACAATCATTCCACCTATTTTCTTAAATATATATATATATATATATATATATATATATATATATATATATATATATATATATATAAAATAAAAAACATTTATACTCTAAGAAAGTTATTTTCAAACACATAAACAATGTGTTAAAATCGATCCGATCAGTGTGTCAGGTGCGTCAATAATTTGATTAATACATCTTCTAAATTTAAAATTATTATAACAAATAATAAATATATTTTTTTAACAAAAAAATAAAGTTCAAAACAAAAACAATTCCATATTCCAAATTAAAGCATTGTCATATAAAAATACATATGTTTATATGTTGGATATGGTATAATATTAAATTTGTCGTAATATTCTAATTTGAAGTCCTTAGTGCAATGGCCTAAAGTAAGTGTGCACTATGCAACACTTGAAGAGCAATGGGTACGAAAACCATCTCTGCAAAAATAATTTTTTCAAATTTTAATACTAAATAAATGTACTCTATGTTAATTCAAATACCGCCTGACTTATACTTTTAATTTGTACAAATGTTAATTCAAATATGTTAGAAAGTATTTTTTTTGGAATAAAATATACATAAAATTTATTAGATAAATATTAAAGCCTACCGAATAAAACAAAACCCTATTCAGTAGCCTACTAAATAAAATAAAACATTTCCGTCACCAACTGAGGTGGGTTTTGTTCTATTCGGTTGGCTTTAATATCCATCAAATAAATTTTATGTATATTTTACTTCCATTTCTCTTCTTCTCCTCTCAAAAACATATTTTTCTCAACCCTATTAATTACTAAAATTTATTGAAGTCGTAAAATTACAATTCTGTCTCATTAATATGAAAGACTCTAACATTCTTTTCGGAAGTTCTATTAAAGTATAACTAAGAAATTAATAATAGAAAATATATTCAAATTAATATGATAATAGTACTTTCATTTAACATTGAATATTAATTATTAATGTTAAAAATGAAGTCTTAAAATTATATTTCTGTCTCATTAAATATGAAATATATTTACATTCTTTTTTCAAATTCTATGAAATTACAGTTAAGAAATAATAGAAAATAAATATTTTTTAAAAGGATTTTAAAATATTTTTTTATAAAAAAATTTTGTGATGATATTAGAAAATATCGTATAATAAAAGATTTTTTAAAAAGTACAAAAAAATCCGATAATATTTAATTAAGATTTTTTATAACTTAAAAAAAATCTTTTGATATTAGAAAATATACAAATTTCGATAGAATATTTTTAAGATGGATTTGATTTGACTTTCTAGTATATATAAAATATCTATCAAACAATCTCACACAAATACTTGAGATTTTATTAGACTTTTTTCTTTCTTTTTATATTGGTTATCATATTTTTTTTTTCTCATCACACATATAATCTTTTATCTTTAATACCCCGTACAAAACAAGATCTACTCAATTGAAAGAAGTATCAAACTAACAAAAAATAATATTCTTCAAGATGTATATGTCATGTGTGTTTCTCATATTTTTTTGAAACAAAAAAAATGACAAATATACTCATTTTCTTTACAATTTTCTATTTGCTTTCTAAATTAAATTAATGTTTATTTTATGTGTCAATGCTAACCATATTTTTTTATATTGATTATGTTCATCACCTACTCGACACAATATTTTTATGATTATTACCCTTAATTTTGTATTTCTCATAACTCAGTAACCCTTTTACAGATTTTACACTATCATGACTCTCATCTAGTATAGGCTAATTATTACACCTCATTTAAACATGTTATTGGATTTATCATGAAATAACTGTAGTAATTGAAAAATATATAAGAGAATTAGTGTATAATTTTAAATCTATTGTTCAAATCTAAAAGTGATAATGAGAATATGTTATTGTAAGATGAGTTAGTATAAGAGGACTTAAAGCTAAAAATAATTTAGCTATTAAAAGATTAAAAAATTGGATTGATTTTACTTTTTTTTTTTATCCAAATTTCATTATTTTTTATTATTTTTCTTATCAACTTTTGTAATTTTAAAAGTGTTTTTAAAAATTCATAAAATCTTTTTAAATCTTATAAATTTATAAAGTTATAAAATTATTTTAAATTCTTTAAATTTTTATGATATAAATCCATTAAAATTCAAATTATCATAAAAATATTATAAAAGAATTTGATAAATTATAATATTCCAACATAATCTTTAAAACAAAAAAATTTATATTATAATAATTTTTTAAAATCTTAATTCAATACATCCTTAAAAGTAATATTGTAGCATCACCTTCATTTAATATTAATAATAAAAATGTGTGGGGTAAGTAATGTGTTTGACACTTTGACGTAATAAAAGAAGAATAAAAAGGGTATCCTTATCTAACACCAAGTAAGAGAAGAGTGAATAGTCAACAAAAGTGGGGTTCTACAAAGTGAAGTAACGCTCACCGCAGAAGAGTTAAAACCGTTTCTTAACTTTGCTGGCTGCATGGAACCTTACACTTACACATTGCACTCTCTCCCTATTCTCACTATCTCTCATCACTAAAATCTAATGCAAGAAAACGTTTCTTTGCCAATGTCAATGCTCATTTAAATCTTTCTTTCTCTTTCACTTTCCTCTATTCCATTCTTCTTCTGAATTACCATTGTTCTTGTTGTTCTCTCTTTATTCTCTTCTCTTCTCTCACACCACCCTTCAAGCCATGGACCCAAACTGGAGCACTCGCCGAACGTATTATCTTCGTCACCTTCATTTTTTTTATTTTAAGTTTCTCTATTCTGGGTTTTAGTTATTTTCTTGATCACTTTTTCCCATGTATTTTTTTTTGAAGGTTTGAACGTTTTCTTTATGATTATCTAATCAAAAGAAACATGCACCAAACTGCTGAGGTTTTCAGATATGAGAGTAATCTTCAGCTTGATCCCTGTGCTTCTTCAAGTGATGGTATAACATTATTTGTTTTCTTTTTTTTTTTCTTTATTTCAAGGAGATAGGAAAGAGAAATTATTGGATACTGTGGAGCTATAATTGTTCAAATTACCAAAAAAAAAAAGCTAATATGTGTCACGTAGAGATTGATTAAGATCACATAGTTTCAATTCCAAACCAAATAATAATTTCTCAACAGAAAATAGGTGCGACTGGTTTGTTTTCCTAGCATTGTAGATGTTATAAGAAAGTCTACATGGAATGAGTAAAGTAACACAATTAATTAATTCAGATACATAGAAAATCTGAGTTGTAAAAAATAGTGTTTCTTGTAAAGAGAATTATAGTATAATTTTCATAAACATACATGGTGGAATTTTCCTTCATAAATTGCTTTAATATCTGTTGATTGAAATTTCAAAAATTTGAAATTGTAACAAAATATATGTATATGAAAAATAAAAATCACATGAAAATTTTCAAAAAAGTAGTTTTACAATGGTTTCACATGTATCCCAAAAAAACCACATATCCTACCGTCATAAAAACTCTTGCGCCGTGAGGGACATGTTGAGGTCCCCCACGTTAAGCTGCATCAAAAGTTTGACCCACATAAACACATTGGGAGAGAGAGTGACAAGTGAAACCTAAAAAGCTTGAGGTTGGAGTGGGCTGGGTATACGGATCGGGTGGATAAGCCCTTAGACCTAACGGACTTTACCATCTTACAATATTTGTTATTCAGGGGGATACGGACCTTTTAAAAAATAAGAGTGTTGCTAGTTGCACCCAGCATTATTGCTGGTGCATCCAACACTAACCATGAAAAAGATAAAAATACCTTTTACGGATCAAGTTGATCCATAAGTTAATTTTTAAGACTTACGGATCAACTTGATCTGTAAGTCTTTTATGGATCAAGTTGATCCGTAAGGGGAGAAATTAGCAAGAACATTTTTGCCATTTTTAAAGAATACTGGGTGCACTAGCAATAATGTTGGGTACACCTAGCAACACTAAAAAAATAATTTATTTCACGGATCAAAAGTATATGACTAGTCTAAAACATGGATTTCACAGATTGGGCCTTAAATGGGTCGTGTCAATCCGGATGCACAACCGATCAAGGAAAAAAAACTCCGCCCTACAAATCCCATATTGCGAATCTCAAAGTCAGATGAACCTCTATGTTTTCATCTCAAAGAATGATTCTGGTAACTTATTGGTTAGGAGGTTGACGATTAAGATTTGGAGTTAGGTTCTGGCATGGGTTTGTTGCGTTATGGTGGGTTCATGCCTTTGAATTGGCACGGTGCACGATGGATCTCAACATAGTTTCCTTCCCTTATCGTGCATCACCATGACACCTTCGTCATGGAGTTAATGAGGATTTGAGGGAGAAGCACGAGCTACTTTGATTTCAAATTAGGGATTTGGCAACGTGCACAAGGAGCTACATCCCTCATTGATTGTTTCTTTTCTATTACTGAAAATTAATCGCGCAGAATCATTAATGGATGCTAACTCCTACTTGTATTTGTCCATGGAGATTTAACACAATGTTGTGTGATTTGATTTGAATTGATTTTGGATATTAGAAGTAATGGTTTTTGTTGTGTTTTCGATTTGAGTTGGAGTTGGATCTAACATGTAATTTTTTTCATTGAATAATTAAAAAATTAACATGTGATGGTCTTAGAAATACCATGTCAACTTTAAGAATTTTAACCTGTCAAAAATTTATTCAAGAATTAAAAATTTAATTAACCAAATGAATTATGAAGTTCAAATATCAACAGTTCCATTTTTTTAATCAAGATTTATTACTTTACACTATCATTTGAAGAAGTGGATGTTAGAGGAGTCAAATTTATAAACAACACGATTGAAATTGCATGATGCCACAAGTTTTTTATGCTAGACAAGTCAAATGCTTAAATGGATACAATTTGATTATGTCATTAAGTTATGTTGATATGACAATATTTTAATAATTTAGGATAGGGTTACAAAAATAATTAATATATTTAAATAAACTCATATATATTTTATCGTCACAGTCCAAAATTACATTTACGATTGACATTGATAGTTTCTCCCTCCGAAGAAATTGCCCCTCCTTAGCTGAACAAACAAGCTCACTATGCTAAAACAATATCCCTGAATATGCCAAAAAGTATGACAACTATAGAAATTAATCTTTCATGTTAAAATCTCACTTGACAAGGACATGTTTAAATCTTATGTCTCTCTAGATATTACATAGGTAGGGCCTATTTAATGTCTATTAAGAAAATGATATAGGTTATTATTCATATAACAATTCATATACCAATTTATATGATAACATTTCTATATCTATATCACCATTTATTATATCTCTCTCATTTCTTCCTTAGACGTAAACATTGTTATACAATTCTTGTATACATAACATTTATCTAAAAAAGAGATAGAGATCGACGATATTTAAAATTAAAATGATCTTGTAATCGAAGAATCCTAACATGTTGGTTGTTCTCCAAAATGTTATTTCATACCTGTATATAATGTACAAACAAAGGATTTTTAATTATTACGAAGTTTGACTTAGTTGGCGTCCTGAATGTCACGTGAGTAAACCTTACCCAATTACCCGTAGTGTAGCAGTTTGAAGCCTTTTTAGCTTATAGTAAGAAAAGGCAAAGGAAGACTTCTTATTTGCATTTTTTTGAAGGAGTACGTCTTATTGAAGGATTAATCCTATTATTTAAGGTATATTTGGAAGTGTGTATTTAAGCTTATGAAAGTGGTTGGTTATGCATTAGCCCTTTGACTAGTCCCAAGTGAACACTTCAATGTTATCACCACACGCACACTGCTGATTTGTAGCCTGTGAAAAAACTATATATGATACCAATTGACAAGAATTTTGGAAGAATCACGCCACAAAAGCTAGTCATTGTAGTTGGTGACCCCATGGCTTTATAATTCACACACTAAAATTCCATATTTTCAATGTGAGACTAAGTCCTATAACTTGCAATTGGATCCAAAGTCAAATGCTAGAATTTTTTTAATTAAGTACATGAAACTATACTTTATTTTGAATAAGATAGTTTAAACTGTCATATCCTTGATACATTGTTGGGATTTTACAAGGGACTTATTTTTAGAAGAACATATTATAAAAAAGTTTTTTTTTTCCCGATAAATATTAATTATTAGTTTTATTAGTGAGAAAATTCAAACCCAAGACACGATCTCTTCTTAGCTCTTTTTTTTTCTTTACTACTAGACCAACCTTATATCTCTCATTATAGGTGTTTGCGATGTGATAATTCTTTTTTTTTTTTATTTTGCTATAATAAAATTGTAAATATTTTTAGCAAGAATTTCTTTGTGGTAGTTTTTCCTCAAAAATTTTTGTTCTTTAACAATAATATTGCAGCTTATACCTTAAAGCTATACTTGAATGTTCTTACATTACGCTAAGGATTATTTATTATTGTGTAGCAATTTTTGTGACTGAAAAATGTGGGATTGGTTTTTCAGCAATGAATGTACCAAAAGGATTTTTGGAGGAGTGGTGGTCGCTCAACTATGATTTTGACTCCTTTAGAGCATGGCTGCAAGTCCAAGTGGGTTACACACTACTCCCTCTAATTGTGGCCCAATTCAAGTTGTTTTATCGATGCAATAATGTGTTCAAATCTCACTCTTCTTGGATTTAATTACAGGACACACATGGATTAGAAGCCGCACAAGGATGTAATGCTTCTCAAGAAGCTGGGTGTTCCATGAATGTTGAAGCAATGACTCAATTGCCTAATAATTTCACTCCTGGTATGTTTCTGCCTCATTAGCTACATTAGGGCATTTTAAATTGAATGACCTTTATAATATTGAGTTTGTTTTGTTATGCATATGTAATTTCAAAAACTTTATATGCATGTGCATTGCTTGATGAACTTTGTCTTCATATTTGTTCTATAAAGTTTGATGGGACAAGGCTTGTTCCATGTAGCTGACCCTGCATAATGGGATATGGTTTGATTGTTTATAAGTCAATGAGACGTTATATGTTTATTTGCTGACAACAAACAATTCTATACTATCACTCCAATTTATCCAAGCTGGTGTAGTAAAATGTTTCATGAAATGGAGTTGAAAACAATGCATGATGACAAGAGTAGTATCCATCTACTTTAGCATAATGAGTTAGACTTAGATGTCAATTAATTAACTGACAATATTGTACTTAACATATCCGTAATATTTTGCAGATGATATTTATGTTAATTATAAAGTTATTAATAAAATTCTTCTTTCCTTTGGATTTTTTTTCTTTTAATTGTCAACAAACGTATCTCTAATAGTTTATGACTTAGAACTTAAAGATACTCACTTTTTCTATCGTCTGATTTTTCTCCATCCAATACATTCAACTGTAGTAATGTTATTTAGACATGTTAACTTTTAAAAAATTAAAAAAAATTATGAAATTACACACCTCGATATCAATTATAGGTTAAGCATCAGAAAGATTACCAGGAACATTAGAAGCCTTGATGATATCCCTAAATTTGTTCTTGATAAATGATTATATGAATAGAAGACAAGGAAAATTAATCTTCCACTAATAACTTAGATTCTTCATAATAAAGTTTTAGGTGTAATGTTCAAGAGTCGGTTCATGGTATAGCCTTCCCCCTTGATATATTACTCTCTTATTTATTTTGTGTTGCAGTTGAAACATTCAGCATAGGGGGCAACTCAATTCCATCACATGTAATGAGCATTACTTCAGCTAATAAATTTTAACTATCTTCCTAGAATATTTAACTTCTATTGTTAAATTTTTGATTTTTTTTATATAAATTTTTGGCAGGTAATGGGTGAATTGCCATTATTTTCCCTATTATATTCACAACAGGAATTAAGTGGTCAATTGTCACAATTTTTTTCGCCATTTTCCCACCAAGCAATAAGTGGTGAATTATCACAACTTTTATTGCCATTTTCACAAGGAGAACTTCTAACGTCTACGAGAGCAGACAATGTGACTAGTGCATGTATAGAAGTTGAACCTTCTATACAGAATACATCAAAACCTCAATATACCGGTTTCAGTGAGGTAGTTACATTGAAGTGGTTAAGCTGAAATTTAAACACAATTTCATGTGATTATACTTGTAATAGGGTTGCCAATGACTACATGTATATTATATAAATAAAAACATTTCTATACAATATTTTTACTATCAACAACATAACTAGTTGTCTTGATAAATTGTTTTTGCAGGAAACAGATCCAGTGCTTGAGAACTTGATAAATACATTTTGGTTGTTTGACCAAGATCAACCAAGTCTGTTTAACGATTCAACTGCAGGAGAGGTAATACATAATAAAAACCCTTCAAACCAGATTAATTATGTTGTACAACTTCGCCATCTAGTTTATATTGTAAAATTGAGCCGAATCTGTTGTAGTAATATATCTCTAGCTATCATATGGGTGACTTAGTTTATATTTGGTTCAATTTAATTTGGAGGAATCATTTTCCCCCTAGCTAGTTTCTTGAAAAAGTTTTTGAAAAAAGAGTGATTATTCTCCAAAGAGAATTGTTGTTGTGAAACAGATAAATGTATTACTACTTTTTAAGGGATACATTGTAAGTTACTAACTAAAGATAATTCATCAGTTTCTTTTATGACACACATTATTTGGAAAATAAGACTTTTTAAAAAGAATATGAAATGTTTTGAATTGTATGAATTTGTGATTGCATTTATGGGCATGGAGAGGTGTAATCTACTCATTCTTTCATTAAATTTTCCTTCCGTTATTTATTGGTTCTAGTTTTGTTACCTAACGGTTGTGTCATCATTGAAAAATATAGGCGACTACCACTGATCATTGTTTGTCAAAGCTTTAGGGTCCTTTGAAACTCAACTTAGAATCTCAGATATTGCATATGCATGTGTTCTATATGCAGATATAATTGGCTTGTTGATTCCTTTCTCTAACTGAGTAAAAAATAAAATAAAAGGTGGAAAAAATAATAAATTAATATTTTCTAATATTCTCTTTAATATTAAACTTGCATTATCTTTTGCTTTTGGTTCTGTAGATCAATAGAAATATGGAGAATTTGTTGGCACATGGAGAAGGAAACAATGATAGGAATGAACTTGTAGGTTCACAACCAACATTGAGGGATGGCGATAAAACTAGTAAAGCAAGTGATTTTTCTAGCAATTTTTGAATAAATGATGGTGATACAGATGTTTCGATCGGTAACTTTTTTTAGGATTAATTTGTTAGCATTAATTGCAATTTGTATAGTTTCTATGTATTGCATATCAAATGAAATAATCAACTTTAAAAGTTACTATACTAGATTTCTAGATGAAACAATTTAGTATGAGATATTAATTAATAGGGATAATTATGTTGGCCTTCCTTGAGATTAGCACTATTTACATTTACATCTCTCTTGATTTAAAATTACACTTAACTCCCTTACTTTATATATTATTTTTAATATATATTGACACCCGTTTTTTTTTTTTAAAAAAAAAGTTACACATACCTCCATTTTTTAGAACATACCATATAAATAGTAACCTTAAAAAATAACAAAGCAGGTGAGATGCAAGAGAGGTAGGTGTAATTTTCCAATCAGTAAGGGTGAAAGCATAATTAACACCAACCTTAAGGGAAATCAATGCTATTATCCCTAATTAATGTTGAATTGTCCATGCAAATAGAAAACCACATGTTCAAGTATTAAATTAACACATTGTGACTAGATAATCTGATTTACCAAATTATGTGGGACGACAAATATATTCTCTCAGTTTGAGTATAAACTAATTAAGGACGATAGAATGCGTTTTTAAGGTGACCAAGCATGCAATCAAATTAAATGCTTGATTGTTAATAACGGTGCCAATAACTCGAAATAAAAATAATGTTGTCAATAATAACTCCACTTTTTTTATGTCAATGATTTCAACTATTGAACATACATATATACATCATACACACATTTCACTCATGTGTGCGTATGAAATTTGTCTATTGTAACCTTATTCCAATTTCATCCTAATTATATGGAAAGTTTGGCTTGCCGCTCATCGGTTAGAATCCAATGAAAAAACATAAATCAGTATTTTCAAGCATAAAATGTGATCTATTATTTGCAATTATGAATTCCCTTATGTAAGAGGACTTTTTATTATGATGTACAGTACTGCGATGCTATTAAATAAGTTTTATTTGAATAATATCCTTCTAGTTCAATTTTATTGTACACAACTACACATAGTCTAGTTACCTATAATATCTATTTTATTGTTTCTCTAGTTATGCGTCTTCGATCTATTTGGTATTTGGTAAATTTGAATGTACATCTTGCATAAACATCACAGAGCTTATAATCTTCGGAGAAGCTTGAGTCGTCACATATATATTAAAGGCAAAATTGTAAAATTGGTTTCCCAATTTATCTCTAATTATGGATCTGGTCTCCCTATAATTTAATTCATAAATTTGGTCTCCCAGTTTTATAAATCTCTGTAAAATTGGTCCTGAAAACTCAATTTGGACGTTGACCGTTAACTTCAGACGTTGACTGCCGCATGTCAATGTCACATGTCAATGTCACGTGTCAATGTCTGAGTGGTTCCTTGTAAAAGCTTCATTTTTTGTAGGTAAAATTGCACTTTTGATCCTCCAATTTTACTCCAATTTCGATTTTGGTCTCCCTATAGTTTAATTCACACATTTAGTCTCCCAGTTTTATAAATTTCTTTATAAATTGTTCTTGTAAAATTGGTCTTTTGAATGGTTTAGCCATTGGTGCTAGAGACATGGTAGGTCTTAATAAATCTCTCACTTCTTTTTCATCGCAAGTTTTTCACTCACTTGGAATCCAGAGAAAAATCACTCTTTGTCTCTCTCCCACTTCCGGGGTTGTTCAACTTGGGAAAGTGGCGCATGAATCCCAACCTAGGTCTGAAATTCTCAGATCTCTTACTTTAACAGGTTCTGTAATAACCCCCTATTTTTTTTCTTTTTTTGCTCCCCATGCGGTATTATGTATATACGACTGCTTAAGTGACCTATGTATGACAATGATTTTTGTTTGAAATTTCAAATACAACTTTTCCAGTAATGAAATTTGGCTGAATTTATAAAGGGATTTATAAAACTGGGGGATCAAATGTGCGAATTAAATTATAAGGAGACCAAAATCAAAATTGGAGTAAAACTGGGGGACCAAAAGTACAATTTTACCTACAAAAAATGAAGCTTTTACAGGGAACCACTCAGACGTTGACACATGACATTGACATGTGACAGTCACACGTGGCATTGACACATGACAGTCAACGTTTGAGGTTAACGGTCAACGTCCAAATTGGGCTTCTAGGACCAATTTTGCAGGGATTTATAAAACTGGGAAACCAAATTTGTGAATTAAATTATAGGGGAACCAAATCTGAAATTGGAGATAAATTTGGGAACTAAAAGTGCAATTTTGCCTATATTAAAATATGTGATATGTTGTGCTTTTAATTATTACATTAAAATCCAAAGATTATAGCTTGAGTCACTTGGCTTGCTTGGATGAATTGAACACAACAACATTGGGCCTATCTAAAAGAAAATACTTCCATTTAGATCAAGGTCCTTTTGTAATGATTTCTCCAAAAGTTTTCTAGGGTTTTTCTCTACTTTTTTTATATCTTAGTCGATTTTTCGTCATTTTCTCCTCAACGAGTGTTACTTCAATTTTATCTTGGGTATATTTGTTCTTAATCTTATCTATTTGTGTATGTCTACTCATCCACCTTAGCAATTTTTTAACTCCGCTACACATGTTTTTTCTTTTGTTTGCACTTCATCGAACAACTTATTCATGATTGTAGAGTGTCAATGGTCTTGTAGTTTAATTTTCCTGTAGAACTTCCCTTTGAGCTGAATAGGATATTTGGGATCCTAATTGCTCAAAACCCTCAGGTAATCAACCCCCACAAAGAAAAAGCAATATCTAAACCTCTCTATTCATTATACATTTCCCCCCAAATGTCAAAGCTCAAAAAGATTATGTCAAAAAACATGTATACATTATTACCTGCAAAATAGAACACAACATGCAGAACCCTTATAAGAAAATAGAAACTCTTGAAACATTAAACCCATTCTACCTCCAACTCCATCATTCACCTTATAACTAAAATTACATTAATTTTATCTTATCTCCAAGAAATCCTTGAATTCCTTCTCACTTCTCATAATTTTCCATTTTGATTCTGCCAAATCATTATTCAATTTATTTATATTATTTTTGCTATTTGCGTTTTCTACACATTAAATAAGTACACTTTTTCGAAATATAAGTTTCATCAATCAGAGTGGCGCAGCGGAAGCGTGGTGGGCCCATAACCCACAGGTCCCTGGATCGAAACCAGGCTCTGATAAAAACAGAGTTGCTTTCCGCTTTCATTTTTTAAAATTCTCTAGTTTCTGAACAGTATACATGCTATTTTTTGGTGCAATGAAAAAAGAAGTACCTTGACTATTTTATATTTTTAAATTACGAAAGTAATATATATTCGTTTGAAATTACATAAAAAATCATTTGGATTTTAAAATATATTTTAAATATTTGATGAAATGCCAAAATTTACACTATTTTTGGGGAGAATTATCTGATTTTTTAATTTTTTTTGTGGTGAACCACCTTACACATTACCAATGGATTATGCTGTAGGCCTTTTTTCATTGGGGCCTTGGACTTGGGATTATAAGATTCTTTAAGCTTTTGATTAAAGTGTGGGTTTATCGGGACTATTTGCTATCTTTGGAATAAAATCATAAGGTTAATTAACTTCGTGATTTTGGTTCAATTCAAAGCTTTTTTCTTTTCAAGTGACACATCACACTACTAATTAGAGCTAACAATTATTTCTAATATATTAACATTTTTAACTAACCACTCTTAACAATTTATTGATAAATCAAATATTAATAAACACTTCTCTTAATTTAATATTTTTTGTTGAGTTTGAGATTTTTTATCAATAAATATTAATTATTAGTTTTTATTAGTGGAGAGATTCAAACTCAATTTATCCCTTCCTCCCTTCACCTTTTCCCATTCATTAATTCAATCTTGTATCGTTTTGTTCATTCTCAGTAACTATTTCAAAATCTTAAACTTGATAGGTTTCTTATAAAAGAAAAAAATAACTTAAAATTGAAACATATCCACTTCACTTGAGCCATTATAAACTGATTAACTAAAAAAACTAAGTGTTTGGATGCTTGTAACTAATGGGTTTAGTCTTTTTTATAATCAACTTCATGCATGTGCTTGTAGCCTTTATATGTAACACGATGGGTTTTGCTTTGTTTCTTTCCATTTCTTTAGTGTTTGTCAATCACATCTATTTGACTCCTATTCACTTCTTTGACATGAATTGACTGCTATCGAGTATATTATTCTGCTCAAATACTTTGATCTCTTCAGTGAATTGTGTCTAACTTTTGCTTTTCATATCTTTTCAATGTTCTAACACGTATCTATAAAGAGACAAAACAAATGATTCGCACTACAATTCTTGTATTGCATCATAAATTTTATAGATATTCAGTAGTTTGGGAAGATTGTTGGGTGGAGGGAGTGTTTAGCAGAAAGATTTCCTAGATTATTTATTAATTCACTTCAATGTGGTGAGTTAATAAAAAAAACTTTGGTTTTTGAGAGGGAAATACACGGGATGCTTTGGATGAGATGAAAAACTTGCTGAACACGAGATCTTTGGTGAAGGATAAAACTGACTGTTGGCTGTGGTTGTCTGATAATAGTGGCACATTCTGAATTCATGGATGGAAGGGTGGAGGCGCCTCCGAAGGCACTTCATATGGTGTGGAGGTTGTTCCTTTAACAGGTTACCGGTGAAGGAAAATCTTTTGCAGAGAAATATACAACTTTCATCCAATAGCTCAAGGTGTGTGTTCTGTAATGCTCTTGAAGAATCAGTGTCTCAATGGATGGATTATCAAATTGTTCACCCTGATTTTGTTAATGATCATTTCCTACAACATCCATTTTATTTGGTTACTAAGTCTGAAATCTTTAAATGGCGGGTTGTGTGGTGTTCTTGGAATTTATGAAATCAATGCATCTTTAATGGTGGAACATTTGATAAGGAATCTCTTATACAGAACATTCTATTCACTGCATGGAGTTGGCTAAATGGATTATCTGCTGGTTTTTCTTACTGGTTTGCACAGTGGTGCACATGTCCTGGGGCATGTATCATGCGAGTAATATGAAGATGTATAGATAATTTGGAACATGTTTGTGTGGAATGAGAATACTCGAAAAGTTATGAGAGTGAATAGCTTGTGCAGATGGTTTAATTGGTGCAGTTTTTAAGGTTACATAATTACTGGGGTAGTCTGTTACATATCCAAATGTGCAATGTAGTTTTGCTGTAATTTACCTTTCATTATGTCGGTCAATTTTGTAAGGATTGGTTACTTAGCATTTAATGCTTATTTTTCATTTAATGTCTAGTAACCATTTAAATGTCAGGAACTTGTAAGTGGTTGGGTATCCATTATACTCATTACTTATTCAATAAAATCCTTTTTGCTTGAAAAAAAAATACTCATTATTTTATTTCATTTTTATTAACAGATACTCATTATTTTTCTAAGCACATAACATTATCTTTCTTAATGGTGTGGACGGGTAATTATAAACATACATCTCATTTTCTTACAACTCAATTCCACCTCATTTTTCTTATTGTATTTTCCTACCTTTTTCATTATATTACATTATCTTTCTAAGCACATTACATTATCTTTCTTCATGGTGTGCATTTACATGGATTTCAGATAGTTTAATTTTCCAAATTGTGTGTGGAAAACGTGTATTGAAGTGTTTAACTGTCCAAGTTTTTTTTTTCTATCACCATTAATTAGGCACCCTTTAATTTAAATGTCTTGGTTGCTCGTTGAATTTTTATATCTTGCTCAATATTCTATTCTACTCAGAAATTTTGCTTGCAGTCCGATATTGACCTAATTTTTAAAAAACACAAGCAAATATCCTTTTTTTATCAGCAAAGATATAAGCAAATATCCTGATGTCAGTTGAAATGAGTTCACTTGATTGGGAGGATATATAGCGCATTCTGTTCTGATTAATGAACAAATAACAGTAGTTTTGTTTTGTCTATTAGGTATCACAATTTGTTGAAATTTGATGATAAAACTTGCTTGTAGTATCTATGCTATTCCATATATTCTGCTTTGTTTGGATATGAATTTTTTAAAATGTCACCTACATCTACATGTATGCTCAAAAACAATGAAATGTGTCATCTAACTTGTTTCTGGGATGAGTAGTTTAGCCTTGATTGTGAAAAACTATGTAACATGTTATGATCATTATATAACTATTCAGTCAATTAAATGGATATTATCTTCCTTTTCCTATTATTGTGTGCTTTTTATAACTAATTACATTTGAGGGAGATTGAGGAATCGAATACTGCAATATGACAATGAGGGATTGTTAGCTTAGTCAGACTGATGTCACTCTCTCTTAAAATTCTTGAACTCAATTCATGGTGCTAGTGCCTGTAATGAGTGTAGGTGTAGATCCTTCTGGTCAATGCAACTTTAAGAGGCAAACAATAAATCAATAATTTCAAGCCATTCCTTAACTCAAGGTGTTTTCATTTATAAGAGGCAAGTGGGAGTCCTGATTTTATGATAGTCCCTTCTACAACTACTGGAAACAACCTTTTTTTTCCTCTTTCTTCTCTTTTCATGTTAAGTGTTTGAAATTTACAAGGGGCTCAAAATATGTTGATTAATTTCTATAAGACTATTATAAGAAAATATAGGTGCATGGTGTTCTAATGGAGAACAAATAGGGATGCTGTTGGTAGGAATAGTAAATAACAATTCATTCCTCATAGTCCTGCAGGATGCTATTGCTATAGAATGAATCCTTGTGTTTAAACTAGACATACTAATTACAACACATTCTCAACTTAAGTCACTTTTGCCTTTCATATAGTGAAAAGACTGTGTCCATGACATCATCATAAGATTAATATATGCATCACTAAAATATTAGTTTGCTTTAAAAATCTTTATATGTATGCGATTAAAGACATATCCAGGAATGTAAGACATCAATCATCAATGATACAAGATGAAATGCTAACTAGTACCATATCTCAAACACAATAACCTTGAATCCAACTCACAAGTTTTTTTTGTTTATTTAAATTTATTTGGTTTGCAACTCTAAACGCCACGTGGAATCCACACAATCTGAAAAGAAGCTGAGATATTGATATCTTCATGTAACCACTCCTCCATTCTTAGTTGTCACTCCTGTTAGGTTTGTCTGAATTGAAACCCACCTGAAACATATTTATGTCAGAGCAAAATTATCTGAAAAACACAAAGATGACATAGTTTGTTTTAACTAAAATAGGAAAACTTAAGGTACTATATATGGTATGGTACCTCGTTGGAAGGAGAAGGAACCCAATCATTGGTTGCTGGATTGCACTTGCAAGAGTGATGGCAACCAGTGTCATTATCTGGTTCTATGTGAAAGTCATTTCCATTTTTCTCTACTTTGATAAATCCTGTTCCCGTCTGTGGATGACACACATATTCATGAATTGTTTAACATAAACATTTGATATTGTATTTAACATTATAGATAATTATCTTTATATTTTAATCATTTTTTTTATTCTTTTATCCACAACAGCAACAAAAATCTTATTCTGATAGATGAGATAAATTATATGAATCACGCGAAGTAATTAAACTTGTTAAAGACTAAAATTTAATGTATATTATTTATTATAAAATTCCACTTGGTAATTTTTTCTAGTATTCTTATTAATCTTTCTCGATCCTTTTTCACATGATTAAAAATCTTACAAGTTTTTTTTATAATTATGATACGAAATATTCACCGATTTTACTGATGATTAATCAAACACTACTCGTACTAACAATATGTTATTAAAAGAAACCCTTACAATTTACTATCCTCCCCGTTTCCTCTACCTCTTTCTTTGTATCAGCACGTTTCAAAAATACCTCTTTCAAATTAAAAAGAACAACAAAGGTTATCTTACTTTAATTGTACCAAAAACATTTTTCATTTACATATATGTAAGTTGTAACAACTATGTTTTTTTTTGTAAAGGATTTAGAAGCTATCAATATTACTAATATAGAAATATGTTCTCGGGAGTAAAAGGTCACAAAATAATAATTATTATAAGTTCACTATTATTTGAAAGGTCTATTAGTTTTGCTTTTCTATCTTGTTCATTTAATTTCTTAAAAAAAAAATCTTGTTCATTTAAGACATGTATTGTCATGTTAATATATAAGGAGAAAGGAGCCAAATCTATTTGTAAATGCCAAACAGAAGTCTAGGTGACCTGTTAGATAAAGTAACATGGTTTCAATATTTTGTAATCAAATACACTAAAACAAGAAGAACATAAATTAATCTAGAGATGTATTTGCGAATCACATCAAATATATTGAGAAGAACACAAGTAGGATTGGACTGAATTACCGTATGGTGGTGTTTGTCCACGCTGTTGAGATCTTGGTAATACTCTGTTTCCACAAATTCTTCCGGTACTTGACTTCCATTGTACTCCAATTTCTGAATAAAAGAATGCAATGAAATAAAAATTAAAGTCCAAATAACCAGATCTTGCTCACACGAAAGTTATTTAAAATAGAAACATAATTTGTATAACTCAAAATCTAACAAAAATATAAGTTGACTTAATGCTAAAGGGTAACAATAAATATAGAAAAGAATGGATCGTGAATTCGAATTTTCCTACTATGAGAAAAGTTGATAAATGATAAATGATGTTTTTTTGGAACTAACCTTCTCTTGGGGATCATTCTCGAGGCGTTGGAATTGCATGAATTCTGGTATAGAAGAAGAAGAAGAAGAGTGATGGGCATTGGAGAAAGCATCCACATATTGAGCTGAATACTCACTTCGTTGAGGCTTTGTGTGGCGTTGTGGTGCAACCCCATCAAAGTAGTCTCTGGTCTTTGCCTCTATGGTGGCTTCTTCCTCTGCTGAGAGGTGGATGTCACTCCTATTTGGCCTTGTGTAGAACTCCATTTTTTGTGCAATGAAAACTTGTTCAATTGAATGTGGTATTTGTAAGATATTTCCCAGATATTTTTGTTCTGGAGTTGACATTTCTAGTTGCTACGTCCTGAAAAATATCCCTTTGAGGGGGCTTTTTCCATCCAAAATATCTAGGAAATCTTATCCATTATGTCTTGTTAGATGCTGGATTACATTTTTTCAAACTCAATCTACAAACTTAAATTTAATCATGCTTAATTGTATTTTTGTTTCAAATTTTTTAACTTTTAATTAATTAATTTAACACATTTTATCTTTATTTTTTAAAAAAATTTATCAATTTTATCTTCTGTTAATTTACTTCTAACATAATTTCATATTTTGTCCAAACTTTTTATTGTTTTTCAAATTTTACATCAATTTTTTTTATATTTTTTTTTATGTATTTAACTCTTTTTTTATTATAAATTTTATCCTTAACTTTTGTATTTATTAATGAATAAATAAAAGAGGTAAAATTCATAAATTTCTTAAAAATTAAAAATAAAATATACCAAATTAATTTATTAGGATAAAATTCACCAAAAATTTAAAATTAAAATTAAAATTAAAAAAATACAATTAACCCTTTAATCTAAACTTAAGTTTAGAAACTTTAATACAAATATGCATTGAAACTTATAACTTTCCTATATCATACTGTAAAAAAAAAAGTTTTCCTATATCATAAAGCTCTTGATCGGTGTTCCTGTGATGTTCTTATTTCTAGATTTTTTTTGGCAGAATATATTGTCTTTTTTAATATAGAAAATATATTGTATTTTTTTAAACCTTTGCTACATTTCCTGTAAAAAAAAAAAACTTTGCTACATTTGTATATGCTGTGAAAATTCAAAGTTCTAATTTTCGTGCACTTGATAATATATATAAGAAAATTGTTTTCGAGCACTTTCTATTAAAGATTTAAAGTGACCCCAGCTCACAGCTCCTTTGAAAATGAGAAAACCTTTCATAATATAAAGTGGAAATTTGTACAGGGGGCCATGTTCCCACGTGACTATCTCCATCAGACTCAACTTATGTGAATATTTGTAAAATTAATTTAAAATTAAACTAATTATATAAAATTAATTTTGAAGTGATATAATTTGTATTTGAATATTTTTATTTTAAAAATAAATTAGTATTAAAATTTAGCATAGTTTTCTTTTATCCAACTTAAAAGTTGTGGATATTTTAGTTTGAATTATCTAATGCAGTTATCCATGCCAATTAGAATCGACTCTTTTTTTGGTACATTTTTTTTATACACATTTGAAGCGACTCTTTATAACTTATGCATGAAATTAGAATTGAAAGTGAAAAAGTTTTACAATGTAAAATTTAAAGTGTTTTTTAATGGGCGGATGATAAAGTAAAAATTTACATTTATATCAAATTAAAATGATAGATTTTGGAATAATTATTTAAAGATTATATCTAAGATGATTTTTTATTGACAAGAATTAAATGTGATATTAAATTTAACCTCTTAATATTTAAGATTGATCTAGAGATAAAACAACTAAAACTCAAATTTTAAGTACGCCAATAAAAAAAATATATGTTTGCTTAGTTTTTAAAAGTAAAAATGACATATGTAAGCCAAAAGACTTAACATATAATTTTTTATTGAAATTATTTTTAAAAACAATTTCTTTAAGCCTGTTAACATTAATACCAACAATGTATTAATTATATTCATAATCATCTTTTAAAAGTTTAAATAGTTAAAGTTAAAACAATAATACTCTATCTAATCTCTACAACTTCATGAATGAATTCATAAATAAAAATACTAAACTTTAAGAATATATTTTGTAAAATAGCTCTTAATCTTAAAAAGGTAAAGAAAATATCAACCACTTATTTATTATTTATTTTCCCTAATTATTATTTATTGTTGAATATTTCTAATGATAACAATTATATGATAGCCGCTGTTTTCCTAATTATTTTTATCATGAAATAGGAAATATATAAAACTAAGTACATTTTTCTTTATTCTTTTCCACCTATCACTAAATTGGAGTATTTACAATAGCAAAAAAAGGGTATTACAGCTAAGAATATCCTCTTCTGTGTTCTGTCTCCACACAGTTGACTGTATTCCCTTATCTCATCACATGCTCTCATAGCAAGCAATTACTAATCCTCAACCCCAGGTCCACTTTTTCCCATTCCACCCACAAGTCCAACAACTGCCACCGTCAACCACCGCACGCCGCCATATCACTCCGGCAACAGGTCAACCATCTCTCTCTCCTTATGGTAGTCCCAAGTGCCCACTCCCCTCTTCTTAAAAACTGGACCTCACCACCACTACTGTCAAATTCCCAATTATTATTATTAAATAAATATATTTATGCACATTACCTTTTGCATAGTTATAGCTCATTCAATTCTACACATTCTATTTGATAGGTCAGGTAACCAGTTCATAAAAAACGGAAACTTTTATCATGTTGTAATTTTTTTTTATGAATAAAAGATTAAGTTAGTTGGAACATACTTTAAGATTCACTTAAGCTTATAAAGAAACATGTATGAATTAGTTTGATTTTTATCAATTGAATATTCTTTTGTTGGCTATAGTATTGTAATTGAAAAGATAATAAGAAATTAACAAATTTTTTTTATTTTTACATTGCATATACGATGGCATAACACAAGAGAAGTAGAGAAGAAGTCCTTGGCAGAACATTGTTGTTAGTAATTGTTATAGTGCGCACCCTCCTCGTGGGTGGTCTCTGACACTGTTGGCAGAATCCAGCAAGTCACATTCTCGCAAACACACACAGCACGTGTTTACTAAATTTCTTATGGCATTTATTATCAAGTCACACTTGTTCTGTCCCACTTGCCACCATTTTTGAGCTTCACTCGCATCACAACACAACACAACGCATCTCAAGACAAGACCAATGACGAGAAAGGTCTCGAATTTCTCGGATCTGATCCAAAGGGTCACCGCCTCTTGCCTCCTCCACCCCCTCGCCACCGCCGCCGCCGCCGTCAAGGAAGACGACAACTCGCCTTACGAGTCCGAGGACAACCGGAACGACTCAGAGGAAGAAGAAAATGAGAATGACGACGAGTACGAGGATGAAGAGAGATTGGTGGGGCCCTTGAAGGCTTTCAAAGTAAAACAGATGGAGGCGCTGATGGAACAAGTGTTTGAAACGGTGTCGTCGATGAAGAGAGCCTACGTGAGGCTTCAGGAGGCGCATTCGCCGTGGGACCCGGAGAGGATGAGGTCTGCTGACGTGGCGGTGGTGTCGGAGCTCCGGAAGCTTGCCGTGCTCAGGGAGAGGTTCCGACGGAGCGGCGGCGGCGACGACGACGGGAGGAGAAAGGGGAGGAGGAGAGGTGGCGGTGGTGGGGTTGCGTCGGTGAGGGAGGTGGTGGCGCCGTACGAGGCGGTGGTGGAGGAGCTGAAGAAGGAGGTGAAGGTGAAGGATATGGAGGTGAAGAATCTGAGGGAGAAGCTTGATAGTGCTGTTGCTCTCACTACTAATGGAAGTGCTCAAAAGAAGCCTGGGAGGTCTCTGTCTAAGAGGAAACTGGGAATTCAAGGTACATTTTTCAATATGCTATTGCTACCCACTCTTTTGTATTTTATTTAACAGAAGAGAATCAAGAGATGCTTGTTTTTTTTTTTTTTTTAATGAAAATGTGGTGTTTAGATTTAGATGGATGGAATATTCAGAAGAAGAAAAAAGTGGAAAGTCTCTATTTGTTATATTTTGTTGCTTTGAAGTTGGAAGTGTGTGATTTTATTCCAAGTGATTCTTGCATGTGAAATGGTTAGGCTTTTGGGAAACTCCTGCATTGCATGATCTGGGGTTTCAGAAGCTCCTTCAAGCTAAACCAGAGTCAAGTGTATATGAGAAATGATTTCGCCTCAAACCTGATTTTAGTGTGTTTGGGTAAACACATACAAACTTGATTTTGAATTAAAGTGATTTTGAAATGACGTGATCTGTATTTGAATTTTTTTTAATCAATGCAGAAACTGCCTAATGATATTTCATCTCAATCAAATTTCTCAACATAGAATCAAATATGTGAAAAATTACATTAGCTTGTATTTTAACATGATTCTGGATTATCTAACAGATTATCTAACATGAATCCAATCATGCCATTATAATTATAATATCAAGTAGAATT
This sequence comes from Glycine max, assembly GCF_000004515.6. Taxonomy (NCBI): domain Eukaryota; kingdom Viridiplantae; phylum Streptophyta; class Magnoliopsida; order Fabales; family Fabaceae; genus Glycine; species Glycine max. The sequence goes on from NC_038244.2 coordinate 44,575,331, forward strand.
GATTTTAAGTGATAAAAGTAGCTTTTGTGTTAGGTTGCAAAATTTACACAGTTTTACATCATACTTGCTTTCAAGGTAAAATCCAAATTTGTGAAATCAATTTTATAAATGCTCGCCCAAACCAAACCTTAAGACTTGCTAGAAGAGGAAATGAATGGAGGATCTAAATTTGTGAAATTCTATATGCAGCAATGGCAGCAGTACCAACCCCTGAACTCTTTGAAGCAACAATGGTGCAAGTGAGAGAAGCCTCAAAGTCTTTCACATCTCTGCTACTGTCTCTCATGCACAATGCACATTGGGACATAACAGCTGCTGTTCGTTCTATTGAAGCTGCTACTGCCTCCACTGACAAATTCCATAATACTTCTTCAACCACGTCCATTGTCTCGGCTCACCATGCCAAGTATGCCCTTGACTCCTACATTTCCAGGAAAATCTTCCAAGGGTTTGACCACGAGACTTTCTACATGGATGGCAGCCTCTCCTCCCTCCTCAACCCTGACCAGTTTCGCCGTGATTGCTTCACTCAGTACCGCGACATGAAGTCCATGGATCCTACCGAGCTTCTTGGAATCTTGCCAACATGTCACTTTGGCAAATTCTGTTCCAAGAAGTACCTTGCCATTGTCCATCCCAAGATGGAGGAGTCCTTGTTTGGGAACTTGGAGCAGCACAATCATGTCCAAGTAGGAAACCACCCCAGGAGTGAGTTCTACAATGAGTTTCTAGGGGTGGCCAAGGCAGTGTGGTTGCTTCATTTACTGGCATTCTCGTTGAACCCTGCACCAAGTCAGTTTGAGGCAAGCCGTGGAGCTGAGTTCCATCCCCAGTATATGGACAGTGTAGTGAAATTTTCAGGCGGGCGAGTGCCGGCTGGTCAGGTTGTAGGGTTTCCAGTTAGCCCTGGATTTAAGCTTGGGAATGGCTCTGTTATAAAGGCCAGAGTTTATTTGATAGCCAGAACATAAAGTTTTTCTGAGGGGAAATTCTTTTTGCACCATTTTCTTTTCTGGTTCCACCCTATCACTTGTTTTACATTCCATAAATTAGTTTCTAGAATACTAGAAACTAATTTCCGAAATGTAGAAAAAGAGAAAAAAAGAAGGGGGTGTGAAGAGAATAAAGAGGGTGCAAATAGAATTACTTTTTAGTGAGTCTTGTATTAAAGAAACTGATTAGAGTGATCCAAATATTTTCCTAGCAGGATTACTGGGCTGTTGATGTAATATGAAAAATCCTTAGGCTGGCTGGGTTATTGATTTCCAGGTGATTGAGTCTGACCTTGGAAGTCATTCTGATATAGCTCATTCCCAAACCTACATTAGCAAGCTATTATTTTCTTCTCTGAATTATTGACTTACAAATGAGAGGAAGGAGAACTGTTATAATCCCAAAGTCCAAGATTATCTGGGATCTCGCATGGAACCAACAAAATCCAATATCCATTCAAAAATGGCAATAGACCCCATGATATTTGAATGAAGTAATAAGCTATACTCTAAAGTATTCATACATGTTTCATTTCATTTGTCTATTCAATGAGTTGGGAAATACGCAACTTATTTCCCAAAAATACATTACATATCGATCCAGTACAGTGAATGCCTTTCAAGTAAATGTAATTTCACGGTCTATTCATTGTAGCCAAGAATGTTTTAATTGTGGCGTCCACATGGCCCAAGTAGGAGACAATGGTAATTTGACGGTTTATTCATCGACTAAGAATATATGAAGCGTGACGTCCATCCACACGGCAGAAGTAAATGTAGAAAAACCACCTTTCTGCTAACAAATCTGTTGTTCATCTGATAGCAGTAGCACTCACCCGAAAAAGAACACTAAATTTGCTTGGTGAATCTCAATCATGAAGAGTAACAACTAACAACAATTATCCTCTTATAACTCTCTTTGCCTGTCACATGAATAATAACACTTTTAATATTGACAAGCAGATTCATATGTTCAGAAAGCAAAAGCTGTCTTTTGTAATTTACAAGGCCAATTTTTCGGGGAAATTCACAGCTGTCTTCACCCAATGTGGGTCTAGAAATGTAATTAGGAATCTCTGAAGTAAGAAAGCATGACAGCATGTTAAGTGAAAAAGTACGTGTATCCACCCTTGATTTGAAATAGGACCATTATACTTGGCTATAACAACTATCAGACAAAAGATCTACTTATTTGATTCTGATTAAGTTACAAAAAGCTATTTTCTCTAGAATACATGTTAATAGTAGAAGCTGAAGCAGAAGGGGAAAAAATCATCGAAAATATTTACTAGACTAAGACAGACCTAACGTACAATTTGTATGCTGTGTAATTGAAAATATACAAGTGGCTTAAACATTTAAGCAGGACATTTGTAAGTGGATAACAGGGTGTAATACGATATATAAATTACGTAAGAATATAAAGATAACACAAACAGCATTGCCAAGCTATAAGATGTGTATCTTACTTGTTCAAGGGTAAGAAACATAATCACATTCCAGGCTCCTACTCGACTAAAATTAGGAAGGAAACCTTTATAGAAGGCCAAAAATCCCTGCAATACATTTATGACATGAGTTCAAGCTGTACAGAGAAAAAGACAAACTTTATGCAGACCTCCATGTCAACTTATTTATCGAACCAACAACCTCGTGGCAACTGTTAAAAATATTTTCAGTTAGTTCAAGGATCAGAACAACAAAGCTTGCTTTTAGCATGGAAAAGCCATATGCATTGTTTGGGGGATTAAGTGCGCCGCTGCTCAATAGCCTCTTTAATCATGCAATACAAAGTTTGTGTCCGGCCTCCCAAGTCACCTCATATAATAAAGTTCTTTACCAGGAAAATTTATAAAACAATCAGGACAACCAAAATAAAAAAATATAGCAACAAAATGGTGCTAAGTGCTAACTATTGTAATTTGTAAGAAATCTTTCAATTTCCCTAGGTTTCAAGATTTTAAACACCAATTATAACAATGGCCAAATCAAATAAAGAAATTCACAAACCTCATTAAGCAAAGTCTTGAGAAAGCATTCAAATGTGCTTTTGTAGGTTGAATCCCCCATCATCCTGGATTTCACCTGGAGCATGGATATAAGTCAACCCTTGCTTCATAAAAGTAGAGGCTGCTTCTTCATAGGAATTTCACCAATATTGTTTAGGAAACTTGCAATGGTTCTCGAATTTCAAAATCCTAAGTTACTTATAATTTCCTTCTTTTTCTGTCTCTTTTCATTTATAAACAGGACTATCATTGATATCAATGATATGTTCTACTCAAGCATAAGTGTAGACTGCAGACAAACAAAATAGGGGAGAGGAAAGGGGGCTAGGGTAGCACCTACCACATCAACAGGAGAACCAATAAAGACAGCAAAAAGACCTGCACCTAAGCCAGCGAGTAGGTGAGTATAGACATTGTCCATGAACCCTGGAATTTTCAAAATCGTCTGCATAAGTATAAAGAATCAGAGCAGCATTGCAATTAAATTTTATGTAAGGATATAATTTGAATTATAGCAAAAATCCAATTTAGAATACCCTATAATGTGATTACCCGTTTCACTTTATCATAGCTAGCCAATTCCGCAGCATTTATAATTGCATTCCTTGCTATATTGGCCCCAAGACCTGTCCACAAGGCCCCTATCCCTTCCTAGTTTAACAAAAAAATATAGAGAGAATTGGACTTGATTAGTATATTTTCAACAAATAGAGAGGAACAAGACCAAAATAACTATAAGAAAGGCTTACTTGTCTCAGTATAGTTAAATATGCATCTATAGCACCAGAATAACGCTTAGGTACCCCAGTTGGCAATTGACCTTCAGCTTGAAGCCTAACTTTGACTAGATCAGTTGGATTAGCAATTGTGATTGCCAAAGCACCTATCACAAGCTCAAAAAAGTGAGTCAATGACTATTAACAAATAACATAATACAAAACATACATATATATCCATGGGGAATGCTAACTTCCTCACCTTTGTGTAGAAGTAGAATTCTCCACACCTTGTATTGGATAAGGAACCACTCTCTTTATTTAGAAGAAAAATACAACTTGTGAGCATTTAATTGTTTTTGTTGAAAGGAAGACAAATCTAATTAATTCCCTTTTTAATTTCCTTCTCTATTAGCATTTCCCATACCTCCAATTTACAAGCTTTTTCTATTTTCAATTTCTATTATCTGAATGTAAAGTCATTAAGTCTAAATTTACACTATGCAATTACTATTTCACATTTATGATAAAGTCTAGTGCTACAATATCAAGATGAAGAAGTTGCTTGATAAATAATAAATAAATAAAAACACAGCTAAAGTTTTAATTTTCGCGTAAATGGGGGGAAAATGACCATAATTCCAGCATTATTTTCCTTTTAAATTATAATGAATTTTTTTGTCCCATTGAAACCAAGGAGGATGCTAATTTCCACACAAAGGTGAGAAGGTCAATGAATGTCATGCAATCTGAAGCAACATAACTGTTCAGAACTCAGAAGTACTCACCAGTCAGCAGAGCAGCCAATATCATATGGTATAATGGAACCTCTCCAACAAATGCACTACCAACAAGAAATGTTTTCACCTGTTCATGATGCAGTTCATATGTGCAACCCATGTTCCTCCAATGACAGTCTTATTCAATGAAAGTCAGATATTTATACTCACAGGATCATATAACCCAATTCTTAAGCCTCCATATAAACATTGGCGGTGTAAACCAGGAACAATGCCTTTCCACAGAGCTGATATACCCTCTTCTCTAGCAATGGTCTTAACTGTGCCCAGCAAACCCTTGTATTTAGGTAAACCCACTCCATCATCAATCCCTACCTTCTTTTGGAGTTGAAGCCTGACCTTAGCTGTGTCCAGAGGAATAGTACAAAACTACACAAAACACAAGCACAAAGGAATTATTAGAATTACTTTCTGGCAGGGAAGTTTCTTGATTAAATTTCTACGGCAGACTTGGGATAGAATATTGTCATAAAGACATTTATTTATCAATAGTGTAACTTCAAAAGAGCATAAAAGAAACATATAAAGAAGTTTGAAGCATGATAACTAGTTTTTCTTTAGAGTTGAAATACACTGCCAGTGTAACATTTTTTTTTTTTTTACACTATTAGCCAATTAGAAATCATCCTTAATATGAATTTTAAATTGGTTGTTTTAAAAGTCAACAAACTTGATTAAGGAAGAAAAGCTTAGTACAAAGCTACTGATAGAAACCAACCAGTCATGCCAATCTATCTGTATGGTAAGAGCATCAAGGATCAACAATGATAGTTATAAGTGAATACACCTTAGTACGATCTCAACTCAGATTCATTTAAAACTGGAACTAATTTGTAAACTCTTAATTTGTAACCATGTAGGACGGTGTAAAAACCCTTTACATTGACACTATTTACTCAAAACTAAATACAACAAGGAACATTAAATTAAATAATAAACATATTGGAAAGCGAATAACAGGCACAATTTGACTTTTCACAACTTCTACACTCTTACACACACAACTCAACTCACACAAGCGAGTCCTTAATTAGGATTTCCTTTGGATTCTAAATGTACGATTCAGTTTCTATCCAAAACAATCGAGTATGGGAGTAGCTTTATTCCGAGATCCAAATGATGAATCGAAACGGAAGGTTACCTCGGCGAAACACGCGGCGAAAGCGCTGCACAAGAAGGCTTGAGCGAACGAAATCTGGTACGGATCTGACATTGTTGACGCTGGTAAGAAGAAGAAGAAGAAAGGGTTGGGTGAGAGTGATTAAGAAGCTGAAGGAGAGTAGTAGCATTAACGCAACTTCGCAAGCAACCACTTTGGGTTAAATCTTTCAAACGAGTTCACGGTAAATTAATATATAGGTGTGGTGTTAGTTGCGTTACTTTCACACTCCAAGATAGAGTGGTTAGACACAGAGAGAAATTGATGTGAATCATGTTAAGTAATTAGAAAACTACCCCCTTGGAATGAAAATATCCACGTTGCATGAAAGTAAAAATAGATATTCTACAGAAGTGAGAACCTATCAATCACGTACACTCCATTCTTTTGTTCGTGTCTGGTGTCTGACACATGTTGGTGTCCGTGTTCGACAGGACAACACTAACAAGTAAATCAACATCTCTCTTTAACTTTTTTAAAATGTGAGATGTGTAGATGCTTCATATGTGAGAAATGAGAAGAGGAGTATAATGTTTTCGACCCCATTGATTTCTATTTTTTTATTTTTACTTTTTTCACTAAAAAAATTGCATTTTTACTTTGTAAAAATGCGTTTCATCCCCAAATGGCCAAATCTCTAATAAGTTATATCATGAGTCATGTTCATCTTATATTTAAGTGAATTAAGTTTTGTTCAAAATATATACATATTAAGTTACTTAAGTATCAATGACTTTAATAATGACAGATTTAACATGGAAATAATTGTTGTCTTGAGTGTAATCTAGGGTTTTACCGTTCTAAAACAATAATGCAGAAGAATCAGAAAGAGACAAACCTAATATAAGCATCCATAACCAGGCTTTTTTACTTCACTTCTTGCCACTCTCTTTCAACAAGTAAAAAATACTACAAATAAAAAGTAGTATCATGAAGGCAGCAACGGGTCAAAAACTCTAAGTTAGGAAGACAATTTATTTAAAAGATAAAAAAATTATAATTTTTATTATAAAAGGAGTAAAAATTAGAAATGAGAGTTCAACGTATAAAATTAGAGGGGGTAAAATATACACATTCAATATATCTATATATATAATTTTGTAAAAATGAGTGAGTACATCTGCAGCCGCTGACTACAACGTAGATACGTCACTGCATGTAGGTGTGTAAATGTGAACCTATTTAAATAGGCCCAGTAAAGACCTAGTAGATGGACCCCATTATATTGGGCTTTAGTTTGTGGGTTTATTTGGGACTTTCTTTGGCATTCAAAGTTCAAACTAACAATATAGAATACATTTTTTATGAATCAAAAGTCAAGAATCAAATATAAAATTCTAAAATTTTTAAGGAAATAAAAATATTTTTATTTTTTTCATCACTTTCTTTTTGTGAGACAATTGTGTTTATTGGTGTAGAAAAAACGGTAAATTGTTAGAGTTTTGGATCATTATATTGATGCTTCGTAAATTATTTTGTTTGTAATTGTTTGTGAGCTTTGCTACAAAACTTGTAAGTTTATACACACGTGAATACCAACATTATGTTGCTATGAATGAATTGGCTATGATATTATAAGCACGTACATGCTAACCTTAGATAGTTAGTCAAGTACTTCAATAAAAATAATAAATTATTTAGACCTATAATATATACAATTTAATAGATGGATTAATAAAAATTACATTTTATAATTCATAAACTTTAAAGCAAACAGACTTAATAATATGTAGACATAATTTAATTGTTAAATTAATTAAAATTTCATTTTATATCAAATTATAAAAATAATATAATAGTTATCCAAATTATACAGTATAATTTCATCTTTATTGATATATATTCTCTTAATATATAATATGCTAATAAATTACTATAAAACTACTTTGAGAATTATTAGATTAATGTCCAAATGATATATTGAGAAAATAAGAGGATGCTCATTTTCAAATTTTATTCGAAATTCGATGCAATTATTTTTTTTTTCTATTTTTGCAATTTTTAGTTTGTTTGATTTTTAATTTATTTGATTTTCAGTTTTGTGTGTCGATTTTTTTTATTCAAATTGATTGAATCGGTTTATGTACCAATTCAGTTTGGAGTATATTAGATTACTTTCAAAAAAATCGATTTTAAGTTTGTTTGTTTTTCAGTTTTGTGTATATAACCTTCTCAAAAAAAAGAAAAGTTGTGTATGTAACTTTTTTTTGTTTTTATTGAATTTTAATAGGTTTATCAACGGCTCTAATTATTTTTTGGTTATAATCAACGTCTCTAATTATAACAATCGTAGAAAGACGTAAAATAAAATTAAAATTAAAGTTTTTTCATTCCCTCCACAGATTCCACAAAACCTCATGGCGGGAACTGAATTATTTCCCCCCAAATCCCCCCAACTGTTTCCAGAACCTTCCCCTTATATAAACCTCACCTTCCCTCTCATTTCCCACTCCTCATTTCCATTTTCAATTTTAATTTCCTCTCAAACCCTAACCCTAACCCTAACCCTCCCCGTCACAAAAGAAAACCCTCTTTGTCCGATCATCGTCGTCAAGATGTTGGAACTCCGTCTCGTGCAAGGCTCCCTCCTGAAGAAGGTTTTGGAATCCGTCAAGGAGCTCGTGAACGACGCGAACTTCGACTGCTCCTCCACCGGGTTCTCCCTCCAGGCCATGGACTCCAGCCACGTCGCCCTCGTCGCTCTCCTCCTCCGATCCGAGGGCTTCGAGCACTACCGCTGCGACCGCAACATCTCCATGGGCATGAACCTCAACAACATGGCCAAGATGCTTAAGTGTGCTGGTAATGACGACATCATCACCATCAAGGCCGACGACGGCAGCGACACTGTCACTTTCATGTTCGAAAGCCCTAGTACGTTCTTCCTTTTCTTCAGCATTCTTTTCGGTTCTTGAGTTTATTTCCGATTTTAATGTTTTAGGCTTTTCTTTTCTTTTAATTCAAATTGTTATCGCTGCGTTTTCTTGCGCGTGAACTAGATATAACTTGCTTTGACGTTTTGAGGGATTTGACATGGAAAACTACTGAGATGTGTGTTCTTGAATCAAAACCACTCGCGCACTGTGTCATTTAATAGTTCAATTTTCAATTACTTGCTGGAAATAATTGTTTGTTTTTCTCTGAAAGAAATTGGTTCTCTTTAAAATGTAAGTGTTTTCCATAAAGAATGTGTTTCTTGATGAATGCATTGATGTTTTTAGGTTTATAGTGCAGTTATTTGGTTCAAGATTCCCTAAATTTCAGGGTTTAGGTGTATGCTTTTACCGAGGGAGGATTTGTGTTTTATTATGCTTTGAATTCTGAAGCCTTGGAACTTTTAAATGTGAAAAGTGATGCATTAGTAGGCAGAGAGAGAGAGAGAGAGAGAGAGAGAGAGAGAGAAAGAAGTATAAGAGAGAAGGATGGATGGCAATATGCAATGTGGTGTGACAAATTAGAGAGATGTAAATAAATAATGAGTGTTAATTAAGGCGTTTGTTCTGATGTGTCAAGAAAAAAAATTACTATTTGTAGAAATTTTAGTTTGACTTGTGTTTTGGGTTTGTGCTTTACAGCACAAGACAAGATTTCTGATTTTGAAATGAAGCTGATGGACATTGATAGTGAACACCTTGGGATTCCGGAGGCAGAGTATCATGCTATTGTTAAGATGCCATCCTCTGAGTTTGCTAGGATCTGCAAGGATCTCAGTAGTATTGGTGACACTGGTAATCAGCTTTGCTCCTCTGCTTTGGAGGTTTTTGTTAATGTTTGATTGTTTTGTTGAGAAAGTTATGCTGATAATTGTTGGTGTTTTGTGGTGTATGTTGAAGTTGTCATTTCGGTTACTAAGGAGGGTGTGAAGTTTTCCACCAAAGGAGATATTGGAACTGCCAATATAGTTTGTAGGCAGAATACTTCTGTGGACAAGGTGAGACATTGTTTTCCTTCTCATTGCCTGTTCCAGATATGAATTTTTAGCTTAATAATCAACTTTCAAGTTATTGAATTTCAGTGGTGTGTTTTTTTTACATAGTTGTAATTTTTGGTTAATGTTGCAGCCTGAAGAAGCAACTGTCATTGAGATGAATGAGCCCGTGTCCTTGACATTTGCTTTGCGATATATGAACTCTTTTACAAAGGCAACGCCATTGTCTAACACAGTTACCATTAGTCTTTCAAATGAGTTGCCAGTTGTTGTTGAGTACAAGATTGCTGAGATGGGTTATGTGCGGTTCTATTTGGCTCCCAAGATAGAAGAGGATGAAGAAGATACGAAACCTCAAGTTTAATCTACCTATTAGATGGTTGGGTTAGGATATTAGGATTTTAATGTCTTTGAACTTGTAGCTTTCGTCATACATCTTCTGTTGAAGATATTTTAACCGTGTGAGCAATGAATTCACATTTTGTGGATTTCTTAGATGTGTATTGGTTACCTACCACCTTATTTTCCCTCGATTTGATTGTTAAGAACAATTCGAAACAATTGGTGTGTATTTTTCATGTTGATGCGTTTTTATTTGTGAACTGGAACAGCTTCATAAAAAAATACTGCATCAAAGCAAGAAACCTTGAGTTAACCAAATAACAATACTGCTTCTACTGTCTTATAAAATCAAGGATAATTGTTTTTCTACTTTGTAAATTCAGGAGATGAAAAAGAACAAGGGAGTTGGGTAATAGAAGCTGCCTAAATATAAAGAATATTAAATTGAGGCGCATTGCTGATTTCACCAAAATTACGTCAGCTTCCATTAAACTTATAGGTTCAAATATCATACATGAGTTAAAAAATTAAGCAAATGTTACAAGTAATAAAGTTCTTTCTCCAGTCCACTAATTCCTAGATATGTCAAGCCGAGCACTAACATCGCCCATACGCTGATTCTCTTCACTGCTGATGATTGAACCTGGCTGAAGGGGCAAAATATTTACACTTTCAATGAATCAGAAGATTAAATTCTTTCCGATAGGTGCATCAGCAGTTTTAAGAGTCGATGGATGCATTTTTCACTTTTATTTACCCCGTTTCTTGGCTTCACTATATAGGATGACTCCAATGACTGTGAGAGAATATCCAAACATTCCAGTCACTGATACAGGATTTCGGAATATCAAAATGGAGATAACAACTGCCACAGCTCCCTTTGCATTTCCTAGTACCTGGCACAGTAATTATGACTTATTAACAAAAAAATGCATGGTTAGATGTTACTGAAAATAAGTAGCTATGAATATGAAGAAATTTGGGTTCCATACATATGATCATTCTTGGTGTACTAAAGCTTTGCAAATTTCCTAGAATTTCAATGGGGAAAGGGAGAGGGATGATTACCTGAAGTGTTAATGCACTGGTGTGCTTTGTGACTAAGAAATTGGTCAAATTGACAAAGTATGCCAATGCAGAATTGAACATAAGCAACCACAAAATACTTGAATCCTCTCTGGCAAGTGAAATTGTGATTCCAATGACATCTTCCTCCATTATGATTGAGGCTGGAAGAAGGAATGCAACAGCCACTGGTGCCATGTACATAAGAAGGTTCATAGAATTGAGCTTTTCCCTGAGAAATCAAAGAAATCATTTCTGTACTGACCTGGCCAAAAAATCTTAAAGATACTATGTTGTGGAATATGGATGTCACTCATTCAATCAGCAAAGTTCAAATACAATGGCTTGAAATTTGAGCTCATTACCCTTCAGAAGACAGCAAAACCCCTTGAAGTACTGTTTTGAGTGCCCTGGCTGCTGTAGCTGCGATGCACATTATGAATCCAAATAGATGAAAACTTGGTTCTCCCTTCATCCATGCAAGTGAAAAGATATAGTAAAAATCAATAACTATAGCTTGTAACTCCCAGCAGAACCGTATTTTCAACTACATTAATGACATTTACACCTAGAAAATCTACATCAGAAAAAACCATCCCCAGCATAGGCTATTTCTCCCATTAACAAAATTAATTAACAGGCTAAAACTAATTCAGAGAACATATTTAAAAAGAAAATTCAAAGAAACAAAAGAAAGTCTTACATACTCTTAAAGCAATAGACTCAACGGCTTAAATCCTCTTAAATATCATCAAATTAACCCCGCATACACATCATCAAATTTCTGCATCACATTCGTGTGTTTTAATTATAATATTAGTAAGAGCACATAAGAATTTTCTTCAACATCGACTTGTTTATAATATTATAACAGGCTTAAAGAAAAGGATTTGACTCCCCTAATATACGGAGTGATTGTTAAAGGATCAATTTCAATAAAAACCATTGATAAAACATATGAACTAATAAGTAAGTTATGAAATTGTAAAATCTCAACTGTTGAACCTTGAAATTAAAAAGGGGCAAATCCAAATAAAAGAACTAGAATTGCATGTCCCAATTCAAATGCTTCACAATTTCGTAACCATAGAAAACAAGATATATACAGAGTCCAATTTAATAGTTTGTCAGTTGCACATTATAATACAACACACAACAAAACAAACACCAAAATAAGAAAGTGACAACTCTTAAGGAAGTGAATTCCTTGCATTAGCACACTCATAACTCATAAATCGATACCATTGGATGAAAATAAATCGGACTATTCACATCTCAGATGCATGTTTTATGTCGGATTCATTCATCAAGATAAAATGAGTCATCTGATTTTCATCCAACAATTCTGATTAATTAACTGAATGAATGCTAGAAATATATATCACATGGAATCCAAATAATTAAGGCGAGGAAAAGAGGTTGAAATTTAGATAAAACATATGTAAAAAATGTAACAAATTAGCAGTTATAACATGTTGAATTTGGTTTCACATTTGGGATGTAAGTTTTAGAAACTAATAGTAATAATTATAACTTCCACATCCTAAACGTGATTCTTCTATATATTCTCAACAAGTTTCCAAACACGCTAACAAGATAAGAGAGAAGTGATACCCCACTAGCAATAATAACACCGGCGACAACCGGGAGGAGTGTGACATACGTGAGCCAACCCTCCCTCCGGAGGGTCATCAAATAGGCGAACACCGCCGTGAAGAACGGCGTGGTGGCGCCGATGGCCTGGTTGAACGACACCGGAAGGTAGCGGAGGGAGATGTTGCCCCCCACCACGGACAAGCAGAATATGAGTCCCAGCGACGATATCTTCACAAATTGCACCCTCGAACGCACCGTTTGCATGGGCACCATCTTGAGCCATGCAATGGCAACGTAGCTGAGAATTGAACACGCCATCATGTGGCACAGTGTCAGGAATATAGGGTACCTGAAACCGTGGTTGCTCAGAAGGTACTTGTTCAGCAGCAACACTCCTATGTTGGAGGCGTACCAGAAACTTATCAACCCTAATGTGAAGAGCTTTCCTGAGACTGAAACCTTCATTGTTCTGTTATAATGTGATTGTTGTTGCTAGTTTTTTCTTCTTCTTCTTCTTCTTAGAGATGATAATGGTGTGGATATATAATATCTGAGAGGTGAGAATTAAAGAAGGAGGAGGGGGAAAGAACTGAAATGGATAAAGAGAGGATTTTGGTGATGTGGGTGGAAAGAAAGGTGGATTGAGGAAATGGGTTTTGGCTTAGGGGGCGAGTAGAAGGAATGAGAGAGAGAAGAAAAAAATGGGTGATGCAGAGTGAGAAGCTCTGTGGAGGTGAAGGGTTTGGAAAAATTTGTTACGTGAGTCGTCCTAAAACATGAGGGGATATTATCTGTTATACTATTATTACAATAATCAATTTTTTAATATATGCAATGAAATAATCTCTTTTGGAAGAATGAAAAAAAAATTGTAAATGTGAGCATCCCGTTGGGATTAGGTTAGGGTAGAAGAAGAGAGAAATAGAAAGAAAGGTTTATTATTATTTTTATTTCTATTGTTCTATTTGGTAAAGAAAAAAAAATGATAAATGAGTGAAATGAACCGTATATTTTGTAAGACCCACATTTTTATTTTAATTTAAAACTTTTATATCTTTTCTTTCTTTTCTATCAAGCATATACTTAGTCCCTCATCCAAATTTTGATCAGTAATAAAACTTTTTTATTACCACTTTTAGTCCCTAATAATTAGAAATAACAACTTTAATTAATAACATAATAATATTGACAATCTAGTGATTTGTCACATTACAAGAGTTTGACGGGATCACACTTATTCTTTTTTTTTTTAAGCAAATTATGTTCTTAATCCTTATCAACTAGTCAAGAAACGAGGGGTTAAAAATATAATTTTTCAAAAAAAAATTACATGTGATTATTGTGTCAAATTTATTGATGATGTGATAAGTCAATAATAAAAAAAGATATTTAAACAACTAAAGTTAGAACAAAAATATTTAAAGGACTAAAATAAAAAAATCTCTTATTTTATAGAATCTAAAATGTTATTTAAGCTTAAATTAAATATAATTTCATAAAGCAAGTATTTAATTAATATTATGTTTGATAGAGAGGAATGAAAGTGAGAAATAAAATGAAATGAAAAGAGATGAGAGAGAGTTGAAAGAGAAGGGAAAATGAGGTTATTTAGTTGAGATGAAAGAAAGTGAAAAATGAATTAAATATTCAAAAATTAAAGTAATTAGGTAAGAAATAAACTAAAATTAAGCTTTTCTGAAATCTCAATGTTTCCACCACTGGAAAAAATGCTATCTTTTTATTGTAAGATTTAAAAAAAAAAATTGATAAGAAAGGCATAATCAATTATATGTTTTGGGAAAGTTTTATTTTTTTTTTTAAAAATGGACTGTGCCAAATGGTAAGCTTTTTCTTTTTTAAAAAAGAAAATTTAAAGGTTTATAATCAATTATATGTCTATCAAAAAAAACTTTTGTTAACCACCGAGTGTGTAGATCAATTGACACAAGATTGTTCTAACTACGTTAAATACTTGATACTTGGAAGGAGAGGAAGAATTTACTGCTCATTGTGATCCCACAAGATTCGAATAGAATCATCTACCACAAAAATACTTGTAATTTATATATAAAAAAATCTTTTATTATTCACTTGAGAGCCCCGAGTGCATGAGGGAATGGCTCTTTAGGAATGTTGACAAACAAACAAAGGAACACTATGTATTTTAGTTCACTTTTATTTCATTTTTGAGGTGAAAGTTTCATAACTGGAACTCAATTTTTTTTTTTATAAAAAAAAATTCATCACACTTCTAGTAGAAACAAACATGTGAGCTGAAAATGTTTCAGTTTGTTTCATTTATTAACTTTCATTTCATCACACTTCTAAACCTTTTCATTATACAATTGACCTTTGGTTTCATTACTTAAAATTACTTTGGTTTAGTTATTATATCCATTCTTAATAGGTTACATACTAATCCCGTACGGACCAGGGAACTTTGCCTAGTGGATCCGTGTTACATCATGCATGAATCCAAATTTTGTATAGTAATTGAGGGCTCATTCTGTAAAGAAGTGACAATGGCATTTGTCAAACTAATCATTAATATTTTTATTTTGTCATTGTAACTGAGGGAGTTGAATCCCACACCCCCATAACTGAGGGACTTAAATAAATAAAGATTTTATTGTTATTTAATATGGAATAATAAATCATACGTTTACTCTAATTTATTTTATTTTTTATATTATATTTTGGATATTTTTATATTACATTCTTAATGATTATACTATTTATTTTATTAATTTAGTATTATAAATCAAGACATTGATAATGATAAATGATAGTATTTTTTTTGTTATTATATTTTATATTTTTTTTATGTTTATTCATTGTACCATTTATAATATTTAATTTATTATTTAAACACTATATTTTGTCTATTATTTTTTAAATAATTTTATATTAGATGATTTATTTTAACTATTACATTAATTAACATAATAAAAATATAATATGTACTTAAGTGTATTTTCTTATATTATTTTAAATTCGATTAAAAATATTTAAAGAAATAGTATAAAATTAATAATAAAATATTTAACATAAAAAAATATAACATAAAATAACAGAATATAAATATATTATTTTTTTATTTTATATTTTTCAAGTTACTTTTATTAAATATTTTTAATTTAATAAATTAATTTATCACATTTCTATCCCTAACTAACTTTTCAACTTCTAGTTAAACTTGAAGTTTCAGCTGGTCTTAGGAACACATAGATATTTCTCCTTAGATGTGTCCAAAGAGACTTAAGTTACGAGGCACATGCAACACCGTTTTGGACACAACAATATATAAAATAAAAATTAGTAAGGTAGCTGGTCAGGTTTGTCCCGCAGCCATGACATGGTCCAATGGCTGAATAATTTGTTCCTATGTCTTATTAATTTTGTAAAGGTTGAGAAGTTAAATTAAGGGTTGAGTTCAGGTTTCATACTCTTTCCAACTGCAGAGAATCCTGGTTCCTATCGAAATGCAGCACTTATAACTCTTATATCGAAAACACACAATAAATATAGATGATTCCAATAATTCTCCTAGAATTAAAATATTCATCATCACCTCTATATATATAGAAAGCGTGTGGGGGATAAAATCCACATCAATCACCTGATCTGGATTTTCATTCTCATCTTTCACTATGAATAAGTCCAAGGCCTATTTTGTTCTCATAGCCATGCTGTTATCTTCAAATGGAATTATGTATCAAGTTTCCAACAGTAATCCCTTCCAACAATCAACCCCAACCAAGTTGCTTTTCGTTACTGCTATATTCTGTCATGTCCTTGCATCCAAGGCTGACATGAGCTTGCTAACTACCATCATTACATTCCATGTGTCAGGGATAATTGCATCTCAGACACTCCTCTGGATTCTCCTTGCTCAGTTGTTATGGTACTGTATCATCAACTTGCTTCTTTTACTGGTAGCATGGTTCTGCTTCTTTGACTACATTGCTAACAACATCACTCAGCTGCTTCATAGTGCACCTTCACATGCTCATCAGATGCCAAATATGGAACCACAAGAAGCTCAGGTGTAGCATTTGTAACATATATAGTCTGGTTTCATGGATAGTTATGTTTCTGCTGATATTTTCTTATTTTTCTCTACATTCAAGTTTGTTGCTGTAATGCTTCCTTTGATGATTCTGTTGGATTCCGAGTTAAATTCCTAATGATTTAGGGGTTAGCCTAATCCTGAAATCATGGGGTTGTGTTAGCTATAAAGGAAACCAGACTATTTTTATTTTACGGCGATGTTCCATACAAGTTAACTACTCTAGCACAGCATTCATAGATAAATAGAAGATTACCATGTTCAATTTACAGAACCCTATGATGCTTGGTGCAAAGAGTCCTGTAGAACCACAATTGTTTTTTTTTTTTAACATTCACATTAATTTACGCTCTTATAGCATGACTGTTACAAAGTTATCACCCCTATGACGCCAAGAGGCACTTGGCCCTTCTGGTGCCTTAGACATACCTTTAACTACTCTAAACATACTATGTTCATATAATAAGGAAATTAGGTATTGATTAACATCATCATTAGCACAGAACTGCTATGTATGCCAACTGGTTTTCAAAGCTGAATGAACTAAACTAAACCAACTTCTTCTCCTTCTTAGGTTGCATGAAACACAAATATTATATGTTTACTCTTTCCATGATCAGCCGGATCTTTATAGGTGGTGATAGCTTATTTATTGTTATTCCCACAATAAAATAGCTTCATTACAAATTTACAACTGTGTCCCAATGTATTTGGGTTTTTCCTTGCCCAATAGCTTTTTATGCTGTTGTTGCTACTGAGATATGTTTTGCCTCAGCAGTGGATTGATTTGAGCCACTACTTGTTTTTGTTTCTGTCTATCTTATTTACTATTATCAATTTGCCTCTGTATGAATCAAATATGATGTATCTGCTTTTGATCAATTGAGGTTGTAAGTTTTCTGGTTAATGGTAGGTAAAATTTCAGTGATACCTAGTTCTATTCTAAGAAATGTTTTAAGTTGATAGTGTTGGGGAAAAACATATTGTGTAGGCCAATATTTACTAAGGAAACCCTAAAGTGAAAAAATAGATTTCTCCATAACAGGATTCTTTTGGTTCATGAATCGTGATGTTGTTGATGGACTACTACAGGTTGATTTGGCACTGGTGTTAGAATCACTATAACAAGAAGGAATAAATTAACCTGCTACATTAGAATCATGCTAAAAAGAGCTGAACTGAACAGAGCATATGTTTCTGTGTACTTGTATCTAGTTGTTTTCTGCCACATTCCACAAACCAACTTCAGCATTAAAACAGTCCTAATCTTCAGGATCACCACTGTTTTTGTTGTCAAAATGTCTGTCCTAAAATTTCTCACAATATATATGAATACAACACTCATTGATGTTTATCCTTAAAAATCCAACTCCGAAAACCAGTTAGCACTTATAATGACCAAGGCTCTGACCAAAAATATATTTGAAATTTTGAATCTCTTAGGACTAAACCAGCTTTTTCTCTTTCTTAGATTGTATGAAACTTAACTTTTATGTGTTTAGTCCTTCCATGCTGGACATGAGTGTTAGTGACGCTAACAGTTGATCTATGATCACCCCACCATAAAATAGCTTTATTTTAATTTAGTCTCAATTTAGTTGGATTTTTTAAGCCTAATAGCTTGATTTGCTCAACAACTTGTTTCTGCATGGATCAAATGTAACAGCCGCTCCTTTACTTCTTTTAAATAAATAAATAAATAAATAAAATAAGATTAGGTCATCAATTCCCTCATTATGTAAATTAACTTTTAACCTAGAACAACTTTTATAAAAATACATTCTATTTCTCTAATGCACAAGAATCCTATCAGAGCAGTCGGAGGAAGAGCTCTAGCGAGCACCAGAAACGTCATCATTGCTCATGGGAAACGCTTGAGCGACTACATCGAGGTAAGAGATGAATTACTCACATGTGAAAATTAGAATGAACATATACAGTGATCCCTAGAGGATCAATTCTGAATTATTTTTTGTTGTTTCTTTCTTTTTTAAAAAATTGTTTTTCCTAAATTTTTGCTTGTCATTGTGATTGAATTTCACTTGTGCAAAAATTGATTATTTACATATGTTGCAAGTTTTAATTTCACGTGAATTGTTTGTCTATTTCAATGCTTGATTTCAATTTGAATTATATAATAATAATAATCATATGTATATAATTAGAAGTGGCGTTCCAATTTGACTTGCGCGCAGCGCATTAATCCTAACCATAAATCTATGGTTTGTTGATGTTATCTTTTATATAATAATAATATTTTATTGATGTTAATGATTTTTCTTGGAATGAATTTGTAAAAACTAGAATGTATTAGATTATATTTATTATGGGATGGAATCATCCAATTTTATGTATATCACTAATTGAATTTCGTGTTGGATGATGATTGATGTTGGATATTTATGTTTTATTGTAATAGACTGTAAGTTAACTTTGTTCATTTGTCCTTATTTTCTTTAAGTTTGAATAATTATTTTAAAATATTTTAATAGTCTAAACGGATTTGCAGCACTAAAAATGTTGATACTTAGAGGCTTCCCTTGAAGGTGCAATATATATGTTTGATTCCTTAATGATTTTGCATATTTAATTGGTAAACGGATTGCAGCAGTAAATATTGCTTTCAAGGTGCAATAATACATGTTTAATATGTTAATCATTGAAGATATTATATTTATAAGTGCAGCAGTGGTAATATTCATACCCGTGGTTCTTGTTTTTATTTGTATATATATATTTAATACATTCTTATTTATATATATAATATGGTTATCTAATGATACCTTATATATACACGGACAGAGCCTCTGAAGGTGAAGGATATTTTTTTTTAATGTTAACTTGCCTATTAGTAATTGAATTCAAGAGGTTACAGAAAGGAGGTCAAATTAATACTGTTCAAACATATTTGATATTTCCAAACATAATTGAAATCAAAACACTCTACATATTTTTTTTCTTAGTAATTCTAGCAGATTAAAGGTGAAGGATACGTCATATATATACAGACAGATTATCTAATGATACGTTGCTTATATATTTGGTATTATATGTAATTGTATTGTGATGTGTTATATATATTTGCTATATGAAATGTATTTATAAGTTTTGAAGTTAGATATATTTTATTATTATGATACATGCTTACCTATTAGTTAAATATTTTTGTTGTTAGTTAATTGAGATTTAGAGGTGTATATCAGTATTTTATGCTTAATGTTTTGATTTGGTTAGTACATATATACTACATTGAATTTATATTGTTATTAATTAATTGACATTGAAGATGTTATAATGTTGCTTTGATATAATTTTGAAAATTATTCGAGTCGATGTGTATGTAGTAGGTTATGTTTTATAAATATTGTTATGATTGTATAACATGATATATCAGTATAATTGAAGTATGCCATTAATTGTGACTTGTGAGTTATGAATTATGCAATCACACATTTGTAAGATCCTTTAAAGACGACGAGTTAATGCGCGATGAGTTGTGATGAGTTCTACGGTGAGAACCCAACGAGTTTAATAATAATTTTGGAAAATAATTGAGATTTTGAAAACAATTGAGTAGTTGTGTGCATTGCATAGTTCATAGGTAGAGTCTATATATTAAAATATTTTTCTGGGTTGGACCTAAATCAAGAGGGAATGGCCCTTACGAACTCCTCGGAGTCTAAGCCTTAGGGGTAAATACACTCAGTTTGAATGCTCTTTTAAGCGCCTGTGTTGATCCCATGTGATTGGAACATTCTCGCAAAACAAAGTAACCCTGACTGGTCTCCCTATGATTTCACTTAGTGAGACTGATCTAACTTACCCATTGTAAGGCATGTCCTGTCATGTACTCCTAGGCGCCCGATGAGGTTTTCACTCAAAAATGATACCACATTGCATGTAGGCTTGAGTCTAACATATTGGTTGCATAACGCTTGCGTTTGACTTTCATGGAGTTAACAATTGCAATTTGATGTTATTTGTTGGAGTGTGTGAACTTGAATGAGTGTGAATAATGTGTGATTTTGTGAAGTGATGTTATTTATATAAATTCAACTCTAAGTATTATATGTTTCACATGCTCTAATGTTTTATTATATACGAATGTGATAAGTCACTCTTCTGATATGTGTTTGTGTTTGGACGGATTGCCTTTTAAGTGAGCCACATATAATGAGTTTTATGCTGGAGATAATTATGTTATGTTTTCTGTTTTAGCTTTTATTTTATATTTATTCAGAATGGACAACCTTAGTTTGAGTTGGGATAATTTTATCTTTTATTCAAACAGTTTTTAGTATAATTTCATTAAGTGAATGTGAACTTTTTATTTTTTTTAAATTGATTTAACATCTTGTATGGCTTATTATGAAAAATGTAGAAAGTATAATTTTTCATGAATGTAACTCACTCTTATAAGTTTGACTCATTCTAGGTACTAAAAGAACACCAACGATTAGCTTTACACCCGTTGAAGTGTCAACTACGATTTCTCCCTTTCCTTTGACATCAAGTACTCTTCATTACCTTATCATCAATTTGGAGAGTACTCTAGCTAATGTCAGTTCAATCACCCATCAAGAATGAACATTGAAAGCTTCTGAATTTCAAATCTCATCAGGACCCCACTGAAAGAGAATCCCATCCAATCATTTCCCTTCCACGACGCGCATATGTATGACTAACATGATCGAATGGACTTTTTGATTAGTGTGGTAATGACTAACTCTTTTAATATATATTTTTCTTTTGCAATGAATTTTGAATATCGTATTATCAATTTTTAGATTCCAGTTGATGAAATGATAATTTAAACTGTGGTATTATTAGTTTTGAAACTTCCCTTAAAAGATTCAATCCATGCATCTTCTGAAATCCTAGTGGAGATTCAATAATAGTTACTGAGAATGCTAAAAAAAACTTGATCTTAAATACACAAGGAAGAAGGAACACAGTAATTTGATTGGTGCAAATATATATCACTTAGTAACAAAGACCAGTTCTCTTGAAATATTGATATTTAATCGTGAGGCACGTATTGGATCGGTGCTAGTGGAATTCTTGACTTCTGGTCAAACAGGCTTGTTTTGTTTGTATAATGCTTACAATAAGCGACTATCAATGGAATTAGTGTGGGGTATACATTGTGATGTGAGGATGGGTAGCTATTATACAGTCATGGAAAATTGTCGGCTTGTGTAAATTTCTATGATTACTTGGCATGGTACCTTAGGTACCTTTTAATGCAATACAATTTTATTTGGCTAATAAAAAAAATGTGAGGGGCATATTCATATTATATATATATATATAAGTCTATGTATTTTTGACAAAATTAGTTAGAATGATTTTTTTTATAAGAGTTAGAATGATGCTACATCTGTAATGAAGTATAAACAAAAAAAAATGTATGGGTGATGGAATAAAGTATAAAAGTAAATTTAAACTAATTCTCATATTTCATAATATTATCTTTAGAATGTTATTCATTTAATTAAAATTTTATTTCCAACAAACATTATATTCTTTTTGTCTTATGCAAATTGGAGAGTGTATTTTAGGAAATAATTTAATTTTTTTATTGAGACAATCAACATTATGTTAACTAATTTTATTAAAGGAAGAGAGTTAATTTTTTTATATGTTAACTAATTTCACTTGAAAGCTCAAGTTATTGTAAATCTCCTAATATTTTATTTAATTCTTATAGATAAAAAACATAAAAAAATGAGTTATAGATAATTTACAGTAAAAATGAGTTATAGATAATTTACAGTAAAAATAATTTCATTACATTTTGTCCTAAAATTTTGAAAATTTCTCTTTGAAGTCCTTTACTTAATTCCGTTGATTTTTCAATTAAAAGTTTGCAACGGTAGTTGTTCTAACATCAAGGCAGTAGTATGTAATGCGCCATTAGAAGAATAGAAAAAACCATATTACAGTTCTATTATTCCTTAACAAGTACATACAATTAAACTCGTATATTACCTATATTGTAGGTGGAACCTGATTCCGGGAACAAACATTAACGGGTACATTGTCTGTAATAGGTGGAGATAATTTACATTTAATAGAAAATATTAACTGAGTTAAAAGAGAACTTAAAAGGGAAATTTTGAAAATTCAAGAGGCCAAATACAATAAAATTATTTAGAGAGAACTAAAACCAATATCAATCAATATTGATAATATTATTTTTGGAGAACTAAAATCAATATCAATCAATATTTGGAGGATCAAAATCATATTTAACCTTAAATATATTTTAAAATGTAGAAACATTACAGTTTTCCAATTATGAACAATTGAAACTAGTAGCAACATTTTTTAAAGAGTAAGTTTAGCCATATCTAGACTAAATTAACTACTGTGGTTTATTGTTCTTAAAACTAATACCAAAAGGGAAGGAAAAAAACAAATATTAGGGAATCATTCTTAGATATTGAAAGGATTCTACTAAAGTTCAGCACAAGAAATCACAAATATAGTAACGGCAGCAACCTGCAACAACATGCCTCCCTTTAGGCTACTACAAACGCAGTGGATGAACCTGTAAAGTGATGAATTGATCCAAATAAGCCCTTTGCAGCACCAAAGTGACTTAATCTGTACACACCAGGAGTCACACCCTGCGGTATCATCCATTCCAAGGTTCCTTTACTCCTAGAACTGAGTTTGGAAGGCCTTGACCACTTATAGCGCAGACAGAAATCATCATCATCATAAGCAGGAATCCAAGCATCCTTTTCTTGGAGAAATTCCACCAGTGCAAAGGTGCCTTCAGTCATCAGGTCATTACGAGGGCACGCGGACCAGAACGAAGCTGTCACCATGTCACCACTCTTGAAGGTGGAGTTCCGTGGTACATCGGCACAAACATCCCCGAAATTCACACCAAGGGGGGTTGCATCCAGCACAACAGGTGGAAGTAAGCTTATTTGCTTCTCCAGGAGATCAGGAGGTAGAGGACCAGGTTCTACAGGTTCACCATAGATTAGAGCCTCTGCAAGTTTCTTAAACTCCTGAATGTATGCACTGAGTGTGTGTGGGCCATATAGCGTAGAAGCACCCTAAAAACAAGGAAAAAGTCAGAAAGCTATATGGAATCGATACAGAAAAAATGATATTGTTACTGTAATATTCTCCATATGCAGGTGCATGTTGGCACATATGCACACAAGTGTGCATGATGATTGGTCTATCTATGATAGAAGCATGAACAAATTTTCAAACATGCCAGAAAAGTTTCTGACTGTCTGTTTCTATCACTCTTGTCAATAAAAAGTGATATGATTTGATTAAGAATTTGGATCACTAAAAAAAAAATTTCGCCAATGTTGCATTTGTTCTCGCTATGGCAATCTAAGAGATGTGAAATGTTTGCTGCGATTTCATGTCGCTAACAACTGACCTCATATCTTTGCACCTGGTACTCTTCATATGTAGTGATGTACTGTGAATAAGTATTAGTTAACCCTGCTATAACAATGTGAATGTCATCAAATTCAAAATCTTCTTCACTAGTTAGCACCATCTTCACTGCATCACGAAGACGCCTCCCAGCCATTGTTGTGAATTCTGTCAGAATGAAAACAATTACAAACAATTATAACAGTTTCTGTCATAATTGAAACAACAGTTGAGGATGTGAAGGTAGAGATTCCAGCAATAACATATTACAGCCAAATTAGAGAGCAGGAGACAAGATGGTACCTCCTGGTACACTAAGAATGATAAGCTGCCCAATTCGGAGGATCTGAATTGGAAGTATTGAAGGCTGCAAAACTAACATGAATAAGAAAGGTTTATACCAGTAATGGTTATCTTTTTATTAGCACACAATACTAGATCTGCATCCCGGAAGTGATACAGTAAAACTTTTCTATAGAACTTCTGTTAACAAAGGACATGATTGGGAAATAAATGCCACCCTTGCAGCTGTAATTAAGGCAGACCCCAAAGAGATTGCAATTAAGGCAGACTCGGGGTGATTGCAATCAAAGCAGCTTTCCAACACTCCCCCTCAAGCCCAAGGCAATCAACTTGGGAGTGATTGCAACTAAGGTGGCTTTCCAAAAGAAGTCTATCCCAAAATAAAAGATAAGACCAAGATGTGACAGTGGTATATCTGTAGAGAGCTAAAGAGAGTCCCTATTCGATCAACATAAAAACGATAATTGAACTGAACGAAGGGACTACAAAATCATTATATTCAGGATGTGCGAGTAACCTACAGCCCAATCATATGGTTTCTTCATTTCACCAGTATCTAGCAAAATGGGCTTCGGGTGCTGACAATCTATTTGTTCCCTGCTTGGAGTCTTAAGCATGTCACGGACCAGCTTCCAGAAAGGATTGCCCTGATGTGTATGAGAACAAATAATAAGCATACACCATGACTAATATTTAAGACTACAAGTCTAGGATAATGGGAAAGCATAAGGTATAAAACAATGATTACCTTATCATCCCCTTGCTGAAAATCAAAAGCTCCTGGTCCATCTGTTGTTCCAGCCGCAAATGCAAACCCCATTGCAGCAGGGCATGTCTTTACAACCTCTGAATATCCTTGATCAGAAATAGTTACCTCAAGTTGGGAAAAATCTATATATGCATGTCGAAAATCAACATCCCCTTCAATCTCTTCATCTGCAGCATTGAAAAGATCCACTGCTTTTCTAAATTGTCTTTCTCCTATAATGCGGGTACTTTCAAATTCATCTGGGTAGCTGCCACACAAGTTATGGGATGCAATTTAGTAATTCTAAAGGCTTAGATGGCATTTCCATACACTTATGACAACAAGAGTATCAATGAATAATTACCCAGGTCCTCGGCTATAGCATAATTCATTCTTCCCTCCACATGTACTATGATTGAAGTCACAAGGTAATCCAGTGTCTATGCAAAATGCTCCAAGCACATTCGGACTAACATCTCCACAGTTTGATTGACAAAATGCAGATACAAATCGACGCTTGCCAACCTTCCTATGAGCACTTCTCACACGTTTAGCAACACTTGAAGTTTTAGTTACTGGTCTACCAGGAGGAGACTGGAAGGAGGTAGCCAGTTCCAGTAATTCACGGTCTGCACCAATGAATTTTAAATGAGCATATAATTCATTTTCTATTTTCAGATATATCCCTACTACTGACCTAGTTACATAACATCAATTATACAAAGTAAGGCATCATTCATCCAATAGATTGCTCAGTCAGCCATAGGACTTTCAAGCTGAAAAGACTTGTAACATTAATGCAAAGGATCTACCTTAAATTTGCATAACAATATGATGTGATACCCCATATTACCAAAGCACAACAAGAATTAGCAGGTAAAAACATGTAGACATACTAAATGTAGCCAAGAATTAGATGAATGTAAGTGTCAAGACTACAATATTGCAATTACTTTATTTGAGCTATAATTCAAGACATACAGACAAATGCTTGTCACTTGTCAGTATATGCATATGATCAAGCATTAACTACTTGTTACTTCCCAACTACCAGATACAATCTGAATAAAAGCCTTGATCAGTCAAGCAAACAGAAATGAAAAAGACTTGGTTGCTTACATAGTAAAATATTCTTTGGTTCTTCAACCAAAGTATGAAACAGTCAAACAGATGTAATATCTAAAAAGTCATATGTCATATCATTCATGACTGGTTCATCTACAAAACCATTTGAGGACACAATTTGTACTGAATCACCATCAACATCAAGGGTTTCAAAAAGTGATAGTATTCCAAATGATGAATTCACCTGGCATGTAGAAATACAAATATTCATGCTATTTAATTGGGATACTTATCTTGTTTCTTAAATCTGTGTTGGAAAAGAAGCTAGTAATTTCGTCAATGGATGCATTGCATCCAAAAACAAAGCATAAGTAACATACGATTATCATGATGGCTAGGAATTATATTTGACATTCTTCTGGGCAAGGCATCATCTTCAAATACTACAGAATCTGTTCTTCCATAATCTTTTTGCTCAAACCAGTCTTCCATAAATCGTGCAGCCGCACCTTTATTATCCCCACTAATTAATGAGTTTGTACGACTCATTGAAGTTCCATGAGTAGGGAACCAATTGAAGCTTCCAACAGGTCCCCATTCATCGTCAACAAATTTTAAAAGAGTCATATCTGTATCAACATTATACTTATATTTTCTTCTCTCTCCAGCAGGATTATTGAGATAAGCACTGGGACTGCGACTTACACCAGCATCTAAGAGTTCTCCTGCATGTTAAAGATAACCTTCCAATGAGTCATAAGTTATTACCATCCAATTTCACCTAAAGGGAAGGAAAAGATCATAATTTTATCCCGTGAAAAACAAAACCAGTACAGCAATAGAGATCTAGTATCGAACTTGAACCAATAACTACACTAGAGAAAAAATAAATGAACTTTTTATGGTGCTACTTCATACCTGCTGTGGTTTTTATTTTTTCCTCTTTCTTAGCACATATATTTCCAAGTTTGATATTTCATCAACCAAGCCAGTGCCAGACATACATGGCACTGAGTAGCAATAAACACTAACTAAAGTTCGTACATAAGAATTCAAATTGAAAGTTATGAAGAGGTCTTGAAAGAATAACTTGACAGTATAACAGTAGCACTGTTCCTTTGGTCTTCGAACTTTAAAAAATACTACACAAAATGTAATACTAAAATTGATTCCTGTAATTCTAAATCTTTTCTGACATGATTCAACAGTATGCAAAACTACCATCTGTAAAATAAATTGACATGAAAGTTATGGATGTTGGATTGCATGCTTGTATTGTACCTGTGTATAAGAGCCTAGGGAGGAAAGAAGAAAAGTATGCAATTTTTTTCCCTTACCCTTATTGACAAATATTGATCCTGGGCGGAGATTTTCATGGGCCTGGATAATGCATTTCTCAATGCCATCGACAATGACATCAAAGGACTGGTGCACAAATCCAAGAGAAGTTACAATGTACACAACATATTGGAGATAACCCCCAGGACCAGCATGAGTGTGAATTCCACTAATGGCTACATTCTCTTCAGTATATAGATCACCATATCTGCCAAACAGAATGCAAGTATGACTTCAAGCACACAGCTATTGAGATCAAAATATTTTACTACCAGCAGAAACCAAAGTAAAATTTCTCAAGATACCACAATTTCTTTATCACAGTAACTCTTGAGACTAGTCACTATTAGTACCTTGCTTTCAGCCTCTCAATTACTTTGATCTTCACAATCTGTGAAGCCATGCAAGCATCAAGGTTCACAAACACTACCCGGTTACCATTTGGCTCTGCAACAATGAAAGCACGAGCCCGCAGCCTGAAGTGAATTCCGGACGCAATCTGTCCTGTGTTAGCATACCCCATCATGTTAACATCAGCCGCAGGGCCAGTAATGTCATAGCTTCCGAGACCAACCAAGTAGTCAGAACCAGAACACACATCACTCTTCAGTAGCAGCAGGAGTAAGAAAAGGATCCAAACTCGCACATTTGCACATTCCCTCCAAACATTCAAATGATCAAAGGAAGGAAACTCCATCACACACTCAATTTCAAAGCAAAAAAGAGCCAATTTTGCCAAGCTTAGCAAGTTCTTCTCATTCCCCTTCACCAAAATACACCCACAAAAGAAGCTTTAATTTCAGTCATCTTAACAAAAAAACATGAATCACAATTGGAATTCCAGAACTAACTACGCTAGGTGCATGATCAGAACCCAATAGTCGATAACAGCTTCACAAATCACAATCAATCATAAAATAATAATATTTCAAAATTAATTAAAAAAAGGAAAAAAGACAAACCTTTCCTTACCACCCAGATAAAAAAGCAGCTAATTTTACATGAAGATAAACATGGGGTAGTAGTATAAGCTATATTCAGTTCACTCTTGAAACTATTGATTACATAGAGAGTGTCCCAGAAAGTGTGTGTGTAGAGAGAGAGAGTCTAATGGAGTAAAAGCAACGAAAAGGAATGGAAGGAAAAGTTGCAAGTAGTAACCTTGACTTGTAGGAAGCAACTGTAAGTGGCAACTGCCAACGACCTTGAGAAGACACGAATGGGTAATTTCCCTCTGAAATTTGAAGCTTCCCAATTTGACATTATTAGTAATCATCACCATTACCAATAAATAAACAAAATAAGCGAGTTACATAAACAAATAACACATTAACCTTCTTTGTCCTAAATGTGGAGATTTTACAATTTCAGCCTAGGATTCGCAGCATTCGAACATATAACAACACATCGTCCCTTTTGTCAAGTTTGGGCCTAGCTTTTATGAAATTGTTTAAAGGAACAAGGTTACTCGCATAGTGTTTTTTGCGATAAAACCAAATGCTATTCACCTAGTGTCTAGTGATTATAAAGTTAATCTGCGTGCCAATTTCTTTTTTAATTAAAAAATGGTTATGCACTTATGCTTGAGTTAAAGTGAAACTTATGCTTGAGTTAAAGTGAATTATGGATAATCTATACATGTAATAAAGCCTAAACTTTGCATTTGATTTTTACTTTTTTTTATACCTATTTACTCTTTTAAGTTATACTCTCAATGTCCCAAAATATAAGGCACTAATTCACTAATTCATACTAATTAAAAAATTAATTTTGGTAATAATATTAAATTTATCTGTAATTATAATATATTTGTTAAAATTATCCTTAAAGTTATTAAAACTAAATATATCACTTCTTTTTGTTAACTACTTTTCATCTAGATAATTAATGTATGAAAAAAGAGTAATAGTAATAGAATTTTAATTTTTAAAACCAAACTCTCTCATCCTTGTGACAGAGAAAGAATCAATTCATAACATTTATTATTTATGAGTTAAAATAAATAAGAGTATTTCAGTAAAAAAATAACAAATTAAAAAAAGTTAGAAAAAAATCTTACAAAAAAGAAAAAAACTTCAAAATAATATTTTAGAGACAGATGAAATATAAATTACAAATTATTTTTCAATGACAACACTTATTATAAAAAAAAAAAAAAAAAGGTTACGTTTATATATGTCCAACCAGTAACGTAACAGTAGCACAAGCACACTCCAAAGACCAAACCCTAAAAACCCTAAGCAAACTCCGAAACCCTCTTTCTCCCTCGCACCGTCTTCGTTGTTTCTACAATGGCGGAGCTGAAACTCTCTGAGAGCCGCGATCTGACCCGCATAGAGCGCGTGGGCGCGCACTCCCACATCCGCGGCCTTGGCCTGGACTCCTCCCTGGAGCCGCGCGCCGTCTCGGACGGCATGGTTGGGCAAACCGCCGCCCGCAAGGCCGCCGGCGTGATCCTCCAGATGATAAAAGACGGCAAAATCGCCGGCCGTGCAGTCCTCCTGGCCGGCCAGCCCGGCACCGGCAAGACCGCCATCGCCATGGGCATGGCCAAGTCCCTCGGCCTCGAAACCCCCTTCGCCATGATCGCCGCCAGCGAAATCTTCTCCCTTGAGATGTCGAAAACCGAAGCCCTCACCCAGGCCTTCCGCAAGGCCATCGGCGTCCGCATCAAGGAAGAAACCGAGGTCATCGAGGGCGAAGTCGTCGAGGTTCAAATCGACCGTCCCGCGGTGGCTGGCGCCGCCGCGAAGACCGGGAAGCTGACGCTGAAGTCGACCGAGATGGAGACGGTTTACGACCTCGGCGCGAAGATGATTGAAGCGCTGGGGAAGGAGAAGGTGAGCAGCGGCGATGTTATTGCGATTGATAAGGCGTCCGGGAAGATTACGAAGCTCGGACGATCGTTTTCGCGGTCGAGGGACTTTGACGCTATGGGGCCGCAGGTGAAGTTCGTGCAGTGTCCCGATGGGGAGTTGCAGAAGAGGAAGGAGGTCGTGCATTGCGTTACGCTTCATGAGATTGATGTTATTAATAGCAGGTTGCGAAAGCTTTCTTTTTTGTTTCTTTAGGTTTCTCAGAATTTCGTATTTTTCAGACTGTTCAGTTAACTTGGTATTATTAGTTATAGGGTTTGTGTAGATAAACTTCTCTATAAGTACTTATAAGAGAACAAAAATAGAAAATGAAATAAGCTTAGTTTATGTTTATTTATGCTAAAAATCAGATTTTGAAGAAGCCAATGTGAGAAAACATCTAAAAATAGCCTATGCATAAGTTAAGTTTATTGAGAAGCTTATTTTCTTTTTTCTTTTTTTTCCCCTATTAGAAGTACTTGTGGAGAAGTTTATCCAAATATTTAAATTGAGGTTATTGGTTTCATGACTTTCATCATTATCCTTGACATTGTTGGAAATTACGTGATGCTTAGAGCCCATAGATCTTGACATTGTGGCTGAAATTACAGCTGCAGTTTTTTAAAACCTTGATTATAGTTTGAGTATTTAGTTATAATCTAAGCAGTGGCTACTTCGTGGAGCTGGGGAATTCATAGAACTTGTTATTACACTATGTCTTTGGATAAACTTCTCCATAAGTACTTA
The DNA here is from genome assembly GCF_000004515.6 of Glycine max. NCBI lineage: Eukaryota > Viridiplantae > Streptophyta > Magnoliopsida > Fabales > Fabaceae > Glycine > Glycine max. The sequence continues at coordinate 44,606,476 of NC_038244.2, forward strand.
TAAAAGAAAATAAGAATGTGCAATGAATTAAACTTCTCTCATAAGCTAAAATCAAGTCATGCACGAAACTTTTATAGAAGTTCTGTCATTTAATTTGTTCAAAAGCTGAAGTGCTTAAATTGATTTTAGCTTATGGGAAGTTCAATTCATTTTACCTTCTTTTTTTTTTCCCTTGTGGACAAGTTTATCCAAACAGGGTCTTAGTTAATCTTAACACACATTTGTGTGCTTATAATCTTGAATTGGTGGGTAGGCCTATGCTAAAGCTGTTGTGTGTTTCTGATTCCCCATTCAGTATGCTATTAGAGTAGGATTTGAATTTCCCAAGAATAATATGGGGATTTGCATTGATGCTTCTGATGTGCATGGTGTGGAAATGGAGTTAGCACTTAGACTTGTCCATGGGGGCAATGATCAATTTTTTTGTGTGGGGATCATTATGGTCCTTGTTGCAGCATATTAGTGCACTGTTCTATTTATTCAGTTGATTGAGATTCTATCTTTGTTTAAATTGGCAGTGAAAGCTTTGATTCATGAGTGTTGTGTGCTTTGCAGTTAGTGATTTGATGGAATGCCATCACCCCCCCCCCCCCCCCCCAATTTTTAATACATTCTGAACAGATATGGAGCTTTTGATCAAGTTTTCCAACTTATCTGTATGGCATTATTAGCTGTTTACCTCCTTTGTTGTAGAAGGATATATACTCTTGTTAATTAGCCTTATAAATTGCCTTACAGGTTGCATTTTTAGTTCTTCCTATCATCTAATTCTGTTATGTTAATTTCAGAACACAGGGATTTCTGGCTCTTTTCACAGGGGATACGGGTGAAATTCGTGCTGAGGTCAGAGAGCAAATTGACACCAAAGTGGCAGAGTGGAGAGAAGAAGGAAAGGCAGAGATTGTGCCTGGTGTTCTTTTCATTGATGAGGTGCACATGCTTGACATAGAGTGCTTTTCTTTCCTTAATCGGGCTCTGGAGAATGAGATGGCTCCCATATTAGTTGTTGCTACCAACAGAGGCATCACAACTATCAGGGGAACAAATTACAAATCCCCACATGGGATTCCCATTGATCTGCTTGACCGACTTCTCATCATCTCTACCCAACCTTACACAGAGGATGAAATTCGCAAGATTCTGGATATCAGATGCCAAGAGGAAGACGTAGACATGAGTGAAGGTGCAAAGTGTTTGTTAACCAAAATAGGTGTAGAAACATCTTTGAGATATGCTATTCATCTAATCACAGCAGCTGCATTGGCATGCCAAAAGCGAAAGGGGAAGACAGTGGAGTTGGATGATATAAATCGGGTTTACAATCTGTTTTTGGATGTCAAAAGATCAACACAGTACCTAATGGAGTACCAAAGTCAGTACATGTTCAATGAAACAGGAGAAGCTGATGAAGATGAAACCAATGCCATGGTCTCTTAGATTTACAAACATCTGTTAGAGAGTTCGTAATTTCCTGGTTAGTCTTTCTATAAGTTGCAGCAATTTGTTCCATGATCTGGTTGGTCAATGCACTTCAATTGTGTTTGATATTGATCCCCAGGACTTTCCCGCGGTTGAACTGTGCACGACTGTGCAACTTATATACTATGAACATGGCAAGCTGTACCCAATTTATGCTATTACTGAGCATTTCCTCCCTCGTTTTTTTTTGTTGTATCATGGATGCACAATCATCAATAGAGAGTAGCTTTAACAGTAATTTATTAGACGTGGTTTACTATAGGCAGTCATATTATTGAGATGAAATTCTAATTTTGATTGAAAAGTAATATGCAAAATATTTAAAGAATTGCATCTAAATTATGGCCACTGCTTTTGATAGAAAGAAAGGCTCTTATCTTTGACAATGTCTTGAGATTAGTTAAATGATAGTTTTAAGGCTTGTAAAAACCTGTGCTAGTACCCCTTTGCAGTATACCATGCCCCAAAACTTTGTTGCGGCTTGTGTGGGAATGCACTTCTCGTTTGATAACTTAAATGGGAATTTCAGGTCTTTGTGAATTTCAGGTCTATAGTTATACCGTGATAACAATAAGGAGTTCATACACAATTTGGTTTTAACTTAAGAGTGACTACCTGTGTTGTTTTCAAAGGTTATATAAATGCACGTTCAAAGGATATATAAATTAAATTTTAAGAGATTAAATAATTTATGGTAAACTTGTTATCAAAGGATATATAAATGCAAGTTCAAAGACCAAAATAGTTTGTTTTGTTACTTTGAAAACTAAATTATATTTTAACTTTAAAACTAAATGACTATCTTATTTTTCTAAGCCAGTCCTCTTTATCTAATCTTGACTCGAATTAGTCATTATTATTGTATTTAAACCAGTAGTCTTAAAAAAATATCATGGGTTAGTTAGCCAGTTTTATGTTCTTATGTTTCGGTCATTGGATGGAATGAAAAACAATTTAAACCGGTGGTCTTAAAAAACGGTTAATTAAATTTTTAGTATCTTAATTTTTTGATAATTTTTAAGCCCTTTATTAATTTTCGGTGAGTATTTTTAGTCTTTTAAATTTTATTTGTCTATCTCTAGTCTTTTATTTATTTTTTATTGTTCAAAATTAGTTCAAAATATATAAAAATCAGAAATTAAAAATGACAAAATAAAGACTAATTTTGAGCAATAAAAATAAATAAGAGAATAAAAATAGACAAATAAATTCAAGGGATGGAAAACGTTGATAAAAAATTAACAGAGAACTAAAATTTAAAAAAAAAAACTTTTAAAAAAATACCATGGGTTATGTACTTTATACTCTTAAGTTTCGGCCACCAGATGGAATGAAAAAGCACCATAAGCACCTGAAATGATATATCATATTGCAAAGAAACTAAACAATTAAGAAAATGTTGAAGTAAACGCAAAGTGATAGACGTAGTATGCTTTTTTCGCAATTTGTGTTTCACCCTTTCATTTGATTTGATTGGAAGCAAAGCCATTGCGTAATATCAAGAGTGGATTTTCGAAGCGTTTGATATATAGCCATAATGATTCTTTTTCTGAATAATATTACGGTGTTAATGTATTGGAGGGATGATGACTCTTAATCTTTTAGTTGAATGACCAATAGCCCCTTAAATATTCCAAGAGATAGTGATAAAATCATGGAACATATTCATAGTAATATTCTAGGAGAAAGACTATTGACAAGTGCAAGAAATATTTGGAGCAGGTTCCAAGCTTGAACCATTTTACTGGTGTTTGTGTGTGTTAAGGACAACTTCCATGTCATTATCATCAAGGTGAACGTGTATTAACTTTGGGTTATTGGGATAATATTAAGGCATGTTGTTGTCCAAAAGGTGGGGTGTTGAAGGTGTTTCTAACTAAAGGTTGCTTATGTCCAATCTTAGGCTTTGCAATTGCATTTTTTACGAGTTGCAAGGCTAGGGTTATCAAACTCCTTGCATGGGCATTTCTTTTTGCAAGAAATATAGGTTGATTTTGTGTGTTAGAGGTAGTAGGAATTATTGGTGCACATACTTAAAAAATCCAAGGCATGACATGACTATAATCATTGGCATTAAAGCCAGCATCTTTCTCTCTCCTAATAAAAGCCTAAATTAATTTGGCTTTGGTTAGCTTGCTTTCTTTGCATTTATTGGATATGTTATGATTCTTGCGTCTAACAATGAGCCATTTTCCATGCAAAGGCTCGCCAATTCTTGTTGCACTATTATTTGTATCATTCGTAATTGTCTCCTTTGATTATGGTCTTCCATTACATGAACCTATTGTTGCTTCCATCATGCTAGGGTTAGGGATATTTGCAACCACGTTGGGATCATGGTTTGTGACATTAATCTCAGTCATACAATCTCTAGACAAAAGATCATAGCATCCATATATTGAACAGATCCTGTGTAGACCTTCATATTTTATATGATTCCAAAAATCTTTAAGCTGAACTCTACCAATAGGTTTAGTCAAATCAATTTTGACACAAAACACAACGAACCAATCCCTATAGACATCTTTTGTATTGCTATTGACTTTGATAAGCTTCCCTAAAGTTGTAGTAAGGGAAACTAAATAATTTTATCATAGTAAAAAAAGATTCAATTCTAGGTTTAAAAGATGTCAAAACTTGAAACAAGTTTTCATATTTTGGTGAACATGTCTCTTATAACATGGAATCCAATGTTCTTCCTTAAACAACTTAAAAATCAAAGCATCATATCAAGGTGCATATAAGTAATTAAAAAACGAGTTTACAATTAGGACTATAAAATTAACTGGATTATCATTTTTATATGCAATTCGAATTAGATTTTGATGTAACAAATCAATCTTTGAACATTTAAGGTTAAAAATCTTATAACATGAATTTCTTCTTAAAACTTAAGAAAAATAATCATGTCATCTCCACAAGTGAATTAATGTTAGAGATAAACTATTAATCAAACTTAAAAAAAAAAAAGTAAAATATTGAATCTCAGCGTAATCCATTTCTCCTTTCAATTAATTTGAATTATATAATGGACAAATGTCCTAGTTATTTTCATCTAATAATAAATCTCACTTTGAAACTGGCCATATATTAATATATGAAGTAATAATAAGATTAAATTAATTTTTGGTCTATATAATTTCACGATTCTCATCTTTTTATTCTTATATTTTGAAAATAATTTTTTTAATTCCTATAATTTACATTTTAATTCTCTTTTAGTATTTATAATTTTAAAAATAATTTTTTTTAATTCATATAATTTATATTTTAATTTTTTTTAATTCCTATAAGAACTAAAAAAATAACAACCTTGAAACATTATGGCCTAACGGAGTAATTTAAACTGGTGAAACTATGGACTAACCTAATAATAATAATATATAATTATATAACAAAAAAAACAAAATTAGAAAATAAAAGAAAAAATAGAAAAGCTGTTCTTTTCTGGCTCGTTTCTCTTCTCTCTTCCATCGTTTCGTAAGTTAGCATCTCCTCCACCTTGCACGAGCTTCCGCCACCGTCATCGCCGTCGTCGACAACCTCCGCCGCCATGCCAACACCGTCCGCATCCTCCGATCCAATCCTGGACCGCCTCGCCTCCTCCGATTGCGCGGTGAAATTCAAAGCCATCCGCGAGGTGAAGAACCACATCATCGGAAACCGAACGAAGAAGCATTCCTACATCAAGCTCGGCGCCGTCCCCGCCGTCGCCGCCGCACTCGCCGACTCCGACCCCAACCTCATTGTCCAGTCGGCCGCCGCGCTCGGCAGCTTCGCCTGCGGCGTCGACGACGGCGTCCGAGCCGTCCTCGACGCCGGAGCTTTTCCTCGTTTGATCGGACTCCTCTCCGCTCATGACGAGAAGGTGAATTCAAATGTTCAATTGTTTGCAACCGTTTTTTTATAACTTTTTAATGTTTGGTTTATCGGAAAATTGACTCATGCTGTGATCGGTGCTATTGATTCATGATTTGTTAGGTTTTCTTCGTCGTAATGCAATGAAACTAAAAATTATAACTCTAACTGTTACGATTTTTGTTTCGTTTCAAAATAGTTAATCGCTCTGCCAAGTGCTTCTTTGGAATTCAATTACCTTTTCTGGAGTTTAATTATGGTTTTGTTAATATGATTTATGCTTCTCAGTTCTTGTTCACTGCTATAAATGTTGGAAAATTTTATGTATTTATTTATTTATTTTTCCTCCTACTGAATTGTAAAGAAGGATGTAGTCTTTGAATTATTCAGTGTTTTTTGTTTAGTGACGAGTTATTGATGTATTCTATCTTGTCTGTGGTTAGAATGCTTATTGGTGTTTGGTATACTAGTTACTCGTGTGGTCATGTCACTGAGAAGAATTTTTACATTTCTTTCTCAGTGATTGAGACTTAGGATTAGGGAAATGTGGCGTGGTAATGGAAAAGGAGCAAAAACTGAAGCAGTAGAGTAATGGCACTATGGCAGTACTTTGTTGGAAAGATATAAATAAGAAATGTTGACTTCATTAGTTCGTTATTTATTATTTTTCTCCTTTTTAATGCTATTTAATTGCCTGTTCTCTCTTTATCAGGTTGTGGATGCTGCTGCTCGTTCTTTACGAATGATTTATCAATCAACACTAGCTCCAAAGTATGATTTTTTTCAAGAGGAAACCATGCAATTTCTTCTTTCATTATTGGAAAGTGAGAATGAAAATCTTACTGGGCTAGGTGCAGGCATTGTTATTCATTCTTGCAAGACAATTGGGGAACAAACTATATTATGCCATGCCGGTGTTTTAGAGAAACTTACTAGCCTTCTTGACAGTTCTCTAAGTCAGCGAGATGCTAGTCTAGAGTCCTTAGCTGCAATTATTAGAGACAACCCAGCGGCCGTCTCTGAATTTGTGGAACTTCATGGTGGAAGAGCTTTACATTCTGTAGCTGAATTAACTAAAGACAGATATCCTCGAACAAGGTTACTAGCCTGCTTGTGCTTGATTTCTGTGAAGAATTCTTCGACATGCTATCTCCAAGATATAGGAATCAAAACCAAATTGGTATACATTTTGCTTGAGCTCCTTGATGATTCTGGTCAAGTTGGAGATGAAGCTTCTTTTGCTTTCTCAAGTTTAATTGCAGAGAAGGAAGATTTGCAGAAGTTAGCTTTTGAGGCAAATGCTATTAATAAGTTCAACTGTCTCTTGCAAAAGCATCCTGTACAACCTAAACGGCTTGAAGGGGTATTTCTGGCCTTGGCTGATCTTTGCTCAAAATTGGAGTGCTGCAGGTCTAGTTTTCTTTCATTGCAGGTCTGTTGCTTGTGTCCATGTTTTTGTTTTATGAACACATGCATGATTATCTTTGCTGCAAAATTGAGACATGAAAGTTATAAAGAAAAAGCTGCACTCAGCCATTTTTATAGTCATTCATTATGTTTAGAGTTGTGGGTTCTTAACTTCTTACCATTTTTATAACACCATAGGTGAGGGTGCATGCAAGGATGTAGGTAACAGGTGTATGATTGGAGAAATGTAATAGATAATGGGGCAGGATGTAAATTAAGAATCCTGAAAGTTTGCTAGTAACCTTTTCCATATTTTTTCTGTGCTCTCCTTTTCTTGTGGCATCTTTTCACTTTGGAGTATGAGATTGTAGCACAGGTTAGAAACATATCTATTTTTTTCGTTTTGTCTAGGTAACTGTGTGTTTGCATGCAGTTTCTTGCATGTCTTTATGCATTGCATTTGTTTTCTAAAACAATATTAGTTTAACTGATAATTTTTTAATTTATTTAGATCATATTATTTTCTTACTAGCAACAACATTTGCTCTGGCTGTGTATGGGATTTTACATGTAAATCTACTTTTGCTGATATTTTCAGATGTAAAAGTATTTCAGCAGAAACAATTATTAGGGATATCATTTTTATTTTATGTACCATTAAGTTGATTGATTACCTTACAAGTTGCAACTCAATAACTAATTGTTACATTGTAATATTGTATCCCAAAGTCTGCCATACAACTACAACAACAAAGCCATATCCCAAAGTCTAGCATAAAGATTGAAATTTTTGCACCCCTATAAATGGACTGTTGACAAAGTGTTGTGGTGCTCACTTTAATTATTTATAGGTGTTAATGAATTTGGACATTTGTTGTTGTTGACATAATGTTTTATACCACCCTATGTTCCCAATTATGAACATGTTTGAATCAGTGCTAAGCCGTATTTCTTCCTGATAGATGACCAGAGCCAATTCTGGTGTTTCTTCTCAATCTCACAATGGATGAAGTTATAATAAGGCTTGCACCAATAAACTATGTATGGATAAAGTTATAATAAGGCTTGCACCAGTAAACTATGTTTTCAGATCCCCAGTCCACTTTCAACTTCTAATACACTTTTGTGTTACAGGTCTTAAACCTAGTAGTTGATGCCTTAACTCATGAGGATGCCAGTGTTCGCACTGCAGCTTGCATTTGCTTAAGAAGTGTCTCTCGCTCAATCAAGGTCTGTAACATGAGATGACATCTGGCACTTGAAGTGTTTTATACTATTGCTATGTACAATTTAATTCTCATAAAACTCTGTTCAGAATTTGAGTGCAGGTCGTTTTATGAATGAAAGGGTTGTTTGTCCTCTGGTTCAGCTTCTCTCTGATCTTTCTACTTCTGTCCAGGTATTTCAATTGTATCTATAATTTTTACTTTTCTGATTATGTTAAATTGAGTAGTTTCTAGGTTTGGAAATGGAACATGCTATCACACTAAAGGATGGGCTTCCAAACTTTAGAAATTGAGGGGTACAGAGAAAAAAAAAGATATTGAATTATCTGTTCCTTGCATAAATTTATGTGACTATGTGTATACTATTGTGATGATAATTCTGATGCTATTCTGTATTGATCTAAATTTGTAACATTTATGTTGTCCCATACATAAAAAAAGGTTGTTACAAGAAGCACTGCATATTGATGGACAAATTCAAATGATTTAGCACTGAAATTGTTCTATCTCACATTAAATGAGGTTATCTCAAAGGGATAATATGTTATCCTATTGTTGATCACTATTATAAGCTTACCTGTTATTTCACCCATATCGTATGTTGCGATTGAATGATATGAGGTTATCACAAGGGCAATAGTATATGTTATCATATTATTAATCATAATTTGAAGCTTGGCATTAATTAGACTCAAGTCATAATCACAATGACCACTTCTCCCTAAGACTTTTTTGTTGGGAAAATATTATATTGATTAATTGTAATTAAACAGATGTGGCCTCATAAATTTTCTTGAAGTTTAGAAGGCAGACCTTTTTCTGTTTTATTTTCCAGGTTGCAGCCCTTGGTGCCATCAGCAATATAGTGGTTGACTTTATGCCACATAAATCAACATTCATAGAGTGTGGGGGCATTAAAGAGCTTGTGCAATTGACGAAGTCAATGGATTCGTCTTTAAGGTTAAATGCTGTATGGGCCTTGAGGAACATGGTATTCCTTGCAGATAAGATATGCAAGGAAGGAATTTTCGTGGAGTTAACAGCGTCTTCAATGGCTAGCCTTATCTGTGGTATTTATTGACACTTCAGATTTTCTGTTTTATTGATACCTATTTGCAAATAAGTTGCTCTTGATTGTGTATACTCTGCAGATCCTGAACCTTCTGTTCAAGAACAAGCTCTGGCCCTAGTTCGCAATTTTGTTGATGGATGTGTGTACTCAGTTGAACATGCTTTTGCTGAAGATGGTATCATACTAGATGCTGTTGGAAGACAATTAAAAAAATCTACAAAGATTGAAATTGGGATACAGGTTGGAACTTGGAATTAATTATTTTTGTAAATAATGATGATATAGATTTCCGAACTTTTCAAATATCATTCTGAGTTGTTTATTTATTATGTCTTTTGGTTTTATTTTCCATGCAGGGGATGTATGTTCTCAGCAATATTGCAAGTGGCAATGAATTTCATAAGGAAGCAGTAATGCAGCTACTCTTCCCTCAAGATGAGAATGTCTCTCACTCTTTCTTCGAGCAATTTTTGCAGAGTCATGACAGTCGCTTACGCACAGCTGCAGTTTGGGTTGTAGTAAACCTCACTTTTCCAGCTAATCCTGGTGCATTTGGTCGGATTGTAAATCTGCGTAGTTTTGGCATTGTTTCTCGAATAAAGAAGATGGTCAATGATTCTTGCATGGATGTGAAGGTCCTTTAATTTTTATCCTTAATCTTTTATGTTCCGTTAGTTTGTTTGTAAATGTTCTTCTATTGATGCAGCTTCGTGCGAGACTTGCACTTGGGCAGATTCTTACTTTTGGTGATAGTTAAATGCAATAAAGTTTTCTGTTCCAAGTCCTTTGGCTACAGACAAAGTCTCAAGATAAGGGATGTTGATAGAATTTATTTTCTTGTGTTCACTCTTTTTGTATACAATGTGTCTCCTGCCTTCTGCATCAGCTTTCAATATGGTATGTTTCAATAGATATTCTTTAATGCTTTTTTTTTCCTTTCACCTAGCATTGTTTGCCATACCTGGTACTAGTTTACCTATATTCTATGTGTTTCCCCTGAAGTTTCCTGACTAAATGGTATTGCTGTTCTAATGTATCAATTTGCTGTTTTTTTTTTTTTTTGTTTCCTTTGCAGGTGTATCAATTTACTTTAGTTTATCTTTGAGTAAACTCCTAAGTTTGTCTTCCATCGATTCCAGTTTGACCTCATAAGCCCTCCAAAGATTTTTGTCCATATATTCCCTCAAATGATCTAAAATGTCACCACATGACAAATGGTGATACAAAAAAGGCGAATTTGGTGATTGTTTTAGATTTTTGAATAGATTATTTCGGTGACAATAATCTTTAGAGAGCTTTTTGAGAACCAATGTAGGGGTTTACTCTTTCTTTTAACCAGTCAGAGCAGCGTGAGAGCTTTTTGGTTCTGTAAAGCACTCTTGGCCAGGTTACCCTCAAAATATCATTTTTCTTACTCGTGTACAATATGTATTACTTTATGTAAATCAGATGATCATAGACTCATAGTAGATTTACAGGCTTTAGTGTTGTAAGATATGAGTAGTAAACGTCAATTTTAGAATTGAGTTTCAATTTAATTTTGGTTATATTGACAAATAGCAGAATTGTCTGTGTTTCTGACTCTGGCATTGATGCATGCCTTGTAGTTTTCATTTTTTATATTCTAGTTTATGAATTACTTGATCTGCGGTTAGTAAAGCTTGTAGCTCACTTAGTTTCGACAATGTTTCTCATGAATGTTATATGCCAATACTTTGCATAAGAACAATTAAGGAAGCTTAATCTTATTTTCAAAGCGTTTTCTCAATTTAGAAAGAAAAGTTCATAAATATTTATGGGGGGGTGATCATGGCAATGATGGTGATCAGGGAGGCAGTGGCTATATTTGGTGAGGGTGCAGGGACAAGTCATGAATGGTAAGTTTTTTTTTTTTTTTTTACTTTTTGCATTCTGCTCTTGAACTTAGAAAACAGGGCCCCCACCCCACCCTTTCCAATCTCTCTTAGAACTTTTTTACGTCTCAAAAAGCTTGAAAATATTTCGCAATTATGTTGTGTTGAGCATATTTTGTTCAGCTGCAAGCACATGACATGTGCAGATGTAGATAACAAATTGACCATTGACTTTGAGAATGAAGCCTCATTTCAGCCACTTCCAAAAAAGGCAGAATAAGCAACTTTTGTTCATTAATCATTTTCTTCCGTCGTATTGATGTTGTCCCAATAGCATACATACTGATAGGACTGTGTTTTATTTTAATAGCAGATTGATAGGACTCTTTAGTCTCTTAATACCCAAATTTAGCTTCCTGGAATTGTTGTCTATGTAAAACGTAAAATGGGTTGTATTTTGAGTTTCTTTTCGTTCTTTTTTCTTTTTTGATTGCTTGAGTTTCTTTTTATGATCGAAGTTTGTGCTCAATCCATTGAAACGGACTGAATTGGAAAATAAATAAATAAACTCATTTTTTTAGAGGGGAAAATAAATTACAAAGGAGTATAAAAATGATACTATCTCATTTTCCATATGTTACAAATAATTACTATGATATAAATATTTTTTTGGTCCATCAGTGATAGAATGTTTGACGCCACCGTTTATGGTGATGTTGGTTACTTGGTTTGGATTGGGATGTCATGGAAAAAGCAAATTCAATTTGCATCGAGTGTTTATTAAAAAAGATCGGAGATAGTTTCATCTGAGAAACTTAAAAAATTTAGTCCACAATTGACGCTGCGGGTATGGGTAGGATTCAACTTTAGGACCTTATATTAATCTGTGGCAGTGTTTTCCTGGCTGGCGCAAATCAATATCCTTTTTTTTAGGACATATTGAACGAAAAGACCAGTTCTGATTGCCATACTAATTTTGAGGTTGCAATATCTCCCCAAAAATCCATTTCAGAAAATAAATATTTAAAAAGGTAATGGTATACAACTATACATACAAACCACGGCTATTTTATTGGCATATATGGGAAATTGAATCGATAGGGAAACATGAAATTTGTTATATTTCTTCTTTTTTCGTGGTATGTAATTTTAAAATGATATTTAGTTTTTGAATGGCAAAACACGAATGTTAGGGATATTCTCTTTTTAACAATATTCTTTCTAAAAAATTTCAACTAATCATAGAGAATGGAAGAGTATTAGAAAGAGGAGTGTCGTTAGCTTTCCTTAATGTTAACATATTCATTGTGATTAGTAAAATTTGTTAAAAATTATCAATTTTTGTGAGTCTCACTTTTAGATTAGAAGAGATAAGATCATCTTTGTCATCAATTTTTTACACAATATTTGAGTGAGGTGCTGTTTTTGGACCCACGATACAAAAGAATAAATTCTCTTTTCATTTCTTAAATTAAGCACCCATGCTAAACTCCAGGTCAAACTAACGTTTTATCATTAAAAAAATTTAAACTAAATGGACAGTACATGTAATTGTTGGAAAAATTAAACTTTGGTAAATTGTATTACAAAATGTAAAGATGGGTTTTTGGGTGGGATCCAATTAAGAACCCAAATAAAGGTATTGAGATGAAGAGAATATGTTCTTTTGAGGTGCTTGTAGTGAGATAGGTAAAAATGAGTAGGTTAAAATTGGCCTAAAATTCATCTGAAACTAGCGATACATAATGGATTGTGTATTTAACAAGGTACATATATATACATAATTTACATAACATAAAACTGAGAATCCTATTAAAGGAAAATGACACAAATGACAATTTTGGAAACAAAACAGATTGATATTGAAACAAAAAATATACCTAGACTAGGAAGAGGTTGGAAGACAAAGTAAAAATTTGAGATGAATTATCAACCAATCTTTTCTGTGTTTGTGTCATCTGTGGGCCATATTACTGTCTCCATGAGCCGTTCCCTCATTAACTCCAAGTTTTCATCAGAGATTTCTTGATATATCTCAGCATGGTTACATTTCTGCACAAAATGATAGAGATGGAGAATGTTTATAAAGTTAAGTACATCACTCTTAGTCTTCACAAAATATTTTACATGTTTAGGATGTCAGAGAGGGTTATTGAATTCTATTACCTTGACCCATTTACCATAAAGGTGAAGTCGAGTTACCATCACTCTTTCAGCAAGCTCTTGTTGCTCCTATCAATTGGAAGAGAGGAGATATATATGAAATCATTGACTTGAAAATTATGTGAATAAAATCTAGTGTAATTGTGTAAAGGCATTAAATGTAGACATGAAAGTCAGAGACATGAGAGGCATAGAACAAGACTGCATAGCATATTATGATTTATGGCATGCATTTATATGATTGAAGATTGAGAAAAGACCATAGCATGCTTATAATTAAGGATGAACGTGTTCAAATCAGTATGTGTGTTGAAAAAACATTGTATGGCAGTTTGACAGTTCTTAAAATTTGGTATAAGCAAAAAATGAACAGAAGTAGCTTGTAATAACAACTCTGAACCTCCATCTGTTAATAATAGATAATAAAAGCAATGTTTGCAACCTAAATTGTTGAAAATCCCACAATCACTAGTGATATGGCCAATTTATATACACAAATGGATTGAAGATCAATGGATGTGCCATGTATAAATGGATAAAAGAGAAAACGCATTTGAAATTGAGTGTAGTAATTTGTTTACAGAAGCCACAATAACATACCTTATATCTTTACTGAAATTTTTCAACAAATGAAATAACTAACTAGGGAACAAAAGACTACCTTCCCAAGGGATCGAATAAAACGTTTCCCATCTGCTGGTTTGTTTGATGCAACAAAACTACCAAGAAAGAAAAACACAACAAACAATTATCTAAATAATGATGAGATAGATATTGAATCACCAGATTCTAGTTTAATCATCATACTGAACTATTTAAAATTGCTCGAATCTCCTCAACAATAGCTAATTACTGGCAAATTTAGAGAGAGAGAAATATTCAATGAACTCAAGTTATATGCATAACATATTCAGGGTGCATTTGGTTTGGTTTTTGTTTTCAGTTGACATGTTTTTACTAAATTGAAAAAATTCACATTGTTTTATTCTATTTCATGTTTTGAAGAATTTCCAAAGGAAATAAAGAAAAAAATATTGTTTTCACCACTTGGTTCACAACATCTTGTAAAAAAAAGGTGATTTTGGGTAAGTGAAAACATACTAAATAAAAATGAAAACAAAACCAAATGCACTCTAAACCTGAGACTTAATAGAAAACACCACATTCATGGATTCATCTCATACAACTGATGAAGAACAGTTAGATTGCACCCATACACCTGAGACTTAATAGAGACTTCACTTACTTATAGAACCACGTGTATTTAGGTGGATTCATCTCATACAACTGATGAAGAACAGTCCTCACAGCCTTGTATGTGAAATAGTTGAGCATTTGCTGTTTCCAAAGATGAGATCAGTTAGATTGCCTACAACACTTAGTGCATTTGAATTATAGCAGACAGATTGGTGATTATTAGTTGCAGATATGTAAAAAAAATCCATATTCTCATTTATTACAAAAGACTCATAATGTATGAAAATGATATTCCTCTTATTTAAGAATGCTGCAAGCTGGTTTTGTAATGATTATTTTTAGTACTACTTGCATGATTTGTTCATTTGATATTTGCTCTGTTACAAATGATCATTTATTGACTAGCTAGCTAGGAAATTGTTGTAGTAGCTAATGTCAACATTACTGAGAATACTTAAAAGGAAACTCTCATGTTTGTAATGGAGAGAATTTCAAAGCAGCATTTTGAGAAAATTAAGCACATTAGTACGTGTTAAAATTGAAATTGAAGAAAAACGGAAGAATACTGTCACATTTCTCAATTCACATACAATTTGAAATCTTTGTTAGTACTATTATATATCTATACTACTATTTCAGGAGCCTGTTGCTCCTTCTTAACATATTTCATAATGATATAAATAATTTTGCATGATACCATTTGATGTAAGCAAGAAAAGGAAAGAAACTCATAGTAAAATTGTGTAGAGGGTTAATAACTTTAGAGCTTCCGAGGACTCCTATTGCAAGCTGACTTACAATTATCTAACAAATGACATCTTTGCCATAATGATACAATCTTCTAAAGCTCTGCTTAAATGTCTCAGAAATTAGAATATGTTACGAAGCACAAACTCCTTAAAAAGGGTAAAACAAAGCAATGCTAAGGGAAAAACTGAGTTATTATAATAATAAAACTAAAACCAAATAAATAAAAAGGTATTATTAAGGCTATGTTTGGTTTTCGGTTGGGAGGCCTCTAACGTCCATTCAAAAAGTAAAGCTAAAGAAAGTCTCTTGAGTGTGATTTTCAGTTAAATCTGATTATAAACTGAGTTTCATCACAATTTTTTTCTTGAAACATTGAAATGAAAGAAAAAGAAGGATTACTTTCGCAAACTGTAAAAAGAAATTCATTCAAACTTTAAGTTTACAAACTTTAATCCAGACATGCACTAAACATCGGATCTGAGTGTTTTTGTTGTTCTTTTTTTATAATCACAACTTTCCAACCACAAGATATTAAACATGCATGTTACCGTTTTAACATCTTCAAAAGTGTCTTCATATTGTCCTCCAAGCTCATTGACAATGGTCACTCTCCTATCCTTGCGCTGCCTCTTGCAACTTTTGCTAACAAAGAGCCTCCACTCTCTTCCAGGATCAACAAATGAACTGCTCAACTTCATTGTAGTTCCACCACCACCACCATGCTTCACCAAATTATGCTTCCTTCCCATCAAATTCTTGCACAAAACAACATCTCCACCACTCTTGAGATTGACACTAGTTGTTGTTGGGAGAGCATCCACACACAAACAAGGGCCAGTGTGAGAGTCCATTACTGATGATCCCACAACAGATAGAGCACCCACCATTCTCTCTCTCACAAACCAACCAACCTCAACAACTAAACAACACAAAAAAAAAAAAAAACTCTCCAAAACACACCTAAGGTCGAAAATTGCCTCCAGAGACAATGGAAACTCTATAAATAGAGATACCCTTTTACACAAACTACACCAAGGGAGGAAGAGCAATAGAGGGTGTCCAAAAAGATTGGAAATTGAAGAAGCAGTTGTGGTCAAAGACGCATGCAGTGTTTGTGGGAAGGTTGAACAAGAGAAGGAGGAGGAGGCTTTTGGGTGCAAGGAAAAGTAAACTAGGAAACTATAGAGGGTCAGATTTTTGAAGGGTGTGAATGAATCTTAACCTTACAATTTTTTGAGGTCTAAATTTGTCCAACAGAAAAAACGAAAAAAAAGTGAAGGATTCTAATTGACAATGGAATCTGTTTAGATTTTCACACACGTTTTGAAATTATTTTAAATAAAATTGATTTTTTTTTACTAAAATTGAGTTTGAAGGACATGATTTATCTCTGAATTTTTATTTTGAAAGTAAGTCAGTAATAAATTTTAGTTTTCTTTCAAGAAATTTTGTTAACAATAATTTCCCTCTCAAAAATGATTTTATGGTTCATAAAACTTAAAATATGATGTTAAAGAGAATTAAGATATGATATATGTATAATAATTCTTATAATAATTTATATAATATTATTTTATGTGTCTGTTTTTCTATCATATTATTTATTACATTTTAATTTTTTTGTCACTTTTTTCATTTTCTTTCTCTTTATTATAAAATTTATTGTACAAGTTGTTATACAAGTATAATTTCTAAATAGAATTAATTTTTAAGAATATATATTTTTGTTCCTCCTTATTTATTTTTATTTTGTCCAAGATCAAAAGAATATGAGTGTTTGTCAATTTATTAAATAAAGAATTCTTCTCATTCATGATAAGTGATTGTTTCTCTACTCAAAAAGAAATTAAATATGACTTTTAAAATTAAATAAATTTTGACTCTTTACTAACTTTGTTGGTTGCAAAATAATATATTAAAGGAACAAAAATTCATACATTTTAAAAAAATTAAAAGACTATTTCATCAATTTAAGATACAAGAATTAAAATCAAATTTAACCGAAAATATAAAAACATTTATTTTTCATTTTATTATATTAAAATAAAATTTAACCGAAAATATAAAAACATTTATTTTTCATTTTATTATAATCCAACAACAGTACACAAACTAAATTGGTCAAGCGAAGTTACCTGTGGGGGGCATTGATTTGATAGGTTTGGTGAATGTGGAGCCACGTGGTTGTGAATCTTTGTCGCCCTTCAATGTTTGGGTTTGTAGTTTCTAACACATGTTAGATGCAGCATGAATGAAGTGTCCCATACCAACCAGATTCAATGCACCGTCCACACGCTTCCACATGTGTTTCTCCAACTCATATGTTGGATCCCATTCACATTGCCCACCTCATTTGGTAACCAAATTTCATGTACAACATAAAATTAGAGTCGTCAAAACCATAATTATGAGACTCGGGTCGGTAACTCACTTGATCCACATACTGAAATATTGGACCAAAGGATCAATTAAGTGAATAATTAGTTGACTTGTATGATCAATAAATTTATAAATTTTATATTTTAATTATATATATATATATATATATATATATATATATATATATATATATATATAGTGTATCATAAGAGAATGATTATTTTATGCAAGGATAAGAATAATTAATATTAATCGTTAGTAAAAAATTAAGATTAAATTATTTTAAGTTTAAATTAAAATTTTATTTAATTATAAATTTATCAAAAATTAAATATCTTAAATATGTAATCTATGTTATCCTAAAATATTTCAAATTTATCACTAACATATTATCTCACTATCATAATCATTTTTGTCATAGTTATTATGGTTGTCACCATAACTACTATCATGACCGCACTATCATCACTATTATCATCATCATGATCATTATTGTCTCTACCAATATGATTGTGGTTGTCACCACCAAACCCAAGTTAGTGGTGATTACGATGCTGGTGACAATTGTGGTGGTAATCTTGACAAATTAATTTTTTCAATGAAGGACATAAATTAAATATTTAACATATTTGATTTTTGATAAATCTTTTAGAGATTTTATAGTTAAATAAAGTTTTAATTTAAATTCAAAATATTTTAATCTTGACTTTTCATTTTAATCTAATAATTGAGATTGATGATTCTTTATTTCATATAATATGACCATTTTCATATGATACATCATATATATAGTTTTCTCTCACTCTTTTATAAAATAGTTTCCTTTCATATGATATGTCTTTTATATGAGGACATATTTTATGAGAGTAAATATTTTATATAAGAGGGAGAAGATTAAATCTGGATTGTATAACCATAAATGAAGGGTTGGGATTTAATGTCAAAACATCACATGACATTAAATCTTAATCATTCATCTTACTCTCATATAAATAACTTCTTCTCAAATGATATGTCATCTCTCTGTTTTCTTCCACTCTCATATAAAATATTTTTTTCTCATATGATAGGTCTTGTATACGAGGACATATTTCATGAGAGGAAATATTTTATATAAGAGTGACAAGATTAAATTTGGACTATATAACCATAAATGTAGGGATGAGATTTAATGTCAAAACATCACATGACATTAAATTTTAATCATTCACGTTTGATTATACAATTCATATTTAATCATCTTACTCTCATATAAATAACTTCCTCTCTCTCTCTCTCTCTCTCTCTCTCTCTCTCTCTCTCTCTCTCTCTCTCTCTCTCTCTCTCTCTCTCTCTCTCTCTCTCTCTCTCTCTCTCTCTCTCTCTCTCTCTCTCTCTCTCTCTCTCTATATATATATATATATATATATATATATATAAAAACTAATTTTAGTTGGTTCAATAATGGTTCTACTAGCAATTTGAATTCATAAAGTAACTAGTTCACAATTGGCTGGGTCTTATGAGTTCTTAAGTCAAATTCAATAACTTATAAGGGATATTTAGACCATTTTGTGATCATGAAATCCTTTAGTTATAGAATCATTTGTTATCTTACTCACTAGTAATGGTTGTCTTATATGTGTAATTATAAAATAATTTTGTGATAGAATTATTTGATTTGTTGGACTTACAATGATTCCTTTTGGCTTTTAAAAAAATGATTTCATTAGAATTTGAATTGTCAAAATAATAAAAATTTATGAGGAAATGCAATAAAAAAATCTTTATAATTTTGTTAAGACTGGCCAAACAGTGAATCTAATTAGGTTAATCCAGCAAGTAAGCAAGTCAAGGTGAGACGGACTTACCTAATTTGATAGCTCTACATAGAATTATAGATATGCAGGTTATAAACTTAAAAAATTATATATTTTTTTAAAACTTAAACAGTAGTTTAATGGTTTTTTTATTAAAGCATATAATAATAAATCAATTTAATGTAAGACATAGAAAATGGAATAAAATAGAATTTAGTCTCATTTTAATTTTTCTCAGTTTAGTCGTTCATTTTAAATAAAATTACTTTAGTCACCTAGAGCGTCTTTATTAGACTATTTTTTTTTGCATTAACAATGTTTATGTTGATTAGTGTGACATTTTTCATAATTTATCACGTGTCATCAATTTGATCAAATATATCAATTGAAAGAAATATTTAATGAGATTCTCCTGGTGCCAAATAAAAAAAGTACTGGCTGTTAATATTTTCTTCATCAACTTACCATCCCTCGAGTCTCATACTTGTAATTAAGACTCATAATTTTTTAAACATGTAGAAAGTTATTTAGTAATATGTTTTCTTATAGCGTAGTACAATAAGTAAATGAGATGAGAAACGTAGAAAGTCATAATTGACATAACCAACATTTTATCATATTAGCACAGAATAGAGCTATTTTTCTTATAAAATATTTTTGAGGTGGCAAAGTAGACCATTCCGTTCCATTGTGAGCCCTTTAAAAAGAAAAAAAAGAGATGAGTATTAATCAATTTTTGAAAGTAAGATAAGAGTGTCAACTAACTTGTCCCTTTTATGATAACTTAGTGAACCAATTAACTTGCTTAAATAATACAAAATAGAAAAATATATGAAAAATTACAGATTTTAAAAACATGGCAGTGTGAAATGAGAATATGAATTAAAAATAAAAATAGCAACCCATTAAGGTCAGTTTAGCGATGAAGGTTTGAATAATTTTACAATTTCTGTGAAGTTTTGTGTTCAAATTTTGCTTTCACCCTTGCATACAAAACAAAAATAGTAAAAAAAGAAGTTAAAAAGTTAACTCACAACTAGTAAATAAACCTCACGTCAATGAGTAAGCGAGATAAATTAATGAATTTATGTATCTAACTCAATCTATGGGTGTGTTTAGTTTAGGACAGAAAGTGAAAGAAAAAAAAAATATGAAAGGAAAGAAAAAGAGTTGAAAATATGTAGAAAATGATATGATATTTAGACTTTTTTTATATATAAGAATTGAACTCAGGAACAATATGAAGGAAGTGGAGTTGTCTGTCACTCCCTACCAGGGACAGCGAAGGGCTTTTTGTCCATTCAATTTGTTTTAAGAATCACATGGGGTGCAGAAAGCAGCTTTCTACCTTTTGTATCCTAACCCAAGAAGTTCGTAAGGATCTGGTTTGTTAGCCCAATTCATTTTACTTAAAGCACTTCCCGGGACTGTTGTTTTCTGCATTTCCATTATTGTTTCGTTCGCTTCCCATTAAATTCCAGAAATAGAAAGTACAAGAAATAATAGTTAATTTCTTCCCACGGTTGTTCATTTCTTTTTTAGATTGAAGCTAAAATTTTACAAGCTTGTTTTGATCAACAGAATTTAGTTTTTCCCAGAAAAGCTATTAATTTAATTTGCTTTTTTATATGATTTAATTTAATCCACTTTTTTACTTCATCTTAAAATCGAGTATTATTTTCAAAAGTATATTAGTTTGTTATGATATCAACTACGTGCTTGCATTAAAATATTATATTGTTTCATAGATTTTTTTATAACTTCCTAAATTTTTTTCCCCCCAAATAAATAATTTTCATAAATAAAAAAAACATTGCAGTTGATGACACATACTTTGTTGTTAAAATGTTTTTTTCTTCAAAATTTGAAGTTTAATATTTTTATTAAACTTTGTATTGTGATTTATCTTCATGAAATGGTATAACATGAAAAAACGAAAAACATATTAAGACGTGGGAGATTTTGGTGAAATGAATAATCGTAACATTTTCTTTTATTTTTGTCTAGAAGCAAAATGATTAAGGCATTTTCATTAGCTGAACAAACTAAGATGGGCAAATTTTTTGTTGCGGTATAATACTCACAATTTTTTTAAGTAATGTTAGCGACTTCTTTCTTTCACGATGATAACATTTTTAAAATAAAAATTATTAATCATAAAATGCAATTAAAACATTGTTTACTATTAATATATAAATTATATATTTATATATTTAAATTGTACACAAATGTGCATATATTTATGAAAGTAATATTTTTAAAGCATACCTTTATATAGATTTTAATGGTATAATATATTTTTAAATATATATCAATATCAATAATTGTTTATATATAGTTTTTGTAAGTATTCATATATATATATATATATATATATATATATTTGTAAAATATGGTAAATTTAATAAATGTGTGGAGTATGACTTATTATACTAAGAGTTTTTTTTTTTTACATAACGCAAATATATGAATATGTATTAATTATTAAAACTACACATAAGTAAACTAAAAGAAATTGTTGTTAATATGATTTTTAAGATTGTTTTTTTTTACTGGTAAACAAATATCTGTCTAAAACTGTTTTAGTGTCCATAATCTATCTTAATTCATGAAAATTAAACTAAAATAAAATAAAATTGGAGTATGTGTAAGGTTAGGAAGTTAAATAACATTGGGTACGAAGAGTAGGTAAGGTGCGAGTACATTCATTCTATTCATACACCGAGAGAGAGAGAGAGAGAGAGAGGGAAGCAGCGAAACCAAGAGAAGAGTGGCATCGTTGGTTTTCGCTTCAATTCATCTTCGCTCAACCTTCTACAATGTTCTACCGAGGGTACCACTCTTTTTACTTTCTTTTTTTGATTTCCCCTATTCGTGTTCGCTACAAATCTTAGGTTTAGTTCATAATCTCACATATTGGATTTCTTCTCTTCTTTTCTTTTCAGTTCTGTTTAATTCTTGCTATGACGTATGATTTTTTATTTTTTTTTAATTTTTTTTTAATTTGTCAAATTCCTGAGACCTTACCAATCTTCGTTATCTTTATTAATTTACGAAATCTGGACTATCTCCAAACCGGGTGAGGAAGAAATCTGAACTATCTTAAAAAAAAAAATTGGAATTATTCGAAGTGGAACCCTAAATAAATAAACATAGAGAAAGTTAGAAAACTATTTTTTTTTTCTTTTGAGAATTGGAGTGCCCAGTGATGTGTGGTGACTTAGTGAGAAGTACTGCTTCAACATAGTTAAAAAGTGATGTTGAAGCGTTGTGTTTTAGAAATTATATCTGTAACGTATTCTTGCAACTTGCATTGATGGTAAATCAGTTTGTGTAGAACTGAATGCTGGAAGGGATATAAACACTTTATTCTAACCAATAATTTCCGTTAGTTTGTTTTTCATATTCATTGTGATGCTATTACTATGTGGAAAACTTTGAAGTCGTAGGTGTCTTGTTGATATGTATGTAGGCAATAAAAAGTTTTGGATGGCAAGGCATGTTTTTAGAGTTGTTTGCAGCCTTGTAGTTTTTCTACTATTCCATTTGGTTTTCTTTTATACTCACTTTTTTAATCGTAATTGTTAAGAGGGATCTCATGATGAATAACATCCCTGAGAATTTGGCCTTTAACCTAGCACAAAGGTGTGTGTGATTCATGCAGCTGACCTCGTGTAGTGAGATAAGACTTTCGTTGTTGTTGTATTAGTTTACTGTTTGTGTTTATCTTATATTATGTATTTCTTCCCTTTTTGTCGTGGTACTGATTGGTTAGAGTCTTCTATGGTTCTTGTTGTTTGTTGGATGGAATTACTGGTGGTACAATGATTATATTGCTAGGAAATGTACATTTTTAGCCCATCTGGGAAAGAGGTATTTCCCATGCATGGCAACCTCCTCCCAAATCTGTATTTGCTCATATAGATGATCATGTTTTCTAGATAAAAATGATTTCAAGGCATGGGAAAATGAATGTAACATCAGTGTCATCATCTTCATTTCCCATTTTCAATGCATTAAAGTTTAAAACCCATTGATATTTAACACTGTTATCAATTCAGGTTTAAGATGTGTTTCTTCCAACTGCTGCAACTCTACCATCATAAATTATTTAACAAAAATCATTAAGGATAAAAGTGGTTAATTATAACATTTTATCTGCATTCAAATGTGAGTTATGTTATACTTAGACAGCATGTAAGTGTATAGCATAGTTTGAGTATGATCAATAACATTCTTATGAAATAGTGTTTTGTTATTTTTTGTTTTGGGTATGAGATAGAACAATGATATATGATCTCTATTCTGAGTGTCTGCGACGATCTGTTCTAAGGTGAGAGTATGAGAACTTTTATGGTCTTTTGTCTTTCACTGCTTTATGATATTTTGCTTAAACCGATGGAAAGAGTAATATTGTCTACTCTCACCTTAATATCTAGTCTAAATGAGAGTATTCCTGAGAAGTGAGAAGGTTTATAAAAAAAGTTGAGAGGATGGAATCAGTTGGCTTGATGTTAGATGTGGGCCTGTGGCAACATGTTAATTAGTCATCTCTGGGGTATCAGTGAAAGAGTTGCAGTAGCTGAATGCTGGTAAACCTTAAACAATATTCTAGTTTCTGGAAACACTATGCATGCATTTATGTTTAATCTGTATATCATTATTTGAGTAATTAAATGAAATTAAGGGCAGTTTGGGTGAAAGAACTGTCTGGATTTGGTGTTAATCCTTGTGTTTGTCTATGTTTCATTTGTTTCTTATGCATTCCCAATACACTCAATCCCATTATAATGCTGGATGAGCTCTGAGATAAGCCCTTCCAATGTCAATTCTGGTGTTTTTCTTCCATAAGAATGGTAAACGTGCAGTGTGCTACCCTTCATTCTGATGAAATCCATCTGAATCTTTCTAATGGCTTGACCTGTCAGACCTGTTGCACTTAAAAAATTCAGGCTGGGTTATTACCCTGAAGGATCTTCTCCAGTATGGCCATCTGGATTTCCACCTTTGCACTGCTTGTTTGCATGGCAGTCCCCATCCTCCCAATCAGTTGCTTCTACATCCACTTTCCCAGCATCTGTTTGCTGCTATTGATTTGCT
The DNA here is from genome assembly GCF_000004515.6 of Glycine max. NCBI lineage: Eukaryota > Viridiplantae > Streptophyta > Magnoliopsida > Fabales > Fabaceae > Glycine > Glycine max. Next base: position 44,630,759 of record NC_038244.2, read on the forward strand.
GTACACTCTTGATCTCCAAAAGATGAGAATTGTATTTGCTGGTCACCCACTTTAAGAACTCCACTGAATTCTCCAAGGCTTTCATTTGTGACCCCATTTTGGTCACTTGATCCCCAGGTTGGGCCAATTGATAGGAACCTCCGGAGTTAGGTGAAAGAAAAGATGATTCTTAATATTTATTTAATGAAATTGAATGCCCCTTCTGTCCATATTCTCCCTTTTTTATTAACTAATCCTATACATCTAACTGACTACTGCTCTAACTGGGCTTTTTTTACCAAACAGGGGTAAAATTTTACCCAATTTTCCAATCAGGGGTATGTTTTAAAAAACTATCCAAAATAGGATAAGTCGTAACAGGTGCTACAACTTCTAACTCAAAAGTCGTTACATCTTTTACGACTTTTTATTCTTTAACTGAAGTTGTAAAATTATTTATGACTTCAGTTCAATTTTTTTACGACTTTAAAATCGTAAATTTTTATTTTATTTTTTTTTAACTGAAGTCATAAAATTATTTATGACTTCAGTAATTTATGATTTTTTTTTTGGTTTTACGACTTTAAAGTCGTAAAACCTTTTTTTAAAGGTTTATGACTTTGAAGTCGTAAACCTGTTTTTTTGTTTTTTTTAGTTTTTGTTTTAAGTTTACAATTGTTTACAGTTTTATTTTTATTTTTAATAAAAAATAAAACAATATATTTAAATATATAATAAATAATATTAAGTTGACTTATTTATTAGTATATTTTATTTGATATGTTATTAATTTATTTTAATGTTTTATTATTTAAAATATGTTATATATATTTTTAATATAGTTTAATTTAAATGTTTTTTATTTAAAGTTTAATTAATCTATCAATAAAAATACAAAAAAATTAAAATGAGATATTAAAAATTTGAAAGACTTTAATTTAAAAATTGATTATATTTAAATAAAGATTACATATTTGTTAAACTAATAATGAGATGATGTCCCACAACGAGTTCTTCTGGATATGTGTCTTGTTGGATTACTGTGTTTATTGTCCTCTTGGTCTATTGCTCCTACCTCCTCTTGTTTTAGGGGTGGAATTATGTGTTGTTGTTGAGGAACATTATCACAACACCATCGTTGTCATCGTCATCACCACTGTTATTGTCCATCATTATGATGATGACAACTGTGGTGATCATGTTCCTCAACAACACGCACAATTACACGTGAGCATCCGAGGTAGAGGCTGTAGCCAAGAGGAGGTAGACACGGACTACAAACACACAAATCGAGTCCAACAAGATGAGAGATCGAGAGACATATCTAGAAGAACTACATCAACTCATTATTAGTTTAACAAATATGTAATTTTTGTTTAAATATAATCAATTTTTAAATTAAAGTCTTCCAAATTTTTAATATCTCATTTTAATTTTTTCTATGTATTTTTATTGAGATTATTTAAACTTTAAATAAAAAAACATTTAAATTAAACTATATTAAAAATATATATAACATGTTTTAAATAATATAACATTAAATAAATTAATAACATATCAAATAAAATCATAAAAAAATATACTAATAAATAAGTCAACTTAATATTATTTATTATATATTTAATATATTTTTTTAATTTTTTATTTAAAATAAAAATAAAACCGTAAATAATTGTAAATTTAAAACAAAAAGCAGGTTTACTACTTCAAAGTGGTAAACCTTTGAAAAAGAGGTTTTATGACTTTAAAGTCGTAAATTATTGAAGTCATAAATAATTTTACGACTTGAGTTAAAAAATATAAAATAAAATTTACAACTTTAAAGTTGTAAAAAAAAAATTGAACTGAAGTCGTAAATAATTTTACGACTTGAGTTAAAAAAATAAAAAGTGTTGCATTTTGACAAAGTAGCCATTGTGGCTTGAAATAGCGTCAAATTACTGTCCCTATTGTGGCATCTCAGCCATTTCTTTAATCTGGGGATGAAAACACAGACCTTGCTCCAATTTTTTGTCGTGTCCCATCTAGTGATTTAGGACATTCTGGTGATTTCCATCATCTCCCCTGCTTCCCCTCTGCTAAGAATGATCTGCTGAGTGCTGACATTGTTTTCCAGTCATACCTGTCCTTTTTGTGAGCAGCCCTGACCTCTATTCTTTGATCTGTGTTTCGTTGCTTCCATTTCACACAACTTCTTCCTTGTTTTCCCAGCTTCTTCTCTTTTGCATAACTCTATTTCTATTTTACACAGGTAAATTTTAAAAAAAATATTCAGGTACATAGATGGGCCGGCACTTTTTTTGTTTGTTTGTAAATTTAGGTACATACCTTCAATTTTATTTTGCTATTAGATTTATCTTTACACAACTAGCAGACTAAAATACAATTTATTTACAGTTGCCCGCCTAATATGAATTGAGTTTATTTTATCTTTTAAATGGCTAGACCGTACTGATGTAACTGAAATTTACAGTTTATTTAGAAAGGTGAAACTTACATATTTGCTGCCTAAAAAAGAGGTTCTTAATTTCTGTTATGTTTACGGTTGAAAATTGCAGTAAATTTGCTGATGGTGGTGATGGGCGTGAAATGGCTGCAAAACGCCAGCGCACTGTTGATCCAGGATCTTCATTCTATGGTGCTTCCACTGGTTCCAATTTTATGTACAACCCATCTCCTTATGGATATGTCAGCCAACCTCCTCCTCCACCTTTTCCTGTTGTTCGGCTGCGTGGCCTTCCCTTTGATTGTACTGAAACTGATGTGGCTGAGTTCTTCCATGGTCTAGACATAGTCGATGTCCTTTTTGTTCACAAAGGTGGCAAGTTCACTGGGGAAGGCTTCTGTGTTCTGGGGTATCCTCTTCAAGTTGACTTTGCTCTTCAAAGAAACAGACAGAACATGGGTAGAAGATATGTTGAAGTTTTCAGAAGTAAGAGGCAGGAATACTACAAGGCAATCGCAAATGAGGTTTCAGATGCCCGAGGTGGTTCACCTCGTCGAAGTGCTTCCCGGGCCAAATCATATGATGAAGGAAAAGATTCAGCTGAGCACACTGGGGTGTTGCGACTAAGGGGATTGCCATTTTCTGCAAGTAAGGATGACATAATGGAATTCTTCAAGGATTTTGGGCTGCCAGAGGATTCTATTCATATTATAATGAATTCAGAGGGAAGACCTTCTGGGGAGGCTTATGCAGAATTTGCAAGTGCTGAAGATTCAAAAGCAGCAATGGTAAAGGACAGGATGACACTTGGCAGTCGCTACATAGAGTTATTTCCTTCATCACCCGGTGAGATGGAAGAAGCAATTTCAAGAGGACGATGATTCTTTGGTGGGCTCTGATTTGCTCTCCTGTAGTTATACTTGTTAGCTTGATCTTATAACTAAAGATTTTGGTCAAGGATATATTTTATTGCTGTATTTGTTTTAGGATCCATATGCTTTTTTTTTTTAATACGCAGATGAGAAATATGAGCAGCTGCTAAGATTGAATAATGTGGATTTATTTGTTTATGGGCGTCCAGCATCATGTTTTCTTCTATGACTTGTTTATTTAGGATGCAAAAAAAAATATCATGCCATGGTGCCTTAGTGCATTGAGTGGGATTTGGCAGGGTGGCACCAAGGCAAGTTGTTTAGATCTGGCTTTTGATTTTCCTAGCATGGTTTTAGTACTGCAGCTTACTAAGAATGAGTAGGTGGATATTTGTTTATTAGGCAAATACTGCAGCTTACTTGGTTCATTACGAAACAAATTTTAACATATTCAACAAGTGTTGCTAATACTTATATGCTCTCTAGTCTCAATGGAGGTTGAGCCAAGTTTTATTTCTATGCATTCGCAAATTTGTTAGGCCTTTCGATGAATATTGATGAATTAAATCCACTGTCTCTAATCTCCGATGTCATTTCTAAGAAAATATTGATGAATATTTTATTTTTATTTTTATTAGTATATAGTATGTTCTTTTTCTTACAATTATTATTAATTTAAAACTCAAGATAAGATGATTTAACAATATCAAAAGGAAAGGGTGAATTATTGATTATGTTTGACAAATTATTTTAGTTAATTTCTAATTTTTTTATTAGTCGAAAAAATTTATTTCACTGTTCAATAAATAAGTTTTTAAAGTAATTTGTAGTATTTTTTAGTAGTTCAAATGTTTTTTGAAATTTTACTTAAAATAGTAGTATTTTTAAAAATGTTAATTTCTAATTTTTTATATTTTATTTTATTTTTATCCTTAAAATATTTATTTAATTTATTTAATTTTTTTAAAATATGTCATTTTATATTTTTTTAATTATTTTAACAGTTAGTATTACTAAACATTTATGATTTAATAAGTTAACATAAAAACTTTCTAACTATCAATTAATTTTTTTAATTTTTAACTAACTTTTTAACTTTTAACTAATTCTTTTAACTAATTTTAGTAAACATAATCATACTTAACCTTCGGGTTGGCCTATGCATTACTTTACAATTAGCCATTCAAACGACTAATTTGCTCTTTATGGAATTTCGTCAAACACTGCTGGTCATTCTACACTGTTCTGAACAAAATTGAATCGAGAAACAACTTAAATGTTTGTGTCCCTTTCCTGTAATCTTGTTAGGCACTAAAAAAAATGCAAAAGATCCAGCTTCCTTTGTCATATTGTTTGCCACTATATTCTTAAATGCTCATTTGCAACTTTGACTACCTCAATGAAAGCTCAGCAGAGTACGTAGTGTTGTGCTATTTAATGCTAGTTAGGTTTTTCCTCGTTCTTACCTTTGACGCGCGAAAATACCAGATTGCACAGTAATTAATTTTAGTTTGTTGATTGAAAATTTTGGGCATTTATTTCATGGTATAATTTTCCATTTTATAAAATATTATACTTAGAAATGTTAATCTCATAGACATGTTTGACTAGTATTTAGTTATTTTAGATGAAAAAATATTTAATTAAAAAGTTCAAAAAGTAATAGATAATTAGTATAGAAAATAGTCATTCTCACAAGAATGAGTTACCCACCTCTTCATAGAAATAGAATCCGCTTAAAACGTGAGAATGGAACTTTTCAGAAAGAAAAAAAAACATACATGAAATATATTTCCATAACATTCTAAGAAACATGAAATTGTTTATTCTCTACATGTCTTTGCCGTGGTCTACATGTTTTGGCTTAAATGATAATAGTTAATATTTTTATTATTTATGACTTGCAGATATGAAAATGATGAATTAAAAGAGAAAAAAATTGAAAAAATATAAAAAAAATGAATAAGAAAGATTTTCAGCATTAGGCCCAAATCCACTACAACAACTATAAGAAGGAAGACAAGGAGTCACACAACCCACACACTGGGTCTATCCCTTATGAGAAATCTTCTTTCCTTGTTATTAGTCATTTATTACCTTCTTTCATTCACCTCAACCCCCTAAAGTATAAAAGCCTCTCATGACAATGAGTGGCTAAATAACTAGTTAAGGCATGACAGACCTAAAAGCTGTATGATGTACTCACTATTTATTAATGCAATATCAAGTATTTTCTTTCCTATTATCTTTTTCTGTTTATCTTTTCATATATTCTGTTAGGGGTTAGATACTCGGAAGATGATAACTTTTAAATAAAATTTAAAGAAAGTATGCATGCATTAGTTTTAGGGACATTTTTGTAAACATCTAAAATTCAGACTTCATGCATTTTATTTGTTGAATCTTTTCAAACAGATTTGGGAGATAGATAAATAAAATAGGCTTGTCATCCTGAAGAACCATGGGCAAGTAAATGAATAGATGTGGGTAGGATAAAATCACCTAAATTGATAAAGAAAAATCATAAAATCATACATCTTAATCACATAAGGCAGGTTAGGTCCCAATATTATCAAATTCTGATAACTTATCTTTTATCTATCTTATCTTTTACTTTTCTTATCTTATCTTTTATAATTTTTATTTAACATTTTTATCTTTTTAATACATACACTTGGTAAGAGTATTACATGACAAATATTCGTAAATCTAAAGAAAATAAATCAATAAATAACATAACTCCATGTTAAAAAAATATTGGCTCTCTAAAGTCCATACAAACCATATTAAATAAAATATGGTGAAAAACTATTTATTAATTTAATCATTATAAATGAATAAAACTTGTGTCCAAATGTTATATTATTTCAGAGCATTCATAACCATAAAATAATAGTAATATATAGTGGAGACTTAAATCTCTCATGCAACATCACCATCACAATCTTACATAAACTCATCTACAAGGGTGACATTCAGCCCAAACATAAACAAGACAAATAGACAGAGAGTGAGATACATTTCAAATTAAATTTAAAACATTAAGGAAATCATAAAGATATAAGATACATTTACAAACAATTGTGTTCCACAACACTAGTGTGCCTCATTATATCAAACATTCCATACACAAATTCACACATGAAATGCAATGCATATTAGACCCGTAGACTTGTATGCATGTGTTATCATTTTGGAAAACACTTTGAATGTAGATTAGGAGTCCATGTAGTCGATGAATTATCGCACAATGGGCAACCTGATACTATCACTCTTACCGAGATGACACCGGTAGCGACACATTAGGGTGTTTCGACCTTGTAAGGATACTCCAACACATGTGATCAACATGAGCTTAAAGAAGATTTCAAACCGTTGCACCTCCAAGGGCAGAGTCATACATCAACTTATGCATGATTCATAAATAATATGCACATGATTTATTTTTGAATTCCCTTGGAGATTCCTATTCCACAGGGATAGGTTCTCCTAACATTTTTTGCAACGCATACAGATACCATGACATATTACTTTCTCATATACTTGTGGACATCATGCATTCAGTCACAATATCAATCATGGGCACATTTACTCATTTACACAACAATATCATCACATCACTTTATTCGTCAAATCATAAATATAAACATCATGCATCATACTATCATTCATTATGATATCAATATTACACACTTATTTTTCCTCCTATGTTACTATGACCTTCATAGAGTATAATAATCATGTCTAGAGTTGTAATAATCCTATTAAGTTGGTTCTTGTAATGTTACAAAGATAAGAAAGTTATCTACAACTTCTATGTTTACCTAAAAATCCCTTTCAATTGTTTAGCAACCTAAAATTAGGAAATATACAAACTAACAACATAATTTTGGCAGTTTAACCTTTACTCACTAAAATTATAATATCTGGAGTTATATAAATCCTTTTTGAGTGAAATCAAATCCCTTAACTAGATAATCTAGGTATACAACTCTTATGAAGAACAAAAAGTCTAATTATATCATTTAAGTACACATTTTGGTGTTATAAGTTAACATTTTCTATCAAAAAATTAGCACGTGCATCCAAAATCATATCAAATTCAATTTCAAGAACATCAAAATGACAAAACATTAAAACATACAACAATCAAATTCACCCAAATCATAAGAAAACTAAATGCTTTAGGTTATTCATAACACATCCAAGAAAATGAAATTGCTATAATCATAAACCTAAGATCATACAATCTACTTGTGACTCATTACCACTTATACAACAAAAGAAAAATAGAGAACTCACTATCTGTAACCTTAAATGAAGTAATTACTCAACAAGGAAAAGGAAGGAGATCTCGTGACCACTCCCAAGAATGCATTGACCCAATGGCTTCATCCACCATGATCTTCACGACAATTCTTACTATAGCAAAAATTTGGTTGTGATTTAAAACACAATCTCAAGCTATCTAAATTCCCTGAGTTTGAAAACTCAAATGAAAATATAAAAATATTGACTGAGGGGCTCTGCACCTAAAGCTAAGCCCACTTAATTCTTTAGTGCATATAAGACTTGTTGGTTTCCTCTATATATAGGGTAAGAAAGGGGTTGGTGAGGTTATTTTGTTCATTGTGAGATTGAGTGTTTTTTATGATCAAGTGACCCACTTTGGAGCTGATTTTCTCTAATATAAAAGCTAATTTTGATTTCTAAGGTGTGTGAATGAATTGTATATTTTTAACAAGCTTTCCAACAACGCAAAAAACACCTCAAATGGACAACTATAACTCAAGATATGATGTGGTATATCTAGGGTTGTCATCATAAAACTAACACTAAACTTAGACAACTTTTCAAGTATTTTAACTATAAGAAGTTAATCTAATACTCTCCTAACACCAAATATAATATAATAAAGACAATGACAACAACAACAATAATAATATACACAAAATACACATGTGTGTAGGAATACACACACTATCACAACACAAGTACATGTTTAGTACAAAATCAATAATATACAAATAATAATAATAAATATTTACAGAAAATATACCAGAAGGGTCCTAATAAGAGTTTTTCTTATGGTATATTCCTAGTATTCAAAACTTGGGGTGTTATAAAGTTAACACATTATATTTAATCAATAAATGACTTAATTTTTTTTTCTTCTTTCATTCAATTGTCTTGGTCAAGGTCTTAATTCTATCATAGAGTTTAAATTTATTGCTTAGAGTTGATAGATTCTTTATTGATTAATCATTAATTCTACAAGTATTTAATCATATTCAATATTCATTCAACTAATGCCCTAAGACATTAGGTGCCCAAAATTAAAATATAACACATAACTTGTTAATTAACATATCAAGGTAATATTAACTATAAGAAATTCTCAATTGAATCTGTTCAGTAATGACATCCATATATACATTATCTATATATGCAATTTAATAAATGAGATATATTAATTTTTATCCAATAAAGACCATTACATATATATTGATCTATCTGAATTATTGATGACATATTTACAATAACCTTACAATAAAAAAATTAGATTAAAATTACAAACGACTTATTTCTCATTATCATAATTTGTATCATGATAACAAATCTCTAATTTTAACCAAGGACTTATCAACTTAACAATTTAATAAAATAATAACTATGATAATAAAATAAAGAATAATTATTTACTAAAATTGATAACATGATAAATTGAATCTTCAACATACACATTTATTCCACGAAAGATATCATATTAAGATAGAGATAAAACACAAAAAGACATAAAACAAGATTAGTATCTTAATGTTTATTTCTTTTTCTTTTTAATGTTATGCTGTGCTGTTATCCTATTTTCCTAATACAGCATTTATATGAAGAATAGTGTTTTGTAAAGGGGGGGTGTTCAGGAGTTCTTTTGAACCAAGACAATTTTCTTTTTTGCTCATTCTAGTAAATGATGAAGTAATTTTAACATGAGTTTTAGGGATGTGCATGGTTATCACCATAAGCAAATCAACCTTGTGCTCAATGCAAAGATTCTGTCAATCCCGAGCTCATCAGACATGCAAGCATGCCACGATAAATGAGTTATTTAGCTTGTATTCTTAAAACCATCCTTGTTTGTTGTAGCACACTATTCAAAATTTACGCTTTTTTTTTTCTTTTTAGTTATGCAAGAGGAGTAAAACTATTTCCTCCTATATATCTTACTACTATTTTTTAAGAAAAATATTGAACGGAAAAATAATTACATTTGACATATTAAAAATATAAAAATCATTCAATTTTTTAAAAAATTTTAGTAAACTAGGAAGATTCTGAATTATTTATTTAAGGAGTATGACCGATATTTTGTGCATGTATTTTCTTGTAGTAGTCATCATTCATCACTGTTTAACCATTGTAGTATATATTATTGTAGGGACAAACAATTTTATAATCCCATGTTTAATGGCCATTATTTTTAGGGTTTTTTTTATACTTTTTTTATTATTTTAAGCTCTATATTGTTTTGCATACTTATAGACAATCATTCTCTTTAAAATTTGTGATATCCGAATTCATTTATTTTGACAACTTTGACAGCTAGCTTTATCTAAAACCTTTAAAAAAATACTTTTCTGAAAGAAAAAAAATGAAACAAAGATCTCTTAAGTCATGGTGCGTGGATGCTGATGCATCTAGAATTTGAGCCAATAATTTTGTTTCAAATGATATCAATGACTGGTAACAATGAATTGAAGTTTGCTGAACAGGTATATCTAAAATATTTAAGTTATAGCTGGTTCAGAAAAGACAATAAGTGCATAGTTCTCCACCTTAATTTTTTTTTATGTCTCTACTTCACTCTTCTTTTGTTCATCTTCAAATATACTCGGTGTTTTGCTCGATTGCATTGTGTTGTAACTTGGGGTTAGGGTTGATATATAGGAGCATGGAGTTTAAATGCAAATTTAGTCAGCATAACAAAAAAAAAACACACACTAGTAGTTGTGGAGTTTGAGAAATAAACAAGAGAAAAAATGATAAAAAGTGAAGTCCCTTATAATATTAGAAATGTGTTTTTTTAATATTAGTTAAAATGCAAGTGAAAAATATTAAATAAAAGTAAATTTTATTTTATTTAATAAGTTGCACATAAACTTCAATTAATAAAAAAATGTATTTAAGTGTTTTTGCCGACATTTCTTATCATGTAATATACATATGTTGATGCATATAGGGTGCAACCTGACATGTGGTTCTTCGTAACTCAAGGGGACAACCGACGCCTACTCCTCTCTCTCCATTTACTATTCAAATTTTGCATAATTAAGTGATTGATGTGGACCATGCTAGAGGGCATGGGCATTTGTCTTTCATGGTAGTTATCAATCATCAAAACAGTAAGATTAAAAAGCTTTAATGGGAGATTATTTTGTTTGTTGAGAGCCCCATGTATATGTATTTAGATTCTTCTTCATTTTATGGGCATGCATGCAGCTTGCATATGTATATGTTACACTTTTGGTTTTGATTTTCATTTATCACCTACTGGCTACTGCTCTTCGATCTAGACAGATACACATGTGACAAATGAGAATTATTCTCATGCATGGCTGGTTAAGTATGTATCACGCCGCAAATTAATGTGAGAGTGATGTGTGGTAAATGGAGTAATTAAACAAAGAATTATACACTTATTAGGTTTATACATATATATATACACTAGAGATAAAAAAAAAAGTATGTAAAAGATAGCAGGTAATGCAATGTGATTAAAAAGAGAGATATACAAAAACAAAAAGTAAAAGGGAATGAAGGTATTATATAAGTGTATAGATATCATTGTTGTTAAACTAATTTACTTATCTTTCACTTCATTGTTCCCATGCTGTTATATGTTAGTAGTATTATTAAGCTCAATGGCTATATTTATAAAGCCACACCTTTATATCTCCACCTTAATAATTTCCTCCAGTAATGGTATTTTATTTAGCATTACGAGGCAACTGTAAGTAAAGCTTGGTAAATATGTTAAAAAAGGAAACGTGGCATTTGAATTTTATTTTGGTGCCTTCTCAAAATGTATAATAGAACAAAATCATATGTACGACATTACAGAAGTATTTATTTTTACTCCATTTAAAATATAATGACAGAAAAAAAAAAGTTAGAATCATTTTGTTTCTCTTCACATGTCAAACACTCTTATAAGAAAAGAGAATACATTAAATCCCAAAAGAAAGTATGAAGTTAAAAAAAAAAATTTAGGTAACAAAAAGGATAAATTGAGACAAAGTAAAGGAAGACATCCCAACCAGATTGACACTCCTCCACTTACTTCACAAAAACACAAAACCTCAATATATAGATAATAACAGAAAAAGCAATTGCAAAAGGGGTTGGGAGAATATAAATCAAACCCCAGCCAAGAACAGATAGCAACTATCTGAATCTATAAAAGGGGCAATTATTCCTATTTATAAAGAAAAAACTCACTGATGAAAAGCTTAAATATATTTTTCCTATCTAATTAACATATATCCTTTTTTCAAACACCCATGTCGAGATAAAGGAGACCTTTGTTCACAATGAGGTTGATGCGATGCTCGATGTTCTTTGTTGTTATCGTCGATGATGTAGTTGTTGGACTCGAGTCGTTGGACTCAAGGTGGTCATAGAAGGCAACGATGGTTTGGTCGAAGGAGACACCAGCCTTGACAAGGATGGTGGTAAATATGGGGCGTTGGAGGGAAAGGTTCGAAAGGAAGAAATAAAAATATTAAGTTTAAATCGATTCGAGAGTCATTCAAACTAATTCTAAACACATGTTTCTCTAAAAATTACTAAATATGTGAAAATTAAAAAGTGAAAGTAATGATATGACATTTCATATGGCATGTCATCACTTAATGATCTTATACTAATAAGTATCAAAGCCAAAAAATTAAAAAGGTTAGATAAAAAAAAGATATATCTCAAGTAGAAAAAATATATTTAAATCCTAATGAAAATAGAAATAGGCTCCTAACAAGCAATATTGTCCGGTATGTATCTAAATGTATGTTTTTTTAAAGGATGTATGTTGTTAATTTATACTCTTTAAGGTTGTTCAAATATCCGCAAAAAAAATGATTGTTCAAATATAATAAATAGTACAAATTGTCTTTTCACCCTTTTTGTTCTTCACCTAACTTTCTACTCCCTTTAAATGTGATATTACTCTTAGATATTGAAATTATTCGATAGCTTTATAAATTTTGTACGGTGGGCGTATTTGGTTAATATTCTAACTAAACACTTCTTCAACAATTTTTTTATTAAAAAATTGTACATTACATATAAATTTGACTAAAAAAATAAAATAATTTATTTTTGATAAATTAATTTTAGAAGTTTATTATTCTCCCTGTCCCATTATAATTATCATTTTAAGTTATTTTGCACACAAAAAAAATTAATAAATGAATGAAAAAGAATAACAATATTATAAAATTAAACCTATCATTATTAATTCATTTTTAATTTTAGTTGTCCATATCATAAATATTATAATGGATATAAGTGAAAAAAAAATTAATATTATATCAAAAAGCTAAAATAATGACTATTTTGGGATAAATTGTTTTCTTCTTATATGAAAGTTAGTAGTACTGTCTCATTCTTATGTCTTTTGATGTTTTAGCTTTCTATTGTTTCCCAAAATAATTGATATTTTAGGGTGTGTTTGGTTTGTATTTTCATTTTCTGTTTTCATTTCCTGTTTTCATTTTTTGAAAATTGTTTTTATTTTCAAAAGATTTGAATTCTGAAAATATGTTTGGTTTGACTTCTTGTTTTCTGTTTTCATGAAATAAAAATACTGAAAATTTATGATATATTGACTTCTTGTCTTTTTGTATTTTTAGATTTGTTTAAAATTACATTCATTGTCACCAATTTCATTTTACCCGAAATGAGGTTTCTGTTCTCAACTGAAAACACTGAAAAAATTTATTGTTTTCATTTTCTGGTTGTTTCCTGTTTTCATTTTCACTGAAAATGTTTTCAGAAATCCAACCAAACATATTTTCATCACTGTTTTCAGTGAAAATGAAAACAGAAAACAACCAAACCAAACACCCCTTAGAATTTCAAAGGCTAATTAATGTTCTCCCCCTCAAATATACCCTTATTTACTCACTACTGTTATTATAAGACTTTTTGGATTATTGCACACCTCACAAGAAAAAATGGTTAATTTAGTTATTTTCATTAAATATGTCAACTATTTATATTATTATATCAAAATTATTTATCATTTTTTTATCTTTTTATCCATTTAATTGTTTTTCATTAATTTTTTGAGAGAGAATAATTAAATACATGTATTTAAGAAAAAAATTAAATTAATACATCTAAATATTAGAGAAGAGTCTTATAAAAAAAGAACAAATAAATTTTTGAAAAAAGATTTTGTAATTAAGGATAAAAAGAGTAGATATTAAAAATAAAGGTATCAAATAAGGACATTTTAGTTTAAATACACCAATTTTTAATTCTATTAAATGTTTTTTTAATATGTATGTAATAATCTTAAACACCAAATGAGACAAATCTAAGTATTAGTAGTTAAATAAATATTAACCAATGTCTTAAGGGTATTAATTAAAAAACTTAAAGTAAAAATATTTTTATCATAAGATTAAAAATTATATTATTCATGATATTTTTTTATGATTGCTAAGCTAAATATTTTTATTTTTTATGGTTGGTAAGCTAAATATTTTTATTTTTATTCTTTAATTAATGTATCAAGGACGAAGATTAATAGTTATTATCCTCGCACACTCGTGTAAAAATTTCTAGATCTCTGTGCATAGTCTAATTAGTGCAGTATTATCCTTATCGTTATCAATTATCAACTTCATACTTCGTCAATTGTCATATGCAGTGGCGGAGCCAGAAAAATTATAAAGCCTGGGCAAAAATTTAAAGATAGCAAATTCACATTGTATATAATATGTAAATAGTAATCAATCAAAATAAAAGAACTCGTCATTTTGTCAACAAAAATATAGTTTAAAATAAAAGAGATAAACATAATCTTACAATAGCGGGTTAAATAAAATTACGAGGCAAGTGTCCTTTCCGAGACTTCTTTGCGGTAAATGTTCGAATAATATCAATATCATCAAGTGACTTGAATATCTCCCGCTCGGTGTAACATACCATCAAGTCATTGAACCACACATCGTTGATCTTATTGCGCAATTTAGACTTGATAATCTTCATTGCTGAAAAAGCTCTTTCAACGGATGCTGTCGACACCGGCAATATCAAAGCTAGCTCAATAAGTTTATAAACCAATGGAAATACCAAATGTTTCTCAGTTTGAACCATCTTCATAGCCAAACTTTGAACATCTTCACAAGTGGAAAAAGAAGCATTTCTTCTCACTTGAAGCACATAAGTTTCAAGTTGATCCCTAATTGTTCCTCGGTCATCATCAGAAAAGTCTGCATGATAAATATCAGCAAGACGAGCAAGCTTATCAACATCAAACTTGGAGAAAGAGTTCTTGGGGTCAAGACATGAGAAGCAATCAAGTATAATGTTACTTCCTTCACTAAAGCGGTGATCCATCTCCACACATATTTTATCAATAGCAACATAAAAAATCTCTGGACGGTAATGATGAAGATTAGTGATAGTCCTCCCTTCTGCTCTTGAACGACCCCGAACTGGTAGTCAATATTTAAAATATTAGCAACACAAAATCCTTGGACATCGGCAAAAAAATTATTCCAGCCACTCTCTCTCATTGTGCCCAACCGAGCTTTGACAACATCAACTAATTCCATGGCATTCACAATATTAAGATCTTTTCTTTGCAATATATTTGAAAGCTCGTTTGTTTCCTATGACCTGGATCACGCACAATCTCATTTGGGTTAAACTCATTAACCACATTAGGTGGCGGTTCTAATTCGGCTTCTTGTTGTACAACATTCACATTCTCAATACTTGCTCTATCAACCAAAAATCTCCTCATCTCTGAAATTAAATGATCTTAAGTTAATACTCAATTAACAATTAAAATCATAAGAATCAAAATTTAAATAAGAATAGTTTTTCAAAATAAAAGTAATCTCTTATGATTTATAAAGAGTAGGAACAAGCATTATATTATATTCAATTAAACACCATTATAGAAACTAATAAAATTAGATAACCAAAAGAAACCTTTATTGTAGATAATTTATCTATCAATAAACAAATTTACAAGTGGTATGATTCCACTGTAAAAGATCTTTTTACTGCTATTATAAATAATACTATATGCTTATAATATTACTAGATACACACTTTAGTTTGACTTATCAATAAAACTTTTATAACCAATGAATCTTGCTGTGTAGTAGCTTAATCTGACACTTAGCAGCACACAAAATGACAAAATATATTATAAAGTAAATATTTTTTATAATGAAATTTATTGAAGTTATCAGTATGATACAATATTATAATTTCACCATATGAGATTTTAGATAAACTTGAAAAATATGGACCCATTTTCACAATGTTAGTACTTCTATATAACATAAAATATTTAACCTTTCAAAGACAAACCCAAATTTTTCTTCTTCTCTGTGTCTGCTACTACTAGGCGGTGCAAATAAACCCAAATTTTTCTTCTTCTTCTCTGCTACCTTTGTGTTAATTGTTTCAATTTAAAACACAATCAGTTGAAATTAAACAACTAAGGGGAAGGCGGTAGTCGGAAAAGAACCAGTAGGTGTCGATGGCGGAAGCTTTAAGGTTTCTACAGTGTTGCTGCGGTGACGAAGCTTTACTTCTTTTGTTTCTGTTACCTATATTTTTGCCCTTTAATTTTTACTCTTACAATTGTTTTGCCCTTTCAATTTCTTGCCCTTTCTTTAATATTTTTCTTTTAATTTTCTCCATTTTTATGTTTGTGTAAAATTATTTCATAATTTATATATAAGTATTTATTTATTATAATTATAAATTTTAGTTATATAAAATAAACATTCACTAAAATACTAGTAATTGATAAATGTACAACTTAGATTTATAGAACAACATCACATGATATTTGCTTTAAGCTCATAGTAAATTTGTGAAAAAGCTGACCAATAATAATGAATTCATGTGATTGGTGTTTCTATAGTTGTTATTACCCTATTGCATGAATTATCGTAATTATTGTTTACAAAGGATAAATAAATGAGAAGGAAAATTCTACCAAGAAAAAAAAAAAAAAGAGTGAAGGATAAGAATACACAGTCCACAAAAAGGGTTATGCCAGCTAGTTCAACTAACTATTTAACATCAAGATACTTTTTGTTGAATCTGCGTGCTAAACATGATAGTTGCCCGTTTAATTCATTAATAAAGAAAAATAATAGTACAGCACCAAAAAAAAAAAGAAAAATATTAGTAACATAAAATTAAAAGGGTTATGCCAGAGCCTGGACAATTGCCCAGGATAGCCGGGCCTTGAAACCGCCTATGAATATGCTAGCTAGGTCCTATAATATCACATCCCTATCTTCAATTACTCTTTATACACAAACATTTTTAGTCAAAATATGGTGGCTCGTGACCTTTGGCTACCTAGTACCCTATAGTAGATGTGCTAATTCTCCTCACCCAAAATTCTTGTGTCCCTCTCTACTATATCCTATAGAATCGTCATTAATTAGCAACTCTTATTAAACTAATTTGACTTGTGTTGATCCAAAATAATAATATAATTCCAAAATCGAAAAATTCTTTGGTGGTAAAATGTGTCATGAAATTCGTGTATTGCATCACATGAGTCATGAGTGAACCTGGGTGAAAAACGGAGCAATCGAATAATACAGGTGTAGCAAACCCCCTCCTAGGATCCTATGAGGCACACAATAGAAAAACAAATTTTAGGAGTCTGATTCTGATAAGGTGTAGCTATAATCTAGGGCTAGAAGACAAAATAATAGGACTAGAAGACAAGATGCTGCAACCCCTCCTATATTTCAACTCCTAAATTAAATAAATGTTACCAAACAAACATATCAATTAGTGGGTGCACGCTTAGAAATAATATTTTTAATGTATCAATGAGCAAATGAGAATCTTAACTATTAAGTGCTCCTCGGGCAACGGGCACCTTCTCCTCCATATACAAACCAAAATGTACTATGATCAATTAACTCGGATTAGAAGTGCAGTTTAGAATTTAGAAGTAGTTACTAGTTGATCATCATCATTATACCCATTAATTGAAAGAAGTGAAATAGATATTACTTTATACATACTTATACTACTATCTACTAAAAATTGCATACCATTAACGAGGAATTTTTCGTGATTTGAATAGAAAGAATATACCAAAAATATAGTACAAGTTACACATGACATTGCGTACAATACAATTGCGGGTAATTGTGGTATTGTTTACATAACATTTAAAAGGTTTCTTTTTTTGGTGACATTACTATTAAACAAAAAAAAAATAAAGTAATAAAGATTTCACCGATAATGAATGTAGATGGATCCTAATTACCTAGTACGGAAATTTGAATGTAAGGTAGCCCATGCACAGTGCATTTGAATGTTAGATAACTTGTAAAAAAATATCTTATGTGATTTAAAAGAAAAAAACTAAAATGAAAAGAAGATTCTGAATGGTTTAATTACTAACCCCTTTAACGCTTTTGATAATTGATGAAATCCCAGAAATTCAAGTGAAGAGACGTCCATCAATAAAGTTCTATTATAGGGTCCCCAATATTTGAATGAGTCTCTCTCCCTCTCTAACTCCTTTTGACTGCTACGGTCAGCCCTGCCCGCTGCCGGTGATATTTCTAACCATAATATAATTAATCCCAAAGAAGGTCATCACAACACAAGGGTAAAAAATACTAAAATCTCAATCAACATTACACCCTATTCTTTCTCTCCAGGGTTAAAAATTGGGGCTATAATCTCTAACTTTTCTTTTCATAAGCATGTCTTTTAGTGTTAAAGTAAAATTTGATGCTACTTAAGTTAGGTAAGTTATGTGATTAATTAGGTTTCTTCAGTCCAATGATTATGACAGAGTTGTAATTTATGATTTTTTTATTAACAAATATTAATTATTAATTTTTTAAGTTTTATTAATGAGAGAAATTTAAACTCACAATCTCTCTTTTTCTATTTCTCAATTTAACTATTAAATTAACCTTATAAGTATGTTTTGTAATTTATGAGTAATTGGATACCTAGGTTTGTGTAAAAAAGAACTGTAGCACACCTCTTCACAATTCCAAAATGGGGTGTTTAAAAAGCACTTGATGTCCCTTTTAAGAAACCTTGTCTTAAGGAGATTCCTTGCTCCACTCTCATTTTAGTGTGCTAGTGGTGTCAGTTATATAAGTAAGGGGTGGTGAAGGGGATAGTTCCCACTTGTGAATCATCATTATCATTATTACCAAGCTTCTCTACAAAACCAAAACCTCCAAGCCCTTAACTTTTGAGTCAAAATTTATCATTTCAAAGCACTCTCCAATAGGGATAAGTTTGTGTCATCCCAGTTGGTTGGTTGGTTGTAACCCCTGCTCTGGCACTGGTAAAGGTTTCAATCTCATTGTTGCCAGCTTTTGTGTACATGCTAGTTTATAACAACCTTTACCACCTTCTTTTAAACCAAAACCCTCCAGAACAAGCTTTTTTCCCTCATTGTCTCAAAGAAAGAAAAAAAATGGCCCCTTCTGGAAGGACAACAACAGCATCAACAAGGACAACTTCAAAGACAACAAGAAGAACAAGACAGCAGAGAAGAACAACAAACTTCAAGAAGAAGCAGCAACAGCAGCACAACACAAAGAGCAACAACAACAAAAAACAACAAGAAGAGGTTCCTGTTCCAACTGTTTTGCCCTCCAGCTACTGCAGCTCCTCCTCCATAAGCTCACAAGACTCTTCTAATTCAAAGGAAGTGGACAACATGCATGGTTCTGCTGAGGTGATTGATGTTTGCAACAGTCCATGTTCCACACCAAAGGGTAAAAAATTCAGGATTCCTGAGATTTCAACATGCCCTCCAGCACCTAAGAAGCCTAGGGTTCTCTCCAATTGCTCTTTGCGTAGGTCTCCACTCTCATTCTTTGCACCCCCTGACTTGGAGCACTTCTTCTTTGTGGCACTTAGAGATGTCTCGGTTTGATTTTGTGTGTGTTAATAGAAGATTAAGAAAGATACATGTGTTATAGCAATAAGATCATAACACTTTAGAAGATGGACTTTTGAAGTGGCTTTTAAGTATCTTATTATGTACCTCTAGCAAATGAAAGAGGTATGCTTTCAGAACTTTAGATTTTGGTGTGTTCATCTTAGGAAAATAGTTACTCTTTAATTTCTACTAATTTTAACAATTTGTAGGGTTTGCCATTCACTAAATTTAGCTGGGGTGGCTCTCCAACTAAATTTGGATTTTAAGCTTTTTTTTTTTTCTCCTTTTATAGAAGACATGTTCTGACCTTTAAGTGTGTGCTGAGTGCAAATGTAATGGGTTTGGTTTAAGGTTTGTGAGTGTTCAAGCTTGCAACTCTACAAAGCTTCAGTTGCCAATTAGAGAAAGCAAAGTCATACACTTTCCTTTTGTATGCAAAAATCTCTTTATTTTTCTCTTCTTCTACTTCTCTCTGTTGCATCACTTGTTGGTAGTGATTAATGATCATTTTAGTTTCCAACAGTTTGGTGCTTTTGTTTCTATGCTACTGCTTAGAAACACTTTGCGGGGATTTATTCATTCATGGAGACAACAAGTTAGGTAATAGTTAACAACAATCCATTCTCTGCATCACTACAATAAATCATTGCAGAACTAGTACTCTGTAACTCTGCAGTTCCACACACGCAAATTGGTATAACAAATTCAAATTATTTCATCTTCAATTTGATATCATATCATGATTAGACACGACTGTAATTGAGACTTCGATTTTAATTTTGTAGTAGTTGGTAGGCCTAAATCCCACGAATAATCATAATACAGTGGCACTATAGTTTGTCTTCAACATTATTTGATTAAATCAAAATAAAATAGTGTATACTATAGTCAAACCTAGGGTCCACCACATGCCCTTAAACATAAAATGGTACTGTGCTAGGTGTCACCCCTCCCCCTCAAAAAAAAAAAAAAACTCATTTATTTTTCACATAAGACCCTTCTAACTAATAACTATGTTATATTGTTACTCCTTATTTTGATCACATGAGGCTATTAGGGATTCCACAAGGCTACAAAACACAAATCTTTGAGAAATGTTTTTTGCAACTTGGCCTCGAGACAATTTTCAAGTGGAAGTCGAGAAGATATGACTGCATAGCTGCTGTCAAGACAGTTTTTAACCCTTTGTGTCCAACTTGGAAGAACATGATATGAAGGCTCGAGATGGATGTATTTGGTCTCGAGTTTCACAATTTATAGTTTATACATTAAAAATTTAACCTCTCCCGTCATATTATACATACAATTGTTTTATTTTTATTTAAATAGTATAGACAAACAATATACCGTTTATATTTTTTATAATTATATTATTAAAGTGAAATATTTATTGATTTTGTTGAAGAAAAATATATGTCGAAAAAATTTGATTAATTTTACTTTTTCCTTTGTTTAGTAACATACGTGTGGAATACGACTAAACTGTGGTTAAGGAGGTGAAATGATTTGGTCAGATTCGTGGTTCTGTGTGTGTCTGAGGACACCCCGGCATTTGTAAGAGAATCCAATGAAGCACTCTCGTGCGGGTCTGTCATTGTCACATTAGAGAATCTCAAGAAAATTTCTCATCATTTTTTTGTGCATACTTTTTAGACTTTTCCTGCTTCATCATGGCTCGTATTAATTTTTCAGACAAATAATGCAATACGGAACATTTGCACTGCACGTATTGTTTTATACTAACATACCACTTTTATTTATTATGTAAATATAGTAGATTTTTGCATGAAACTAGTAGAATTTTTTACATGTAAGGCGCTGTTAATTTAGTCTTTAAAAATAATGATATTTTTTTAAAAAAAAAAATTCTTATGTTATCACTTTAATTGTTAAACCTAAATACCTAATTACTTATTATTAGTCCTTGAATCCTGGACTGGATCTATGGATTTGCCTGTAAAGTATATCATTACACCTACAATCCAATGAATTGGGAGAAAATATAATAAAGTGACGAATTTAAAATTTTAATATAATCCTTATCTCAAATTTTATCAGATCAGAATATACACACGGGTGTCAAACCATTTTTTATACTTTTAATTTATTGGTATATTTTAAATAAATTATATATTAACTTAGTAATTATATTTTGATTTAAAAATTGTATAAAAGATAATAAATAACAAAAAAATTAAAGATAAAAAAACTAAGAATTGGATTATATTTTCAGTTAAACATATAATTTTAAGTTTCTTATTTAACTGTTGTTATTATTATTTAAATTATTTAACTATCAAACTAATTAATTTATATATTTTCAAATATATTAAAAAATAAGTATAATAATAAAATCTTATATAATATATATATGTATATATATATATAGTAATAAAAGAGTGTAAAAAATATGTTACGGTAATGGATACAAGAATAGTTAGATACTCATTCTTGTTTTTATTATCGTTTAAAAAATTGAATCATACACGTACTATGCTTATATTTGATTAAAGTAGGTATTCTTTATCAAAATGGATGCAGGTTTAGATGAATATTCGTGAATTCGAGTTCCTTTGCCATTTGCAAGACTACAAACAATGGATAGTGGATCTTGACAAATGAAAAAAAAAAATGAAATGTATGAAACCTCGAGATTATTTTTTTTACTCGAAATTCAAATGTTAGTAAGTATTTTCTTCTTACCTGAGGCCTGAGGGAAGATTAGTGAGACTTGTAAGATAGAAGGAAGAAGGAAAATAAATATTTTTATATATTATTATTGTGAATATTTTTAAATTGCTAATAATTTTAAATGTGAATTTTTTAAAGTAATTATCATAAAAATTATTAAATTTAATATATAAAATTATTTATAATTGGATGATAATAAAAAAATATTTATATATTAATTTTTAAATTAAATTATGAAAAATGAGGAATAGAAAAGACAACACCCATTGTGGAGCCTACACACTGATAACTAATTGAGGTGTCTCGATCACGGAAACAATTTTAAAATCTCTATAGCATACAAATAAAAAGAGTATAATTTATATATTTTAATGAAATTTTCGTTTGTACTAATAGTATTTTTAGGAATTATTCTTCATTTTATTAAGTCATGTAATTTTTTCTACATTAAGATATCTCGTTTTATTTTATTTTTTTACTTTTTATTCTTCTTAAATACTATCGTATGACAACAGACTAAATTAACAATATTTAAATTAGCTCAAATATTATAAGAAAAGTTAAAACACATTTTATTCATGTCAGCCATCAAATTTCTACATTAGCTTAATCATTGCTGGCACGTGTATTGATCATGTTGACAGTTTAATTTTTTATTATTGATATAAGCTTACACAATCACACTGAATAAATTGTGCATAATTGAATTAGGCTTGTCTATATATCATTGAACATATTGCAATCAGAAAAAGATATATCATTCACATTGAACATATAATTCCTTTAGCCTATCTTTGTTTCAATGGAAAGAAATAAGTTTTGAAGAAATTTTGTATTTTATTCTATAAGATCTATATTTTTTACACTACTTTAATTAAAAAAATTATTTTTCTTTTTTAAATCAAGCACGCTCTTATCTTCAGTTTACCACGCTTGGGAAGTCTCATGTAAGCTATCCCAATTTTTTAAATATAATTTATATATTTGTTGCATAACTCTTAATGTAAATGGTATTAAAATAAAATTTAACATAATATTATAATCTATAGGTCAATTCATAAATCGTCTATTCTAATATGTTCAATTGTTCTCCTGATACAACTTAGATATTTATTAGGCCATTTCACTTCTGAATTGATTTTAAGATAAAATTTAACATTTACAAATAAACTTTTATGTTTACAAATTTGTATAACTATAACTATAGTTTATTGTCCGGTGACTTGTGTATTTTGTGTTCAGGGGATATATCACATCAATTATGCAGGTTTTATCACATAATTTGTGTTCTGATATAACACGCTGCAAAGGGGCTAAGTTTGGTGCAAGTTTAGTGCATGTTTGGGTATCCGTATAAATTGGCCTGAGTGGTTAAATGAAGTTTGTAAAGTATCATCATCCTTCCTTTTGCGTATATTAGATTTGATTTCAGAATTTGTGTATAAGAAATTGGACTGAAAATCAAACATACACTCTTACCGATGGAACAAAGTTTTTTTGGCTAGTCCTAGGTAGGGTGCTATTATGCAGCTTGTGCATTGTTTGGAGCTTCTGTTAAGACGGGTTATTTTTTGGGATTACAGATTTTTTTCTTATTCAGATGAGATTACAGATTTACTGTATAGGGAAGGGATACCAGTATAGTTAATGTTTCAATGATCATCGATCATAGGCCTTTCTTTTCTTTTTAGTTATGTGTATAAGGATTTGGATATCCCTTTTAATGAAATTTATTGGCTTGGCTGATAAAAATTAAAAATTGTCATGTGACTTATGAGTGTTTTTAATTCATCAAATATATTGAAAACCACTGCCCTGGATTTTATTTTATTTTTTGATAAGCAAACAAATTTTTATTAAAATTGTAAATGGTACCAGTGGTACCTCACCTCTTACAAATGACCCACTTTAACATCTTTTTTCTCATATCCCGTCTGTCATGGATAAATTGGGGCCGGATTAATATTTCAGCTTAACCAGTGATCATATTCAAGTCCTCGTGCACAGATTAATTGGAATCGGATTATTTCAGTTTATCTAATAATATATATCAGATTTAAGTTCTAGATATACATAATTGTATTAAACAACAAAAGCTATCTCAAGCAAATTATACTTGTGAGATCTAGACAAAGAAAAGTATATATTGAAATAAAAAGGACATCTAAAATAAATAAAAAAACAACCATAATTAATATTAAAGAGGTGAGAGTATTGGTATGAAAAAATGAGAATACATAATGCAGCCCCACAAATGTGACAATATGGGATTCAAAGAATAATTAGGTCTTTATAATTAATTTTTTGCAAAACCAATTTAGATAGAAACATTAAATTAAAAAATAAATATAAGTTGAAGGATCCAATTAAAAAAATAATTTAACCTAAATTAACTTGATGTTATAATAGACTAATTCTCACCATAGCATATAATGTCCTTAAATTAAGTTGGATCACCCTAGGTTAGATTTAATTCAAATATATTGATAGTAAATATATTTTTACCTTTTCATTCACTCGTATTATTATATATAATAAAATTATTGATCTTTATTAAATATTATTTTATTGTTTAGAATTATTGTTAAAAAAAATAGCTTTACTGAATGGTGATCTTATCATAAAAATAAAACTAAGTGAAAAATGAATTAAAAAAAAAAAAAAAAAACCTTATGCATTTATCACATTTATTCGTGTCGCCGAGGTTAACTATGAAAACACGCGCTTTTGTCTTTATCCCGAAAGACATTCCAAAATTGAATGTTTCATTTGAATCTATAAATTTGATTAGGGGAAAGAGAACAAAATGAAAAGTGGTTGGAGAATAAATTCTTATTTAAAAGTTTGGAATATTTCATTTTTCATTTCCTTTTAATTTAAAGACTACTAATTAGACTAAAATCAAAGTTTGAATCTCGATAACTTTCAATAATCTCCATCATTCACTTCACACTTGTTAAGGTTCAATCAAAATTCAAATAGAATCTTGCAATGTATAAAGCAGATCGAATGTTAAGAATTGTGGGGATAAAGTAATTTGCATGCATGGTATTTTATCAAGTTTAAATATTTTTTTTGTTCAAGCTTTATTAGCTAGACTCAATTAAGGAGAAACCAAGACGCGATGATAAGAATAAATTAGTTGAGCTACATTCAACAAATGATTTCTTTTTTGGAGAGGGGGGTTAACTAATCCTTTATATATATAACTTTATATTATTATCTAATAATTATGTTGTATTTGTAGTAGATATATTTAAAAAGTTAAATTATTTTAACAATATGATAATCTACATGATTAAAAATTATACCTATTGTATGTTAAAAGTAAATCCATCTTTATTTATCTGGAAGAATTAGAAACAAAATAAAAATATTAAACATCTTGCTTTGGAAAAAGGAAACAAAGGAACCCTTAGCATTCTTCGATGTTTATTAAATAACATTCTTTATGATAGCATTAAGAATGAGCAACAACAAAAATATTTCCTTTACCTATGTATTCCAAAAGACAATCCCTAAAATGAATGCAACAGAGTTTTAAAAATTCTAGTTAAAGCCAGAAAAAAATGTGGTTGTGGGAGAATTCAATCACTTCTTTTAAAGTTCTCAAGCAAATTAGATAATAAGTTGATGACACTGTTTTGTTAGAAAAGAGCTTGGCTTGTTTAGTTCATAGTTTTGTTTAATGTAAATTGTATTGGACTTGAGCTAATTAATTAAGTTATCAATAAATTGTCAAAATATTTTTGAGAGATTTACTAAAATTGAAATTCTAAGATATTTTATCTAAATTCTAAGATAAGATATCCATAATTTGAATTTAAGTAAATCCTAAAAAAAATATTTATAATTTGATAATTGAATTAGGTCAACCGTAGAATAAATTCAACATTGTTTATATAAATATAATGTGACCAATCATTTGTCTATTTGAGGGGGAAGTGTGTAAAATAGTATATGAATAGGATCACTTAGTGCAATCAAATGTGATGATGTATGAAACTATAAGTGTGAAGGCCACTGCCAAATAAAAGCTTTTTGTGATAAAGTGAATGTGAATAGAACAGTAGTTCTAAAGGTGACCCATGTGTCTCATAGAGGGTGCAGGTATCACAGAATTGATGCCATATATATGATGATGAGAGGTCGATGACATAAAGGAAAGGAAATTGGATAAATCAGTGGCTAATAAAAGCATCTAGCTAACTATACCTTTGAATATTGCAATCTTTTGCACATCAAATTTGGAATATATAATTGCTGAGGGAATATATTATGTGAAGGACGTTTTGCACTCGATTAGAAGCCCTTGTTCGATATTGGGGCTGTTGATCCCCTTTTTTCGTGGCCACCTTTTTTTTCTTCACACGGCTGTGGTCCCTTATTTGTTGGGCATGCATGTATATGATCATACTCACATGTTCTATTGTTCACCCACATGTACATCCCATGCAAAAAAAAAAAACTATAACTATCCGAAACGCATGCATACCTACAAAGAAAACACAAACTCTGCATCCATTTGATTTACTTTATTTATTTCTCTGAATTTTCAGTAATACTTTTGTCATATAGGAGTTAATTTGCTTGCATAAGATTTAGGTTTAGTTTTTGGTGAAGAAAAGTTTATGTGCGGGGAAAGCTAGATGAATGTTTTGTTTTGGGGGGAGGGGAAGTGAAAATTTTTGGATAGTAATTATCCTCATTTTTTTCCATTGTTTTGTTTGCATTAGCTTACTAATAAAAGGTGTCAACCTAACCAAAATTGATACAATTGTTAAGAATCAGACTCATATCTAAAAAGAACTTTATTTAATGAATTTTATTATCCATAGGAAGACTTTATTTGTAGATAATCTATAAGTACTTATTAAGTATTCAGAGAACTCAATTCACATAAACTTTTTGCCTAAATAAATTATCAGTCGGACAATTAGTGAAATACAAGGAAACGATTGTTAGCAACAATACCATAATATTTTAACCCTAGCTATGTGTACGTTCAATAATTTTTTAATTATTAATTATAAATAAAGATAATATTTTAAAAGAAAACTAGGAGAGAGGATAGCCCCCGATCGAAGCAACACTAACATCTGCCCGAGTTTAAGAGATGTTGTGTTTTAACGTAAAAAAAATGACTTTTTTAATTTTTAAAATAATTTAAAATTAAATTTAAAAAATAAGAGTTTTGAAATTAAAGTTAAATTTATTTGTTAGTTTCACAATTTTTTTAAATTAAAAGTTACTTTAAAATACCAGAATCTTATATTTAAAATAGATCGGAGAAGAAGCTAGAAAGTCTTAAAATTAATTTATCGAAATAATTTTCTATTTTTTTAATTAAAAACTACTTATAATAGCAAAAAAATACATTAAGGAAAACACTGCCTTAATAAAATTTAAAATTAATTTATCATAATAACTTTTCTATTATTTTTAAAATAAAGAGCACACTGCAATGAGCCAGTTTACATGCATGCATGTATAGTTCTTATAATTCGAAGTCAACTGAGTTTCAGTCCCTTATATATATTCACACATTATAAAAAAAACTAAAAAATCACTAAGCTTAAATATATTTGAAATCTTTAATATATATCCAGTTTTTATTTCAAGTCTCTGATAAATTTATTTATTATTTTAAGTATATGATATATTAAAAGTTTTATTTTCTGTTATTGTTACCAATTAAATAATAATATGATATCATCTCAATTATTCATTTAATACATATAAATCGATATTTAAAACAAAACTTTTTAATGTATCGAAAAGTCAAAATAATAAATTTTTTTTATCAAAAGTCCAAAACAAAAATCAAATATATATCAATTTCTTGATAATTATTGAAGCCCATCTTTATTTTTAAACAGATTCATTCACTTGTTACATTACAATTCCAAATTAATTGTAATACTCCTCAGTGTGCTCCATGATCAACCCTATTAAGCAAGTTGGATTAAATACTTCAAAGCTTCTCCCAAATAATGGCTGCCACCCGTTGCACCTTGTATATTGAAAATAATTAAAAATTTACCAAACGCCCCCTGCAAGGAAAAATCATCCAATCCCCCTCACATTCGTGAACTTAATGTTAGAACGCCCCACTGCATCCTGCCTCACACGCCCCACCATTCAATTAATAATGAATAAAATATACTATTATTTATATAAATATATGTAAAAGATATTTTAATTATATATATATATATATATATATATAATTGGTGTGGTGTGAGACGAAGTGGATATTAAAGTCCTAGTACCTGCATCCATTTCCCTTAAAACTTTGGAGGTAAATATTTATCCTGAATCCATCGCGAATAAGCAAGTATTTACTTATTTATTTGTGAATATTCTTATAATTACTTGTAGGATATGAGTGCATTTTATCATTCCTAGCTTACTGTCATGAAATTTGCTTATACTCCTATATAGTTTATATATGATTATCATAAATAGTAGCGCCGTGTGAATTAATAATGTGTACATGAACATAGACAGCTTGGAATGAGGGAAAGATGAAAAACTGAAGTGAAGGCGTTGTGTTTATACTTTTACATGTGCGTGAGAAACTGAGAATAAAAAAATGACTACTTGCACTTTGATTGACGTTGAAAGTGGAGTGCGTGAAGATTTTCTACAATTATGCAAATGCAATTATCTTATATGACACGAAGTTTGATCTTATTATATTCATTAAATACCAACCTTTTTAGAATCGGAGGTTGCTCAATGTAACCTTTTACATGGAAGAAATCATTAACTACTTTGTTTAATCATCTTTTGAGCCCAACAAACAGCTTACCAAAACAGTCACAACTAACATTGCTTAATTACCAAATTTACTTTTTGTTTCATTTATGTAACAATCATCACTGAATTTCAAGGATTTTGTATGTGTATCATATAGAAGTTAAAGTTATACATTCTACTCTAATAAATGATGCTTCAAATTTGTTACACAGGGATAGATGAGTTGCTCTTTTAGAGTGGAATATATCATTTAATTTTTAGTCCCTAAAATTAAAACTTGATTTTTTTTAGTCCTCTATTTATTTCATTTTTTATTTTAAATTTATTTATAATAATTACATATAACTATAAATACTGTACAAGTTTGAGACATTTCTAGTTACTTATAAATTCATTGTTTGTTCCCCCTCATGAATTGTAGTTAGTTATAAATTCAAAAATTAAAGAAATAACATAATCACATGTGATTTCAAGCATTGTTTAATTTATCCTCACGTGACTTTGTATCTTTGTCCATTAGCCTATGTAATCTGTTTAATTTATGATAAGAGAATGCAAGTGATCCACTCACATGAGTATTTCAACCGCCTCTCTAAAATCCACAATCCATATTCCAAAGGTAAATGAGGAACACAATTTCATGTTTTTTGAGCTAGATAATTCGATAGAAAATTATCTAATATCCGTATATCTTCAATCATATATATAATGTTCAAATATATATTTTCTATACATAAAATATTTATATATATATATATATATATATACTTTAGAAAGAAAAAAATTACTATAAGTAATGTAAATTTGGCTACTAACAGGCAATCATGTTAAAAATGTATTCTGAATAAAAAATATGTCGAAGGCATAGAAATTAAAACGGAATCAAAGGGAAATTATATGTGAATATTTTTCTAGTTGATTTGATCATGTGAAACGATGTATAGTCGACTCGTGTTTGTAACTAGTGAGACAAAAAAAGTATTATTTTGGTTATTAGCATTTTCCCTTTCTTCGTGCACACTCACACAAAGGGTTGGAGGAAAGGTTTTCCCATGTTGAATCATAATCAAGGGTCAATTATCACTAAATCCATAATTGGTCACGGAGACTGCTTTTATGTTTTCTCCCTTTCTTTAATTTCCACTAGTTTATGTGTATGGTTTGTGGGTGCTTTGGCGACATTATAGGTCACAATTAAGAATAATGTTGAGACCAACATTTCAAAAGAAAAATATTGCTCTTTTCACACCATTTTTCTCTTTTGATTCAAGCATATACAAAACATTAAAACTTCGAAATTAAGCATGAAGAATGTTCAAATGATTTGAAATCGAATATCACCGGTTATGCACTTTATCCGTGAGACGGTGACCTAGTTAACGATTTTAGATTTTGCCCTTCTTTTGTCCCTGTAACAGAGAATTTTTTTTAGTCTTATAATTATTTTTTTGTTTTGCTTTAGTCTATTAGAGTATTGTATACTCTTGATTTTTTTAATAAATTTTTTCATAAGTACATATAAGAGGAAAAAAAGAACATAAAATTCATTAAACTTTTTGAATAAGTTAAAACTAACTTATGCATCATAACTTTTGAAAAAGCTAAATAAAACAATTCAATTCAATTTATCTACTTATTTTTGTTTCTTATAAATACTTGTGAATAAATTTAGACTTAAATAACCTTTTGATCCCAATAAAATATGATATTTTATTGTCCTTTAATTATTATATTTTTAGTGTTATCTTTCTTATGTAAATTGAATTTTTAAATATATCTTATTAATTATTTTGAATAAAAAAGAATTTAAAAATATAATTTATTAAAGAAATTATCAAATCCTTTTGATGATGACAAGTCAATGAATTATCATTGTCATTGTTATATCATCAATTAACATTATTACTTAACAGTATAGACTAAAAAAATTAAAATTAAAACAAATATTTATTAAACTAAAAAAAAACTCTATTGTACAGACACCAAAAGGTTATCTAAGTGTAAACTTATTCATAAGTATCTATAAGAAACAAAAATAAGTAGATGAAATGAACTGAGTTTCTTATTAACATACATCAATCAAGACGTTAGCAAATATGTATTATTTTAAATAGTTTTAGCTTTTAATTATATTGTTTTGATTAGCACATCCCTAGTTTTTATCCTTCATCTCTTTAAAAAAAATTGGTGATTTTTTTTTTATCCTTGACCTAATACGCTTCCTATATATGTATATACAACTTTAACAGTGAAGTTGCATATATAATTACAGAGAATGAAAATTCTACAAAAGTCATGACATTTTAAAATAGGCAGCATCATACAACCTTTTATGCATAGTTCAACAATTAGACTTTACACCCTTTGTGACGAGAACACATCAGATACTATACTCAATCTTATATAGCCAAAAGCTCTACAATTCAAAGACATATCTTGTAATTTGATTGACGAATAGTATATATAGGATACAATTTGATCAAAGGTATATTCTAACTATAATATGCTAATTGAGCAGCGTATTATAGCAGGAAGTATTTAATTAATTAGTGTCTTCAGCTGATAAAGTTTAATTATTTTTCTCATATGATGTGTAAAGATACAGTATCGAATCTTCGTTTTTATTAAAGGGCTAACTGAAAGTCTAGGAAAGGAGAGATGATCCATGGTTTCAGAAAGGAGAGCTTGCCTTCGGTGTAAATGAAAAAAAAAAAAAGAAGAGTAAAAGCATTGTTAATTGACGCTACTCTAGATCGAGCTCGCAATGTAGTTGAGGAAATCATCAAGTGAAATTAATTAGTACTAATATCATAATTACACTATTTTTTATTATCATGATTTTCACGCAAATTATATATATCTGATTCACCATATATTTTCAATATCTAGTGAGTTTGTTTAAATTTAAAAAAACAATTTTAAAATAAATATTTTTCATATAAACACTTTTTTAAGAAGCATATATGATTTATTTATTTATTAAAATCATTAAAAAAATAGTTTTACAAAAATAATTTAAACAAACACACAAATTTTTTTTAAAAATATTGATTTTATTAAAATAAATATTTATTTTTTAACAAATTAAGTTTTAATAAACCAACCTATCGTCATCATCAGACAAAGTGAATTGTATTTGTTAAAATGTTTAGTTTTGCCGTTTTTTATTTGATCCTAAATTAATACTAAAAAAATGTTATATTACACATTAGGAACAAACTAAATATCAAATAGAAACATAATCAAAGACTAAGACCGGACCAGATAAATAAAAATTTAAGGACTAAAATATAATTTTTTATTTTTTATAATGATAATAATGCAATGTTAAATCATTAGTATATAATATTTTTATAGTATATATAATTCTACATTTTTATGGTCCTTAATTAAACAAGGAACTAAGAAATGCTAATTGTATTTCTCAAATCAAAGATTAATATACATAATAATCAATATAAGGTGATAATGTTGGGGATAAATATATATGCTCAAGATTCAATCCATAATGTTATCAATTTTAGTAAAGAATTATTCTTTATTTTATTATCATATTTATTGTTTTATTAAATTTTTTATTTAACTAGTCCTTGATTAAAATTAGAGATTTGTTATCATCATAGAGATTATGATAATGAAAAATAAGTCTTTTATAATTTGAATTTAAATTATTCATGGTCGTAGGATTATTCTGAATAAGACATTAATAATCTGGATATATATATATATATATATATATATATATATATATATATATATATATATATATATATATATATGTCTTTATTGGATAAAGATTAATAGATATCATTCATTAAATTATTTATACAGATGATGTAGATGTGGATGTCACTATTGAATTAACTCAATTGAAAATTTTTAATAGTTAATATTACCTTGATATGTCAATAGGAAGTTCTCAAGAAAAATATAATAATTTTCTTTGACATGAGATTATCATAATAATTGTCAAGTTATTTATTATATTTTAATTCAGGACACCTAATTTCTTAGGATACTCGTTGAATTGGATATGATTAAATACACGTAAAATTAATGATTAATTAAGAAAGAATTCATCAACTCTAGATAATGAGTTTGAAATCTATGATAAAATTAAGACATTGTTGAGGACAATTTAATGAGTGAAAAAAATAATTTTTAAAATTATTTATTGATTAAATATAATGTGGTAACTTATTAGAGTTTGATAATATTATTATACTCTAAATTTAATCTTGAGATGTAAATGATAAAAAGAAATATTATATTATTGTTCTATTGATTCTTCTTGAAGGTAAGGTAAAATATGTTATTCGCTGTAGGTGTTTTGAACACTCATTTTTCCTGCGGATGATACCGGTTCATCACGGCACGTGAATGGAGACATGGATTTGTATGTATATTCTTAGGGTTCCTTCACCTAAAGATAGGATCTAGATAT
Source organism: Glycine max (assembly GCF_000004515.6). Taxonomy (NCBI): domain Eukaryota; kingdom Viridiplantae; phylum Streptophyta; class Magnoliopsida; order Fabales; family Fabaceae; genus Glycine; species Glycine max. Next base: position 44,664,151 of record NC_038244.2, read on the forward strand.
GCCTCTGCATTTAAATAAAAAAATATGAAAATAAAAGGGAGGAAAAAAAAAAGAAGACAAGAAGAATCCATCGTGTACATACATTCGTTTATTTTAGACCAAGCTAAAGGATCACTCGAAAGATTGTGCCAACTTTTATCTAAACTTTTCTTCACGTATAATGCTATACAAAGGCAAAGTTGTGTGCATAGGAAAAACCACTGATCTATCTAGAAAAGTACTGAGATAACATTGGGACTTTAGACTGGAGCAGCATTAAATTTTGAGCTTAAACTTTAGTTGACTCTAACAGCTACTACCTTCAATTTGTAGAAGAGAATCTCTCTATTGCATGCATAAACCCCACCCCTTAGCGTAATGCCTCCTCTTTAGTTAAGGCAAATGTTTTAAAGTATTCATACACATAATCTCAATTGCATTTCAATTATTGTAGTTTTAATATTTCTACTGAATGAATTAATCGCTGTTTTTATGCTTGCTAACCCAAATTCACATGGAAAAAAAATTAATACTACTAGATTGAATATCATCAAACATAGAAATTCTAATCTAACCCTTATATATTAATCCCGTTTTGAAAAACTTTAGCTATAAATTGATGTGTCTCCTCTGTATATATTATAATAAAATTGATTCATGAAAAAACTTTAGAAACCTTCTTGTAGTTGGATAAATTAGTTAGTACCTTAGTACTGATCGAATAATAACTTCTTTTGACGTAGGAAACATCGTTTCAATCATCAGGACAGATTATGTGTAAATGCCAGCAATTATCTTTTCTGCTTTTATGATTGTCAAATAAAAAGAACGTGCACGGACTCACATGTATCAAAAGAGAGATAGATCAAATATTTTGTAGAAATGAGTGCCACATATATTGTTGTTTTCAATATTAAACCATGTTTAAGGCCAGGTGTATATGTATTTCTAAAGCAAAGCAAGTTGGTCAGTTAGATTCCCGTTCCCTACTTATTTAGAAAAAGAAGGCTTTAGCACTTTAGACAACGAACAGCATCATACTGAAGCAATGGATGAAGATTCTCTCACACTGCAGATATATATTAAGCTTTTATATCCAACGAATTGATGAAGGGGGTTCATCTTTTTTAATTATTTAATTTATACATTGTTTCAGTTTATAGAGCATTGTACTTCACAATTGCAATTTGTTTTGTTTCAAATTACAGAGAGTATAAAGATGGAAATCAAAAGCAAAAATTATTCAATCAAGATGACAAGATGTATGATGTATCCAGTTGAATTGCTCTATACGATGATATAGAATTGTATACTTACATTGAAACTTTTATATATAGGAAGTGTAAATCTCAATAGGTAATTTATTACCTTTAATTTTATTAGTTTAATTAGATCAACAATCTTCCACCCCCTCTGGTCAGTGCTTCTTCATCTCCTTCTTGAGCACAAACAAAATTTCAACCATTGATTCGAACTTACGAATCATTTGCAATTCACATTTCATTTAAAATTCTATTCAAATATAAACTAATAGTACACACGTCAACGGTCAAATTCTCAAAAAACCCTTTTTCCTTAACTTATTTTTTGTTTGTTCAATAAAGATAGTCGTATTATACCGACCCCTTTCTTTCATTTGGTCAAACTCTATTGACTCCTTTATGTATAGTTCCTTTGTTTATTATGGGCCATTGGTGCAAAATTGTGTTGTTACTGGATCCAGCAGTTTAGCTATTATTGGCCCAACTCACAGCTCACAGAAGCAAATCTAAACTCTACAATTTGGGTAATGTTTGAATTGATAGATTGGAGGGATTAATAATAGAGTGCAGTGAGAAGAGGGTTTCAAACTATTATGAGTTTCCATAGAAATAGAGTGGAGATGAGAAAAATGGAAGAAAAAAATTAATTGAAGAATAAATTATTAGAATTTCTCATATGACACAAAGTAAAGGACTAAATCTATTAGCCATCAAGTTAGTAGGTTGTTTCTTCTTACATTCCTAAAATATCACCCTAAATCCCCTCTTAATTATAAAAAATCAATTTTATTTTTTATTTGTAGGAATCGAAGACAAGTATTAAAGAAATTTACAATTCACATTTTTCTTAATCAACTGAATTAGACCTTTCTTGACATGGAAAGATTAATCTGAAATGAAGGTTTTACATTTTGAATTACCTAATTTGAAATTTATAAGGGGTGTTTCTTTCATTGCTAAATAATAAATCTGGATTCAAATTTTAAATTTTGGAGTACCTAATCCAGAATGTACAAAGAGTTAGGGTGAGATTTTTGGGGTGCAGGAAGAAACACCCCAGTTGATATCGGCCACAATCCTCTCAAACCTTGTTAAGGCCCAAACAGCACGAAGGAGATGCAAGAATACCTATTCAGGAATAAGATAAGGGTAATATGGGAATTTTGAAACATTTTGGGGGTGCAAGAAGCAATTGTCTTAGAAAAATATTAATGGTCTTAAAATAAAATAAAAAAGGCTCAACCTCCCAAAATGGTGCTGGAAAAAATTGACCATATTGGATCTTGGACTTTCAGCATAGTGGTGGGTATCTAGTTGTTCTTGATTTAACCAAGTCACCAATCATACTTTCTGTGTATGATAGCGAGAATCTGTTTGAGGATTATTAGTTAGGAGCTAATTCAGTCATTTCCCTCATATTGCTCGCAGCTGTGATAGAAATACTAGCAACCTTTGTTATATTTCCAATTTATATATGATATTAGAAACAGTCCAGTCTATTCTGGTTTTAGAATGAGGCAAAAGATAAAGTGTGCTTAATTTTTAGTTTGGAAAGTCCCAAACCACAGTTTGGGGAAAATCTTGTCTCTTTTAACTATTGCACAAATCTTGTTCTGCAGTTTCCAAACTGAAATCCAAACATGCTAAAGATGGTTGTACTTGCTTTAGAACTTAATATTAGTACTGACAATGTGACTTGCTTGATAGTCTTCTTTAGTTTATTGCACTTATAACCTACTTAACATCTATATGTAACATTGGAGTTAAATCATGCTTGGTATATGATTTATTTGAAAAAAAAAATGGACAGGATGGGGTGCAGGTTTACTTTCCCCAAGCAATTAGCAAAACATGTAGGGAGAGGGGCCAGGTTGCCCCTATGTTGTTGGAGTTGGGTGTCTATTTCTATAACCTACGTGCTAATATAATGCAAACAATGAGTAGTGAAAGACTACGAACCATTTTCTAGTTTCATTGAACTTATCATATGGACAATGTAATCCATATTAAACTCATGCTGTTACTGTTATTATTCTACTCAATTGATAATTCTTGTATATATTTTCTGTATCTGTTCAGTTCTTGATATTATGATTTTGTGATAGCCTGATGTGTAATATTTTACATTTATCATCTTTCCTAGGGAGGCGTTCTTTCTGGTGTGAGTGTGGCATTACTAGTTTCCTGATAGAAGAAAGTCTAATGGCACATTCAACAAGCTTGATCTTTATGGGCCGCAGTTTTAGTCCACTTCCTAAAACCAAAGTCAGTGTATCTGGAAGGCTTGTCTCCAGATCTTCAGCAGGACTTCGCATTCAAGCTGTGCAAGAGAACGGTGGACCACGAAGACTAGTGGACATTATTAGACTTGTGCCTGAGCTCTCAAGGAATTAATTACTTTAGAAGCCATTCTCACAGGGCTCTGTTTGGTGGAATCTCATTGTTGGGTGGATTTTATGTGGCACAAACAATCTCTCTTTTGGAGCTCTAGGAGTCAATGATGTTATTGCTGCAGCGTTATGTGTTCTTCTCACAGAATATGTGACAAAGTTCGGCAAATTTTTCAAACTATGTTCCTTTTAGAAACTAATTCCTAAAAGGGAGCTGTTTTGAAACTTTTTTCAGGGGGGGTCTGTTTTTGAGGGGGACTCGCCAATGGGGTTGGCGAGTTGGACACGTGGCGGCGCCTGGTGGACTCGCCAGTGGAGTTGGCGAGTTGCTGTCCACGTGGCGGGTCCCGCCACTCGTACTGGCGAAATGTTTTTTTACGGAAATTTTTTTTTTAACTTCAAACGGGTATAACTTTTGATAGGAATGTCCGTTTGAGGCCCATAATATGTCAAAATGCTCGAAATTGAATGACGAATCCCTTGGCAAATTCTCGAAGGAGATTTGGTCAACTCATTTTCCCAAAAAATGCCTCTAAGTAGCTCAAAAATAGGATTTAAGATTAAAAAATGGGTGGTTGAATCTTAAATCCATTTTTTGGGAAAATGAGTTGATCAAATCCCTTCGGGGATTTGCCAAGGGATTCTTCATTCAATTTCGAGCATTTTGACATATTATAGGCCTCAAACGGACATTCCTATCAAAAGTTATACCCGTTTGAAGTTAAAAAAAAAATTTCTGTAAAAAAACATTTCGCCAGTACGAGTGGCGGGACCCGCCACGTGGACAGCAACTCGCCAACTCCACTGGCAAGTCCACCAGGCGCCGCCACGTGTCCAACTCGCCAACCTCACTGGCGAGTCCCCCTAAAAAACAAACCCCCCTGAAAAAAGTTTCAAAACAGCCCCCTTTTGGGAATTAGTTTCTAAAAGGAACCTAGTTTGAGAAATTTGCCGACAAAGTTCTACTAAAGTCGACCTAAAGTTACATTCCTAGTTGCTCTTCTCAACAACTTTAAAATGGGTTTCACTTATGGACTCTTCATTGATGCCTTTAAGCTTGCCAGTTGATCTTTAACATCAATGCAACTACTCGAGATTGGAACTTTCATACTTAGCTGGTTACTCTCCAAAATGGGTTTGCTTTTGTTCAGCCACCAAGCTAGTACATTTCAGAACTGGTCAACATATAAATGCAACTATTGAAGATACATGTTACGTGGTCACTCTCCAAAATTGGTTTGGTTCGTAAATGTTAGAATTATCCCTTTGTACATCAGCCATAATTCTCGTAATAACATATCAATTATTTTTGCCTTATATGTCTTCTATTTTCTTTGTAATTTGTCTGGCTGTTCTGGTCTTTTTCACTATTTTTGTACCTTTTAGGCTCTAAAAAACTGTATACCTCTTTGGTCTTTATATTTGGGCCACAAATCACAATATTGGAGTTATGAGCCTATGACCACATTCTGATTACATTTTTCTATTTGGGTGGACCTTAGGGTAAATGGCTTACATAGGGAGGATAACTCTAATGGTTTTCCATATAGTGGATGATACTAATATTTTTAAATATCTTTTAATTAGTTGACACTTTATGCTATCACCCTACCAATCTATTGAAAATCTACTTGCGTGGCTCTATTTTGTTGCTCAAATGTTGCAAACTAGTAGTTATTGAAGCATTTTAGCAGTTTCAAAAAACCAAAATTATATCATTAGTATTGAATAAACATAGATAGTGGAGATGTTTGGTCATCAAACACGTCAACCTCATAGACTGTATGACAAAGAACAATCTTGTTTGATTTTATAGGCATGATGTTTCTTGCTTAGTTGATATCATCTTTATGAATGTTAGGTGACGGTATTAAATCTCTAGATATTTAGTCCTTATCAAATTCTTGTAAGGAATTTTCTAAACACGAGTCAGGGTCTCAAAAAAAATTTGAGTTTCACTGTCTTGCTTGCTTTGGAAAAAGGTTGGGTGTGATAACTAAATAATTTATTAGAATATATATGCGTGTATCATATAATTGATGCCATCCTTATTTAATAATTTTATTTCTCCAACTTCCTTTTATATTAGAGATGTGAATTACAATAATGTTAAGATTGTCCTGACCCAACCCAGTTGAATGGTTTTTCTTTAAAAGACTAGAATTTCATCTCTCCTTTGAGCGAAACTAATATCTCTGTATTCAAGCCTCCATCTTTCATATAAATAAATAGAAAATGGGTATTGGCATATCATCTAGAAACTAGTATATAATATTATATTTTGTATACGTATGCATTTAGATAAAAAAAATATTAATTAAAATTAAGGTAGTGATTTAATTGAATAATTGTAAAATAATATAGTACTGTATAACTTTTTGGGTAGATTATTCAAAATATAATTTTCCTTCACGACTAATATATTGTGCTCAATGGGGGTGGATATGAGTAAGGCAAACCCTCAAAGAACTCGAAGTCTAACCAAATAAAATTAGTTTTGGCCATTGGTCAGATCAAATTGAAATACGTGAAATTAAAAAGCAATCAATTCAAGCATCGGGTTCCATCAATCAAATCATCCAAACACGAACTTAGCCAAACATGTATCCATAACTGCCTTCATTCTTATATTTTGTTTTGTTGATCTATTAGCAACATCTCATATTGTTCATGTTGTTATTTGTCATTTTCTCCATAATAAAAATCAGTTGTTATAAGTTTATTGGAAATTAAGAAATTATAAAGGATAACTTGTTAAATAAGGAACTAGACTTATATAATTTTATGATTTTTAAAATATGTAAGTTGATAATAAATAGTAGGGGTGAGCGTGGAACGATTTGGGATGAGTTTTTTGAGGTCTAAAAAGAATGGTTTAGAAATCTTTAATTGTTGTGCATTAATATCGTACTTACCTGGTAATACTAAACCTTATCAAATTGAGTCCTTTCGATGAGAATTTTATTTCATTAAGAAAGCCCCGAAAACACGTTTCCTCGTCAATGAAGTGTTTTACTACTATTATAATACGATATTATCTGTCCAAACAAACATAATGAAAAATAAAATAAAGATAAAAAATCACTTCTAATTGCTGTGAGATTGTTGTCCTCAACAACAAGTGAGACTCACGTTTCCACATCCTCACCCAAGCAACAAATAAACCTTCAAACTTTTTACCCTTTTTTTTTTCAGTGTGTAGCGTGTAAGAGATATAAAAAGTACTGGTTCATTTTTGTTTTGACAAAAAAAAAGTAAATAAAAGGTTAATAAAGGTTTAACAATATTTTGTCCAGTGACGTTGCTTTAATATATGGAGAGAAACGCCTATAAAAGGTTAGTAATGGTTTAACCTTTTAAGTAATCTCTATTGATATAATTTTTATTCAACAAAAGTATTAATAAAGGTTTCTAACTTTTTTTATCTCCTCTATAAAAAAAACTTTTTTATCCAATAATAAATTACATTTATTTATAATGAATGTTATAAATTAAATTATAAGTCTTAAGATATAAATAACATTAATTAATATTTTAATACTTTAAGGCAAATTACATTGAATATAAACTTTTCATATAATACAAAGAACAAAATACTAGTTTTTTTTTACAGCAAAATACTACTTTATTATTATTTATTAAGTATCAAAATGATTTTAAATTTATAAACATTATATAAGACTCTGGATAAGACGAGAATAACACCATGTTTATCCGTAAATGATCACACTAAAAATAGAAATTTCAAGTAAATTTTGTCAATAATGTTCCCAATCTAAAATCTAAAATCTAAAATTTATATTCTGGATGATGCATTACTTGACTATCATTCTCATTATAGAAATTCATTCATAAAAATACTCACCTAACGATAAAAATAAATAATAATCAAAGAAGTGAATATTAAAGCAACACCAAATCCAACTGAAACTCCAAAAATTTCAACCTATTTCTATTTCGAGTTAACTTGAGAGAAAAACCAAATCGAGAATCAAAGAAGAAGTAAAGTGAAAAGAAAAGAAAAAGTAAATAAATAAATAAAAAGCGTGATGCATTTGCAAAGGCAAGAAGGGGACACGTGGCCAATGTTGCTGTCAGCGCTGGAACTATGTGGGCCCCACACAGAGGCCACGCGTTCCGCGGATTCGTGCTGCTCAAGTGCGTGTCACGGGGGCCACATTTTCCTTCCGCACCTCTCACCCGCTGTCTCCGGTCACCCTCACCCTCTATCTCCCCACAGCGTACCTTCTCCCGCCACCGGCACTCCCGGTTGCCCTCCTCCACGTGTCCGCGCGGACCCCACAGGTAGGTGACGTCATCATCACCCTCGTCTCCCGAAGCGTAAAAGAATAATAATTTAATTAATTAATTGAAAAGTAAAAGGGAAAATGCGCTTTGAGGACTCAAGACTTAAAAAGACCCAAACAAAGACTTTTGTGAGATGTTATGTTTATGTTACTATTTTTTTTAAAAAAACTTAAAAAGTTTCAATTTTTATTTTAATTTTCTCTATTATTATTGGTGCTGTTACTATTAATTAATTTCTGGGGCTAAATTGAGAGAACTGTGTGTGTGTGTGAGAAAAAGAGAGAGAGTAAGAGAGAAAAAGAGGAATCAAGATAGCTCCTTTGAATTTTCTATCAGAATCTGAGGACCCAAAATCTAGGGTTTTCTGTTCTTCTCTGGGTAAGTGAGTGCTTTGATTTTCTTGGTTCAATTTTTCTCTTGATTGATTTGGGGATTTGCTTTGATTGCGTGATTCGTGTCTCTCTGGGTATTTTTGGGATTAGGGTTTTTGGGTTCGCTCTTCAGAGCTGAAATTTTTTATTTTTGATGATGGGTCGGAGAATTTGGTGACTGATTGAGTTTTGATGTGGGAATTCTTGAATGGAATCATGGAAATTTTTTTTTCATGGCGGGAAGGGGATTTTAGCTGAGCTAGGGTTGATTGTGAATGTGGGAAGAAAAGGGAGAGAATTGGGGATTTTGGGGGTGGTGTCAAGTGACGAATTTGGTGAAAATTTGTGAAACTGAGCTTCGTAGGTAGTGTGTTGTTCATTGTCTGGCACCGGCCGACAGTTAGACTGCATATGTTGTTGATGTGTGCTATGGTTTCCCTGTGGTTATGTTTGGTTGTCTGACTAAATATGCCTTAAAAAAAATTAGTAGTGTTTGAATTTCCGTTCCCCTGGCTTATATCTATCTATAGCTGTAGCTATTAATTGAGAGATGTTGTCTTTCAAGAGTTTTGCAACTCTAATGTATGGTCTAGTGACACAAAATCAATACCAGTTTTGTAACTTTCTATTAGTTTGTTTTCTTTTATGATGAATCATGATGGTCAATTTCACTTGAGGTTGCTGGATGGTTTTTATCATATTTTTTGTTTCTGAGATTGAATTTAATCTTATGAAGGTTGTCAGTGTTGTTTTAGTATCAGTTGGCTTTGTTTCAGTGTAAGGATTAAGGAATAAGATTTATGTAATTATTATGTATGTTGTTGCTTTTGTAGGGATCTGAAGACATGCAGTCCAAGTCTGAAACTGCAAATCGGCTGAGGTCAGATCCTCATTCCTTTCAACCTGGCGGTGTTTATTCTGAGCCTTGGTGGCGTGGTATTGGGTACAATCCCATGGCCCAAACAATGGCTGGGGCAAATGCGTCCAATTCGTCGTCTCTTGAATGCCCTAATGGTGATTCTGAATCCAATGAAGAGGGCCAGTCTTTGTCCAATAGCGGGATGAATGAGGAAGATGATGATGCCACTAAGGATTCGAAGCCTGCTGCTCCTAATGAAACAGGTGCTTTAGAGAATCATGTAACTAGTTTAAGACAAATGATGAAATTAGGGAATATAATCAGATGAATTGGCACTTCCGGTTTTATTTGATGTACCTTTGTGATTCTTCCAAGTACTAAAACATTAATTTTTTTCTTTGCAGGAAATTATGAGCAAGAACAGCAAGGGATGCAGCATACTGCATCATCTCCACCATCCATGCGTGAAGAATGCCTTACTCAGACACCACAGCTGGAACTTGTTGGTCATTCAATTGTTAGTCTTTGCCTTTGTTGTTATCACTTTTTTAAGATATATACATGGTCCAAATATTGATGACTTTGTTTGATAGCATAAATTGTTGTTGATTTATGCATATCATTTTGATAAAAAATCTGTTATAGAATTTATAGTTGCTTGCCTTTGGAATGGATTGGACTCTTCGTTTTCTGTTGATGCAGGCATGTTCTACAAATCCTTACCAGGATCCGTATTATGGGGGCATGATGGCAGCTTATGGTCACCAACAGTTGGTATGTGACATTAATCTGTGTTAATACAATATTAATGATTATTGCATATATAGGTCATAGTCATAATAATTACTGATTCCAGTGTTTTGCATTTTTCTCAAATTAGTCTGATAAGAAATGTGGTTAGTACATAATCCAGAAGGGATATGTTCTTGTCATAATGATAAATTTGTTTCATTCTGTTTAGTATATTGTCTTGTTTAAAGCAATGGTGATATTTGGATAAGAGAGATAAATAACTATATGATTTTTTTACCATTAGGGATATGCTCCTTTTATAGGAATGCCTCATGCCAGAATGCCTTTGCCCCTTGAGATGGCTCAAGAACCTGTGTATGTGAATGCCAAACAGTACCAAGGAATTCTGAGGCGAAGACAGGCTCGTGCTAAAGCTGAGCTTGAAAGGAAGCTCATAAAATCTAGAAAGGTACTAATGCACCAGAGCTGATGTGCCTTTATGCATTTTTATTATTTTTAACTATTGTAGTTTGGCACTGTTTTATCATTTGGACAAGTGATATCTAACCACATTTTAGTTTTGATATATTTTTCAGCTTTGTTGCATGTTACTGTACTGGTGTACTAAACTTTATTATTCTGTGCTGATCTAAAAAGAAAAATCATTGGGACTTGAATAAACTTAACATGTCTGGGAAAGTTATATATAAAGGGTATACAATGTAAGTAGAAAATTTGTGGACCTTATAACTAGTAATTCTCCTTAAGCCCAATTATTAGAAGTTTGTTTGGGTCTTAAATGATGAGAAGGTCCCTACAGGAGCAATGGCTGACCTGATTAGCTTCCTTCTCATATTCAGGTCCATCTCTCCATGCAAATCCATTTTTGGGCAATATTCTGTTTTCTTTAACAATGATATTGTTGAATTCCTCGGTTTTATAGCTTTTTTTTGTGTGTGAATAACCCGTGGATCTATTCTATTATCCACTTTTATGTCACCTAGTTGCTTCAAAAGTTTTGTTCACTTATCTGCTAAACGCGATTCTGTGTTTGAAAGGGCATAACATGCTCACAAACATTGGACAGAATTTGGTTCTACTATTACTAGTGTCCTTCTTAACGTTTTGGGATCCTCTATTGGGCTATATGCTGACATCTGGTGTACACAGCCATATCTTCATGAATCTAGGCATCAGCATGCTATGAGAAGGGCAAGGGGTACCGGAGGACGATTTGCAAAGAAAACTGACGGTGAGGGCTCAAACCACTTAGGCAAGGAAAAGGATAATGGTACTGATTCTGTCCAATCAATTAGTTCATCTGGTTCTGAACCTTTGCATTCTGACTCTGCCGAAACCTGGAATTCTCCTAACATGCAACAAGATGCAAGAGCATCAAAAGTGCACAACAGCAGGTTCGAAGCACCCAGTTACCAAAATGGCAGTGGCTCCTACCATAACCATAATGGATTGCAATCTTCAGTGTACCATTCATCCTCAGGTGAAAGAGTGGAGGAAAGGGACTGTTCAGGTCAGCAGCTGAACCACAATTGATGGGGGGTTAGAGGCCGAGGTTGGTTTGTATCCTAGTGACATTTGGTAAATACCTTGGTTATCTGTAAACACTCTTGGCAATATATGTGCCAAGCGGCAAATCATTCTTGGCTTTGTTCTTGTGTTTGTGGTGTGAATGATACTAGGGGGGGGGGGGGGGGGGAAGAATGATTGATGATTGGTGTCTGTGATTTCTGTTGAAATCAGTCAATCAATCCTTCGTTCTTTGCTCATTTTTGCATTTTGTACAGTTTTTTAGTGGTTAGGCAACTTCAACCAACATGGAATGGAAGGATGGTCAGAGGTCAGAAGATTATGGAGTATGGAGAAACAAAAACTCTTGGTGTACCAACACTCGTTTGACTGGTTTATCTTTTGTGTAGTTCAACCGGTTGTTAATGTTAACGTAAGACATCATAGAATAATGAAACATGCTATTACATCATTTGTTGCCCTTTGTTATTTCAGTTTTTAGTATTTTATTGGTTCTTAAGAAAATTAATTTTCCATTGTCTGTAGCAAAGATGAAAAGGAAAAGTTTTCTCGTCCATGACTTTGTTTGCCTTGTTGAAGTGGCCATGGGACAATCGGCCGAATATTCTTGTATTATAAGTGAGTAGGTATAAAGGAAGAATAAAGATGCTATTATCTAAACTTGATTATAGCTCTCGCTAAATTTATCAAAGATGAAAATGATTTATAATTGACTTGAATATTTTTAGTTTTTTTAAATTTGAGTCATTTTTTTTAGTCCTTTAAATTCGAAGTTTTTTTTTGTTCTTGAAATTTGTAAAATATTTTCTTTATTTTTTTTTAAAAGTGAGTCAAACAAGAAATAAAATATTTATAATTTTTGTCATTTTTAATAGTTAGAATTTAATTTTTTTTATTTTATATTTTAAAGTATGATTTTTTGGGTTAATTGGTTTTTAAAGTGGTTAATGGATTTTTAAATTTTATATTGACTTGATTTCTATGATAGTTTTTAATTTTTTTTAGATGTGTATTTTAAAATATAAACTAAAAATATTATTATTAATGTTACAAATAGCAGATCTTTTAGTTTACATTTAACTTATACTATGCAGAAGAATTAAAAAATATTTTGTGGATTTTAATGATTAAAAAATTAACCTCAAATTTAGATAATTAAAAAACTAAGACTCACGTTTAAGAGATTAAAAAAATATTTAAATCTTTATAATTTTGTATGATATTATGGATCACTGGTTGCGGAGGGAAGTACTACATTTTACTCTTTTTTTATTTCTTTCGATAGTATTTTGTGTCCTGTGGCTTAGAAAGGGATATACTTTGTCCCCATAAAGTTTGCTTTTTTTATTTTATCCCATCAAAATCTTAAAATAAGACGCACGTTTGAGTTTTAAAAGGGGTTACCAGTTAAGCTTTATTTTTGTGCATATCATTCATTAGTTTTATAACAAAAGTGCAGTACTGTCTTGCAATAGAGAAATTCATTTGATAACTTCTGTAGTTCTTTATCCACTAGTGTGATTTGATATTTTTATCCTTTTTATTTTGCTAATCTCTAATGTGTTTTTCTGATAAGCATTAAATATAAAAGATCACACATAGTTAATGTTTTTATTATTATCAAACAATGATGTTAATTGATTCAATTTAACATATGATAGTCTTAAATAAGTGTTATTTTAACTTTTTAATATAACATTAAAACTTTTTCATTAATATTTTTTAATAAGTGTGGTCTTAATTTTTCAATCTGATATTAATAATAAGATTAATTTTGTGAAATATTATTTATCTTTTATGTATTTATTAACTTTTGTTTACCTGTGTAAAAAAAAATATATGATAACACTTATTATGGGATGAATAAAGTATTTTTTTAAAATCTATCTATTAGCGAGAAGTTATTTGAATAGTATTTATCACTAATATTGCAAGATTATAATCACATTTTTCATTACTTTTAATGGATGTCTTTCCACAGTATAACAAGGAAGTGTTTGTATTAATTTATTTTAAATAAATAAAAATCTACGTCTATATTATAAATCCGAATCTTCTTTGAATGATGGTGATTTTAGGAACTATTTTTTATAAGCATTTTTACTCGTTATTTTTTAATGAACATTTTTAGAAGTTATTTTTGTTGGAAAAATTAATTTAAATTTTCAAATATTGATGAAGTAGATGAAAAGTTAAGAGGTACATTTCATGAGGTGGTGAATGTATCGTAACTATTGACGACGAATCTCACTAACCATAATAAGAAGGAAGTCAAAGGAATACTTAATGTCTACAATGTGTCATTTATAAAGGAAGTCATGAACCTTTGCTATACAAAGGAATCATTTGAAGAGAACAGTCACCATTTAGCCTAGAGAAAGGGGACATCATCCTAAACGAGAGGAAGGTCATGTAACTGAGAGTTTCAATATTAATTTTCTAGAATAAATTTCAATTATTTAAAAAAATTATTGATGATTAAAAATAACCTTGTATCACAATATAAATTATTTATGATAAATTCCAAATATAATTTGTATCTTCAAAACATTTATTGGTTACAAAATTTAATTATTGTATTTTGAGTTATATTTATTTATTATAACTTTAATTCTACATATTTCTTCGTTGACTTCCCAATTTTTTTACCCCTCAAAAACTCGAGGCTTGAGCAAATTAAGGTTAGGGAATCGGCTTAATGTAAATGTTTCTTCATTAATTTACCTTTCCATTTTGACATGAACATAAGTTATCTGCATAGTATAAAGCAAGGTAACGCGAGAGATCAGCCCGTCAACCGCATTGAGAAGCACGAGGAAGAAAAACACAATCCTTCAAGAGCACATCGATTTGAAGGCGAAGAACCATTTTTACTGTTATTATTTCATACATGGTACTTTTACACTCAAAAGGAAAATTGTGATCTAGTCACTAAATATATTTCATTTAGGTATATGATAACCTTTAATCATGATGTTTATCATCATCCACATCGTTTATGACTTCTTCAGTATTATTATCCTGTTCCATGAAATCTTTTGCATCGTCACCATCGGCTGGAGCTGCATCCTCCGGTCCATTTTTGCTCGCATCGGCGGACCCTGTGGCATTAGCCACATTTTGTTGCTTATCCATCATCCCAGACAAGGCTAGAGTCGGAGACCATTCAAGAACATCATCAATGATGTTAGATACCCTCTTCTGGTACCTGCAAAGCAACATGTAACAGTTAGAAAAACCAACTACAAACAGTTTTCCCTTTATGGGTTTATAGATCCAACTAGAAAGGAATTTAAGCTGAAAATGGATGGATAAATTCCATCCACTATATTTAGGACTTGCCTTGCTCTGGCAGCTTCATCGGGTGCATGATGCCTCAGCAATAATATGAACAGCACAGCTACCCCAGCATAGAAAAGTCTTGTTGTCCACTTGGGCTTTTCCTCTTCATCTTTCTTAGGCCAAAATCTGAACAACTCCCGCAGTGTTGCTTCCTCGGCAAGGATGTTAGGGAAAAACCAGATTCGCTTTCCAAGAATAATATATAAAGCGCCAAATATTGTACCTCTTACTACAATATTAAAACATAAAACATGAGGCCCAAGGAAGCACTGAAGCAGGATGTGGTGCACTTAATAAGCATATTTCAGACAATTAGCCACCTCTAATCAAAAATTAATTTCTAAAAAAAATGTATATGGTTGAGTATGATTCTAATGAGACTAGATGCATGTATAGCTAGGTATGCCTTAGGTATTAGATAGATCATTTCCCTCCCAAAAAAATGACAATTTTTCAGTTATATTTAGGGATTTTGGATATTTTTAACCTTTCAATTTTTCCATGATTGTTTCTCTATATTTTAATTAGAC
Organism: Glycine max; assembly: GCF_000004515.6. NCBI lineage: Eukaryota > Viridiplantae > Streptophyta > Magnoliopsida > Fabales > Fabaceae > Glycine > Glycine max. The sequence goes on from NC_038244.2 coordinate 44,679,472, forward strand.
CCATTCATCCTTGCTTGGGAAATGTAAGAGGCAAGTTTGTAAATTTATTTTATAGTAGATGTTTTCACAACAATATATAAATATTGTATATTCATTTATAGTATTTAAAAAATCATATTAACACATTCATATGTTCAACTTTTAAAATCGAGGTACTTTGTGTTGGTAATAAAGTACCAAAGCCATATTCATGCAACATATCAGAGGGTAATTAAACTAGGCAAAAACAATCAAATATTAAAGGAAAGAAAACCTTACTCAAGAGTAGAGAGAGGATGAGGAAAAGGATCCCGGCACATGAGTAAAGTATCAATAGCTTGCAGCGATGAGGGTACACAGGAAATAAGCAAATAGCCAATGTTAACACAGGCCAGAAAAACGAGAGGAGTGTCTGCCAAAGTGGATGGCGTTTTACAAACGTCCATGCAAAAAAAGCATCATTTTCAGAAAATACTTGTTCCTGCCAAAGACAATCAAATTGTTAGATTCAAACACAGAAAGAAACCTAATCGGGTAAACAGCAGAGGAGAAAAAACCATACAATATGATGGTTTTAACATAGAAAATGCATTTTCTCCTAAAAAAACATAGAAAATGCATTTAAACACCACAAATACACCTTACAATTGTCTCGGTATATGATATGATGAGTCATACACATATATCAAGCAAAAAAATAGACTCATCTAAGAGCATTCAGCCTTAGAGAAGGTTGTGGTCACCAGAATGTGGCTGGAAACAAACAGAATTCAACCAGAAACAAAAGAGAAGGTTATGGTCATCGGAAAAGGTTTACCGTCACAGGAAAACTGTCAGATAAGAGGGTCTCCAATGACAGTGGGTGAGTATCCTTCTGAGCTCAGAGTGTGGATGTTTCAAAACTGAGAGGGAAACTAGTAAAAGACCTAACTTTCATTTAAGGTCTGAAAAGGGAGTAAAATCTCATTTTTACCCCCTAAAAACCCCAAAATGACACTGGAAAGGAGCAAAACATTCTACTGTGGCTTTTCAGTAGCAGCCTAGGGCTGCTCCACTCCACAACAGCACTTTAGCACCACTATTAATAACTATGAATTCATCAGGTTATCCATTTCTCAACATAGCACAAGTAACTATATCAGGCATAGGCAGACCTAAGCCGTCCATTGAGAGTGACCATAAGTTTCCAACATAGAAAATTTCCCCTTATTATTAGTTTTCTCTTTGAACAGTATAGTAATATGATAATCGGCTATTCGCCAAATGTAGTTCTCTCTTAAAACACTTCAATCAATTCATCTTATAGACTCTCCCCATAATTCGATCTCGGTTCCAACCCTCATCCTGTAGAAGCGATCTGAGAAACCTAATCCTCATCACACCAAACCAGATAGGAAGAAAAAAAAAGGGGTTTTAACAGCGTCTGAGAATCGAAAAAGAAACATCAAACAGGTCAGTATTGCAGAGTGAGAAATTTCTGAGATATCGACGGATCCACATTCAAGCACATACATATTGAACTTTCTGATGTAATCATTGCACGTCAATAATTGCAGAAAGAAGGCTCAAACTCGAAACCAAATAAAAAAAACACTTACAGGGAAAATTTCTAAATGTGCAGGCCAGGTAGACAGCTTTTTCTTCCCAGGACGAACAGTTTTCACAACACGATCACAGCGCACTAAAAGATTTTTTGCGAGTAGAATGTTGGCAATCTCCTCTGTTTCCAAATTCCTATCTGATTCTAGGACGTCTTTGAGCTCCGGATGGTTTTTCAAGAAGCTCACAAAATCCTTCCCTCTAAAATACTCAACACGCGTCTCCTGTAGAACAGCCCACCTTGAAACCAATTCCTTATGATCTCTAACCTTCTCAGCAAAAACCTGGAACACATCTTTCTTGACAACTTGTTTCTGAAAACAAAACAAGACCAACACAGTCACAAATTAAAAAGAGGCAAAAAAGCAAAACTGAACAGCATTGCACAACTGAACATGACCCGCAAAATGACATAGACACATAGTACAAGGTTTCAGAAAATCATGAATTGAACATGAAGTCTAAATCAACAAATAAATCTATAAAAATCTACCAGATCAAATGTCAATAACAACTCAACCACAGTACATTTTCAAGCTTTCCTAATTTCTCTTTTACATTAAAAACACTAGTGAAGTTGAAAAATGAAAAAACAAATATAATCACAGAAAAAACCCAATAAAAAATTGAGCTAAAAATAGGACACTATCACATTCACACCAAATTAAAATAGCTTTTGCCATAACTCATTTCAAATATGATTGTAGTACATTACTGAAACCTAAACCCACCCTAAAATTGAAATCGAAAATTTGATCAGTGACATTTCCGTAGCAACGAAAATGGAATAGAAAACACGTTGAGTCAGATTAACAATGAGAGCAGCAGAGTAAAGAGAATGAAAAATTGAGATGGGAATTAGAAACCCTAACCCTAGGAGGAGCGTCGGAGGTGGGATCTGGTGCGGATGAGCGTCGCACCCTCTTTTTGTCAGCTGCGCTTCCCGAAGACTTCTTCATTTCCTTCGTCTCTTTCAGTTACCCTACGCTGTCTCTCTCTTTCTTTCTTCTATTTTTCTAACATTTTATTAACAACTCATGTGAATCTTAAGATTCAAGACTGTAATAAACTATATTTTATTTATTTATTTTACTATTATTACTTATTATATTGCACAAAATCACATAGGAATAAAAAATAAGTTGAGTCTTCGAGAAAAAAGAAAATGGGTGGAATCAAACTTTATTTAAAGAGAGAGAAAAAATTATAAAAGTGTAAAATAATTTTATATTATAATTTAAGTATAAATCATAAGTTGATTATTTTTATAAAATAATTTTAAAAATTATATTAACAATAACATGATTTGTAATTAAGTGATAATATAAAAATATTTTATATTATTAATACATTATCATTAAACTCATTTAAATAGATTGTTTTTTGTTTAAATTACATATATTCTCTATTTGAAATAATCTTGTTCGGATTAGATAAAACTTTGATAAACGACAAACTTTTTCCTTTAAATATCTAACAATTATATACTTATCCAAGATTTGAATTAGAGACTTGATAAGATGTATTAATCATATGTCAATTGATAAATATGTTTGATGGTATTTAAAATAGATTGTTATATTTATATAATTTATGATCTTAAGTTATATGTGACAAAACTATATATTTAATGTAAAATTGTTTGTTGAAGAAATGGAAAAGTATAAAATGACATCAAAATAATAAATTATAATTTATTTAAAAAGAATAATTAAGAAATTGAATAAATATAATAAGAATAAAAATAAAAAAAATATAAAAATAACTATAAGTTAGCCATTTTAAAAAATATTGCTTAAAATAATATTTCAAAAAAATTATTTATCAAACCGTGAAACATATTTTTTTATTAATGAAAAACTAAAAAATAATTAAAATATTTTTCCAAACATAATCTTAATATGACTAACACATACGTCTTTTACTCTTTTTGTTCATAGTAGCTTGTGATTTGAATTCGATCATTATACTTCTCTTATTGGTGACGATATATAAATTCCAGTATAGATTTTTCTCAGAATGGTAGTTTTCCCTCACCTGCAATAAGGCATACCTTCCCTTAATATATTTTTTTTAATTAAAAAAGTTTGTTTAACAAGTTATTTTATTTAAAAAGGCTTATTTTATATAAAAAAAATATTAGATAATATTTACTTGTTTCTACATGAGTTAATAGACTAGCTTATAGGCTAATGAGAAGAAAAAAAATCAAATAAAACAAAATATAACTTAATGAAAATTAAAACTATTGTTACTAAAAGCATGGAACAAAGGTTGAAATAGGTAGATTAAACTTCATAAGAAACAAATTTATTTATTTAAATCTGTTTTAAAGGTTTTTTTTTATAATCATTATAAATTATAATTAAAATCTTTGGCTTTATGTCATACCTCGGGATATCTTACTAGGTTAAGTTATGTGAATCGGTTATGGAACTAATTTTTAGTCTTTCATAATTTAATTATATTTAATCTATTTTTAAGATTTAATCTCACATTCATTATATTTTACTTAAAATATTATTTTTTTAGAGAAAAAAAGTCTATTTGTTATAAGGACTATAAATTGAGCATAAATTTATCCTTCAATAAAATTACAGCCTTTACTTTTTATGAAGAATATACTTTTTATGATAAATAAATATATGATTAAAAGAACCTTGTAAGATTATTTTATGATAAATAAATATATGATTAAAAGAACCTTGTAAGATTATTTTATCCTTCCACTTTTGTCCCTTTTCATATTAAGTTTGTTGTTGACATTATTTTGTAGTTTTTAGATTTATAACTATTAAGATTAAGATAAAAACAAAATGCATAAAAGATAGAGTTTTATAAAGAAAAAAAATTATTATGATTTAAAAATAACCCATCTCTTACATATAAAAATCTCTCTCTCTCTCTCTCTCTCTCTCTCTATATATATATATATATATATATATATATATATATTTATAAAAATTATACTAGATGTATTTTTTTTGTCTGGGTATTATTAATTATTAATGCATTATATTTAAATCGATAAAATCTACATTTCTTTTTTGCAAATCTGTGTTACATTTATTTAATATGATAAGTAGAAGCGGAAAGATATGTCCAATCATATGTGTAACTTAATTACATTTTCTTTATTTTCTTTTCCAAATTTAAATTCCTCAAAAGGGCGTGTATGAAATAAAATTTCCAAAAACTTACCAACCCATCAGCTAAAATTTTATTGAATATTTGAGATGAGTGCATTATTAGGAGGCCAATAATAGATGTGAAAGTCCATTTTTGTAAGATGACTAGAACGCACTTAATTATATCTCAATACATTAGTTACCAAAATACTCACATTAGAAAAATCAAAGGTCAGTGTCACGCTTGAAGGTAAAGACAAAAAACATTATCTTCAACTCCTTTGCTCGTGTTGTGTTTTGGATATTTGAGTGAGAGAACAGTGAATGAGGAGTTCCAATTCCCATATTCAATTTCAAATGTTCTTCTCCATGCAGCTTCTTTGCTTCTACAAGCACCCACCACCACTGTTTGTACACAATATTAATGAAGGCATTTTTAAGTACAAGAGGTTTTTCACAAACCCTTCTTCTTCTTCTCGTGGCATAGTTCATGCAGTGAAGGAAGATTCACAATCACAGCAATATGAGGTAGACCCAGATAAAGCCAGAGAAGCACTCAAAAAGCTTGATGAGCAAATCCAGTCTCTCTCCAATAAAAAACAAGTCTCCACTCCAAAACTCAGAGGTACTCTTTTCATCTTTACTTATTTTATCATCTGAAACATTTTTTTATCGACAAATAAATATTAATTATTAATTTATTAATTTTTGTTAATAAGAGAATTTGAACTTACAATATCTTTTCTCTTTTATTTTCTTTTTCCACCATGAAGTCAACTTTATCCTCAATGCATAACTTATTGACTAATTCTTGCAGTGTTTGAGTTATTAGTATTATTTAAATTTGTAAAAAAAAAAGTAATTGTTAATATGGTATCTTTATATATTTTTTTATATATAAATTCTCGTTACCCTCAATCACTTTATTTCCAAACAATAGTAACTGAACATGTTTTTCACTGGTACCGAAGGGCTGTGTATGAAATAAAGAAAACAAATTAATTCTTCTTATAAGATTTTCTAAAACAGAGTTGAATGTTTTTTAAGTTTTCAAAAAATTAAAAGCATTTACTATTTTATTTAATGCTTTTTCATAATATATCAACAGTATCTGTAGAAAGATTTATAAATATATATAACTACTCTGGATTTGAACATGTCCCGAACTCATATATAGTGAAATACTTGAACCTTTTGCAGTTTCGGACATGAAGCTTCCCACAGAGCAAGCCAGTCGCAATGATGAGAAGTTAGAAATTTCAGATTCGTTCCTTACAACTTTAGCTGCTGGTCTGGTTCTCTTCACTGTATTTTATAATGTACTATTCTATGCTGTAATTAAGCCTGCCATCGATGGTTCATAACATCTCCATATATGGCTCGTGTGTGTATACATAGAAGAAGAAGGTTTTATAGCATATAAGAACCTCGTTGTTATATATACATATGAAATGGAAGTTGGACTATATCATTTTTCTCACGACTATATATACATACTTACTCTCTTGCATGTTACCAAAACTCTAATTGTGAGTTGTGAGTTAAGGGAATCTAATTCAATTGTTATTTAAGTTATTATAAATTCTTTCATACTATTTTTTATTCCTGCATGCTAAAAAAATATCTGATTATGATACCACTTTGGAAGCAATTACTAATTCTTCTTGCATTTTCTTCAAATTTTCTTTATCATGGTTACCACCAGAGTTTAAACTCTTGAATTAAATTCTCCCGAGCATTTATTTGCAATTATTGTCAAATAGGTTATCTTACAAATATTTTTAAGAAAATATTCTTCAATAGGTTTACCCGTCAAGATAAAAATAATAAGAAGAAAAAGAGCAAAAAAATATTTTTTTTGAAATAAATGTATGTAGAAATAGAGATAAGAATACGAGTAAACTTTCCCTTCTTTAAGAACCCATCAATCAATAAACTAAAATAAGAAAAAGTAAAAATGGCAACAAATTAACTATCATTGATGACTCGTGGTAAAAATGACAAGTTAACTTGTCCAGACATTTTTATAAGAAAAAGTAAAAATGACTGGAGTATCTATCATTGATGTGCCTCAACCTATGAGTGAATGGTGATTCAAAATGTTCAGGGAAGAAGTTACACTCATGGAATTTTTTTATGACTGTGATTCATTACTAACATTTGCATCTACCAGCAAGATGGTTTTCACAAAGAGAACTGGTAAATGGTAATCTAGCAGCTCATTTTCTTGCCTCTTTGGCTTTTTTTTTCGGTGAAGAGGTCTCTCGTCAATTGGACCCCATAAAGCAAGGACTAATATTGTGTTTCGCTTGAATGTGAATCTTTGTTGGTTGTTCAGGTGGTTTTTTATATTGATCTAGTTCCTTGGACTCTTAAAATAGGTGATAAATTTATATAGAATTAACAAACTCTATAAGGTTTCTAGTTGGTCACATTTATAGAGAGGCCACACTTGTACATATAGGATTGTCTCTCATGTTTTTTTTTCAATGATTCTCTTGGTGGGTACAATTCAATATATTTAAGAAACAACTCAACTGAATTAATAACAATATATAAAACAAAATTTAAAGAAATTATGATGTATAAATTTGCACAATTAATTTTTATATTAGTTCATTCTTTCCCACTAAAAGTTATATCTAATTCTCAATCAATTCTGAGAGAAATTTTTCACTACAACTTAATTATACAATCAAGACACTTCACTTAACATTATTGGGATACCGCACCCAATTACGCAACTCTTCTTTAGGGATGCTTACCCTAAACTGCTTGAAATCTATTTTGCTCAAACAACATCAAGTACCAATAACATGCAAACTCTAGTGTGCAACCTTGAAGCAATCTTCAAGAAATCAAAGAGAGGATTTGAGTGCAGTTTTCTCCAATGTAACACCAGTTTTTCAATAATATTTTTGAACACAGAGACTTTTTTTTATTAGAAATGAATGAGCTTCCAAATGGGCCTCTGTTATAGAGTAATCAATTGTTTTTTTTTTACGTAATTGATTAATTGTCTCGAAGTAATTTATCACTGACTTATAATTAATTATCTAATACAGTTTTTCAAAATGGCAATCAATTACTACTCACACAGAAAACCAAATTTTTAGCTCTTTGAAGTATTCAATTACTATAAGTAATGAAAGTCACTAAGTATAACCTTAAAATAATCTATTAATGGATATTATTTAGAGAATACTTATGAGTTATTGGTCCAAACAGATCATCCTAGAGATTTAGAGTTTTAAGAAGATTCACAAATATAAAGATATGAAAACTTATATGTTGGGAACTCATGCCAACGCCATTGATGATAATAAAGATAAGTACATCTAGCCAAAGATACTTGACAGCAAAGTGTATTAAAAGATATAAAGGGTTACAACTCAAATAAAATGCAATAAAAGTGAGAATATAAATGAAGTCATATAAAAAATTAGTGACTTAATCTAGCAACATATTCGAAAACTTGAGAGTTTGCATCATTTATATGTTTTGATCTCAAGTTTGTAAGTATCGTTAACATATTTTATATTTGAGATATTATCTATTTAGGTGTTTGGTGGACCGTCACAATTTTATCTTTGGTAAAATGAGTCTCAGTAGGTTGAGAGAAGAGTGTTTATAAATGACATGTGGTCTTGACTCCTAAGTGATATAGAGCTTTGAGTCTATTGAAATAAGCTTTATGGTCGAAGCTAAAGGACAAGAATGGCTTAGACCCTCTTTCTAGCACCAATGTTCCGACCTCAAGTTCGCAAACATCATTAATGTCTCATATATCTAAGGTATTGTTTGTTTAGGTGCTCGATGGGTCGTTACGATTTTGTCCCTAGTAAAAGATGTCTCAATAGGTTGAGATGAAAGAATGTTTATAAAAACTTATAATCCCAACTCCTAAATAATGCCAAACTTTATGACTATCAAAGCACTCTATTTATTCTTCCTTTCGGAGTTTATCAAATTCTCCTTATATTTATGTTTGACTTTTGATCTTTTTGTTCTTGTGGACTCTTATAGTGAGTCATGAATCTAAATAGATGAATTATTATAGATTGTGATTGTGAACTGCGATTTATATTTTTATATAAACTTTATTCTATATTTATGTAGATTTTTGGGATAATGTCCCTCATAAATCATTTAGTAAAGTGATCAATTTAATATATATATATATATATATATATATATATAACTCCAAATAAAAAGTGATTTTTGTTTTTAATGGTGTTTGGATAAGGAATTTTGAGAGAAAAGTTTAATCATTTAAGTGAATTTAAAATATTATATGCTCATATAACTTATTCGTATATTAAATTCAAAGAAGTTTTTAAGTGATAAAACTTTAATATTTTTTTTCTAACCAAAATAAAAAATTACAAATAACACTTAAAATGAAAAAAAAAACCCTGAAATTACACATAAAATTTACTTATAATAAAAATCAAATTACTCCTCTATCGTAAAAAAAAAATTACAAAAGTTAAAATTATTTTATAAAAGGAAATAATTTAATTAAAGTAATAAAATTCTCATAAATGAAACCTAAAATAATATTAATAATCACAGGATTGCGCTACAAATTTTCAGGTAAGAACACACAATACAACGCTGACTCTTCCTCCTCCTGTTCCTACTTGTGCGTTTCCACTGTCATCAGACACTGCTCACAGCAATCACAGTTACTGGAAATCTTTATAGTCAAGCCTCTCAGATTCGTTGCTTCCACCATGGAGGAACAAATCCCATTTAAGAATCTCCATAGCAGAGAGTATTCGGGTCACAAGAAGAAGGTACCCTTTTGCCCCTTCTCTCTCCCCCTTTCTCGTTCATGGTAAACGCGTTCAAAGCTCAAAACTTTCGTGCTTCAATGCTTCGGTTTGTGAGAAAGATAAGCCCTTTCTCAGTTTTTCTGTTAGAATTCTGAAATGGGTATTTTTGTTTTTTCTCCAATAGGTGCACTCTGTGGCTTGGAATTGCATTGGCACAAAACTTGCTTCTGGTTCCGTGGACCAAACTGCGCGAATATGGCATATTGAGCCACATGGGCATGTAAGATTACTCTTAATTGATCCCTTTTTTCTCTGTGTGTGGCTAAATTTTGTATTGATATATTTTCTCATAAATAGCTATCAGGAGAATGAGACAGCAAATTATGTTGTTTTATTTCATGGATTAGAGGAGACAAAGGGCTTTTATATTAGCCTTAGGTCTAGGCCAGTCTTTTGGGTTGTTGTACCTGAATATGGCTTCAGAGCTAATGGAATAAAAGGGCATATTAGCCACATAAAGATTTCATCATTTGAATGGAGAAAGCATAAATTAATGTTTACAAAGAAATGTGGTAGGTTTGCTGTTTGTGAAAAAAATTGAGTGGCCTTAGTATCAATATCTTGTTTGATAATCTCCACTTTGAAATTACTGTGGGAACTTTTAATGAATTCAAGCAATGTCTTTCTATTACTTTTGGTGGATGAGATAACATGACATCATGTGATTTTTTTATTTGTTGGAAATCGGAATGTCATATAACCAAGGATTAATCCTTAGAAGATGTTGCCATAAGGAAGAGTAGAACTTATTTAGAGGGGTATCTTGAGCAGGGGAAGGACAAGGGGTCAGTTGGGATAAAATAATGGATGAGGGTTATCTAAGAATCACTGCCCTTTGATTACATTTCCATGATCCAAAATGACTGTACTATCAGAGAATATGTGTCTAAGAATTAGGACTTGTTGGACCAAATTCAAATCAATAAGTGCATTGCAAATTATGTATAATCTGGAAGGAAATTCTTATCAAAGTTGTAGATCAACTGTGAATTTTTCCACTGGCTTCTTGCAAGAAATGAAACATTATGTTGTGATATGGGGGGTGGGGGTACAATCGAGAAGGTTAAGTATGGTACCCTTTCTGCAATTCTCTTTTAGTTTTTGCTGCTTCTTTTGTGTCATTGTAAGCAATTTTATCTTTCTCATTATTTTGTGGTTAGAAATTTTATTTTTCTGTTTTGTGTGATTGGGTGGGGTGTTTATTGTAGGGCAAGGTCAAAGATATTGAATTGAAAGGTCACACTGATAGTGTGGATCAGCTATGCTGGGACCCCAAACATGCTGATTTGATTGCAACTGCATCGGGTGACAAGACTGTTCGTTTGTGGGATGCTCGAAGTAAGTGATCATTTAGTTGCTCAATTTATTTTGATTTGTCATATCAGAAGGGTGGAGATTTATTATTGGCTTTTTATAATTTGGGAGACCTGTAATCCATTGTATGGTTATATTCTCTTAATCCCGTGCAAACCTACCATATATGCAATTGGAATGCACAAATAATTGGTTTATTTACTTGAAAATATTTCTACTGGCAAGATAAAAGCTTTCGTCGATGAATAATTAGAAAAAATGCTAATTGAGTTAGCTTAAAGGAAATCTAAAATTATGTTAACAGAGAATATTTATTATTTTTTCTTTTGAGGGAGGGGTTTTGAAAAAAGTTGCTCATGTTTGGTTTCTGCAGGTGGAAAATGCTCTCAACAGGCGGAACTTAGTGGGGAGAATATTAACATCACTTACAAACCTGATGGGACTCATGTAGCTGTTGGTAACAGGGTATGTGATACAACCCCTTTCATTTGCTTTAAGCTCTGAAGGGCTGATGTGGTGACTGGATATGTCAAAATCGACTATATACTGTTATGTTTGAATTGTTCTTGTTCTAGAATCATTGGGTTTGTAGTTAATAAATAGACTATGTCTATGATTCTCTTGCTATTTTTAAGCATGTTAAAACCATATCCTGTTGTTTTGTATTTCATAGGATGATGAATTAACAATACTGGATGTTCGGAAGTTCAAACCAATTCATAGGCGCAAGTTCAATTATGAGGTATTATCTAGTTTATACTTCATTCTTGCTGTCTGGTCTGTTTCTGTCAGTTTATTAAAGCCTATTTTCGAGGATAAGAGATGATATTGAACCTTGAAAATTATGATCAACTTGTCTTTCATTATCTGTTACCAGTTTAATTGGTAAAATACATGTATTGTACTTATGTTAGTGTATTCTTGTTGTATTGAGCCCGTTGACGCATTAGTATATGTTGTATATAAATATATCCTTGTACTTATTTTTCATTTAAGTTTATTCATATTTTTTGGTTTTTTACTACTATATTTGTTGAGTAAGAGTGACTTACAATTTCCATGCCTTGAAACCTGATATGTCTTTTAAAAATCGATAGAATGTTGTTTTTTCACTACATCCACTCCAATGTAAGTTTCAAGGATTCACCCTATATAGAGAATATTATGTATTACTAGCTGTACGAGCATCATAGTGCTTCTGCTTCCCAACACACACCGTCACTTTCTGAACTACCTGTGTTTTCTGGTTCCTAGCTTTTGTTTTCTTCTCTTTTTGCATTCATCTCACCTGAAATTTGACTCCTTCAACATCTTTCATTATTATACTGTTCCGGAGTTCATTGTTTTGCTCAATTGCACTAAACTTATGCCTTTTTCTTTTGGGGGTTCATACATGTCCATCTATGATTACACATTTTCAAAACTTAAAAAAGTGAGCATCCTTGCTGTTTACCACAATGAACTCAATAATTCCTGTGCTTTCCTAGGTAAATGAGATTTCTTGGAACATGACGGGTGAGATGTTCTTTCTAACAACAGGAAATGGTAAGATCATTCTTTGACTTCGTACTTTCTAAAATATGAATCTCAACTTGGACTCTGATAAAGTAGAAAACTTTCTTATATTTTTATTACTTGCTCACCTTCTCAGGGACTGTGGAAGTTCTCTCTTACCCATCTCTTCGACCTCTTGACACTCTCATGGCCCATACAGCTGGTTGTTATTGCATCGCAATTGATCCAGTAGGAAGGTACATTTGTTCTTTCTGGTCTCATTAATTGCACTTCAATTAGCAAGGTAGTATACAAATGCACAACCATATCTGATTCTAAAATTTTAATTGTCTATCTTCATTTCCTTCAATAGAATATCTTTAATTTTCATAGAAAAGTATCTATAAGTACATAAATAGATAATGTCATGTTATTGCCGCAGATATTTTGCTGTTGGAAGTGCTGATTCCCTTGTAAGTCTGTGGGATATATCAGAGATGCTCTGCGTGCGTACCTTCACAAAGCTGGAGTGAGTTTTCCTCAGCTTCATGTTTGTGTATTCAGCTTTTGTTTTTCAGGTTATAATGATCGTGTTTCTTGTGACAAATGTGGCATGTTATGCTTCTCAGATGGCCTGTCCGGACAATTGGCTTCAATTATTCTGGAGATTTTATTGCTTCTGCAAGTGAAGACTTGTTCATTGATATTGTAAGTTACACATGACATTTTTTTATTTTTGTTTTCTAACTCATCTTTTGCAAAACTTGGGCTTATCCATCTATCAAATGATTGAAATTTAATTTGCATCTTGTTTGCTACTACTTTATGAAACAGTCAAATGTTCATACTGGAAGAACAGTGCATCAAATTCCTTGTAGGGCTGCTATGAACAGTGTTGAGTGGAATCCTAAATACAATTTACTTGCATATGCTGGTGATGACAAAAACAAGCATCAGGCTGATGAAGGTATAATCTTTTTGGGTACATGTGTAGTGTTAATGGAAACACAAAGAATCACAATATGCCGCAGTTAACTTCTGTGCTTTTTGGTTGCAGGTGTTTTTCGCATTTTTGGTTTTAAAAATGCTTAGTATATATGGCAGGGGCACTGTTTTTACTGGTTTGAGAATGCAAACAAAGGGGAAGACTGAGAGAGCCTAATGGAGGTTGATTTGTAATCTGAATGAATTTGATTATTATGTGTAGAACAAGGGGCAGCATTCACGGACATGAATAGTAGTAAGTAAAAGGGATATTTTTTTTTTCCATTCTTTAGTAATTGTATGGAAAAATGATATCGTTCAACAGCACATTGCCCTATACAAGTTGTGACACAAGTTGTGACCAAATTGTTATGTATTTAGACATAATAGTTCTTTTACTTTTTACACCGCTCTCCCATCAGAATGGTTTGGTAATTGATGACATTAAAGGACAACAGCACAAATGGTATTTTGGAATGCTGAGTTTGAAATGTTCGCGCTAATGTCGAGTTTCACTTTCTGTATGGATCTCCAAATCGTTTTTATTTTTCCGTGGATCACCAACACTTTTTTTTAGATCGGCTGGATCACAAACGCTTGATTGGCCATATTTTATTCTTCTATGTTACTCAGGTAGAAAGGAGCATGGTTGTTGAGTGAAAGCTGTTTTGGGATAAGGAGCATGATTGTAGAATGAAAGTATAATTTTGTGGAAAATGAGAGAATAACTTAAGAGTGCGTTTGGACGAGAGAATTTAAAATTGAGAAATTTTAAATTCTAAGAATTTCAAATACTTCAATTGAAATTCTTTTATTTTCAAAATTTTGTATTTGGATAGAAAAAATTAAAATTGTGAGGGTGAAAGGAAATAAATGTAAAGAGAGGAGAAGATATATTTAGTGTGTTTTCAAAGAGAAGAATATTGATGTTGCATGAGGAGGCGCAAGGGAACCGAGACATGACGAGACATACCACCATACTTGATCACAACATTCAGTCAACAACGCAAGGCATGATCCACCTAGGCCTTCTACGCTGGCAAGCACCTCTATCGCGTGATAGACAGCGGCGTTCGCTCTCTTGACTGGTGGGTGCAATTCTACTTGTTTTTCTACGCTCGCACTCAATTGACGCTCCGTGAACTCAGGCAGTGTTTCTTGAGAGAAGAGGATCATCAGCGTGAATGAAGAGTCATGAGTTCAAGAATGAAATTTCAGAAATTTTCAGGATGAAGGTTATAAAAGAAATACACTAACGTTTTGAAAGGTTCTTTTATCAAGAAGAAAATTTTAATTTCTCACCTTTTAAAAAAAAATTAAAATTTTATATTTTTAGTTGTTTGAAATGAAAATGGAAGTATTTGCTCCCTTATATTAACACTGGCTAGATTACTATTGCAGGAAATTGTTGTTCTGGCGCTTATTAAATACTTACTTTTTTTGCAATATAGGCTCCAAAAATGAATTGCATGTTTCTTCCAACAAATGGTAATGAGTCAAAATTGCTCTTCAGATACTTCAATATTTTATTTTTTTTTGCCATGAAAGTTCCAAAAAGTGAATTGCATATTTTATTTCACAATATATTCCAACAAATAGTAGTGCAGAAAGAGTTCCCAAACATTGTAGATATCTGGAGCACACAAGAGGTGTTGCTTTCAGAATAGAAAGAACTACGCTCTTGAAGGATCTCCAAGTAACAATAAGTCGTACTTTGAGACCCCTCATCAACTAACCAAAATCAGCAACACAATCAAGGGAAAAAATCTTCTCGTATCAATGAAAAAATCAACTAAATAAGTGTTTATCCTTGCGAGAATGTCTGGACTTGATGAATCCTTGTATCAATGAAAAAATCAACTAAATAAATGTGCATCCTGTCTCCCATAGGTGGTCCTGTGTATATATGACATATGCTCCAGCCCCCTCCTTGCAAAATTTGAACTTTGCATTGAAATCTGAGGCCTCTTTTATTAACATCATGATTCAAAAGGGTTTGCCTAATCTATCGGACCAAATCTGCTTCATTCCCCAGCAGAGGCTAAACAAGTGCAAGAGACACAAACCATAAAAACAATAAACCAATCAAAAATCATCTCTTCATATGACTTCTAAGATAGTTAACTTCCAATCAAAATAGTTAAAAAGCAATTTTAATCCCAAGTATTTTGAAGATAGTTACTTTAAAAGCTATGATCTTTTTTTTATTATAATTGATGAATTTGATCCCTCAACCTAGTATTTAAAGTTCAACAAAGAATGACTAAATTCACCAAGTATACAAGGGTCAAAATAAGAGTTACCAATTTATAGAAGACACAAAATCATCTTTTGACCAAAATTTAACTATACCCTTCTAAAATAGGATTTTATAAAATAGTTTATTCAATAACAAAACCAATGAACACAAACAGCATAACAAGATTTGATGTGAGGGAGAAAAAGAAACTTTACCACAACAAGTCCCTCAGCAAGATCCACCAAAGCCCATGCTCCAAGGAGAGCCAGATCCAAGGATCACAGGCCACAGAGGACAAGCTTGGAAGCAGGAAACACCAAACCTGAAAAGCAAACAAGGGAAATGGTGAGCAAGTTCTTTGAACACCAAGTGAGTGGCCTCCACTTGATCTCAACACTTGAGCTCTTCATCCTCTTCCCACTACTACTACTATTAGGCTCCTTAGAAAGATCAAAGCTTGCCCCTTTCATCCTCAACTCCTGAATGCACCTTGTCACAGCCCTCCCATCATTCCTCTCTCTTTGCAAGTGCCCCCACACCTTCCAATACCTATGCACCTTCATCTGCAAAGGGAGATATATAAAGTTGGTCTAGTGGTGAAGGGAGAAGTAAAGGGGAGAGAATTCGCAGGTTCGAATCCTCTTGCTAGCAAAAACTAAAAATACTAGCACCTAAAAGTTGCCGATATAAAAAAATAAAAATAAAAACTTCACCTGCACAAGAACCACAAACACAAAGGAGGTGCAAAGGGACACCATGGAGGGAAGCCACCACTTGTGACAAACACTATGGTGGGCTTGTTGTTGGGCTTTGGCCCAAGACGTGAAAAGGAGGGTTAGGAAGAAGGCATGGAAGATGAAGAAGAATGAGGAGAGTTGAAAGAGTTCAGCTTTGATGGTATCCATTCTTGTCTCCTTGTGAGCAATGCGTTTGGAGAAGAGCTCTTCCTCTCTTTGCCATAGCTTCAGGAGCAAGAGGTGCCCGGGGCTCTCGGAGATTTCGGTTAGAGGGTGGTCCTCTATGGCCTCAATCATGTTGCTTGTCATGGAACACAACACGTTCTTGTGATGATTATGCTCTTGGTCTACTGGGATTTCTACTATGTGGGTGTCTTTTGTTTCACCCATTGTTGTTGTTGATGTTTGATGTTTGCAAAGGATTGAACTGAGAATGAAAAATGTGAATGGTTGTTGCAGAAAGCGTAGAGAGAGAAAGAGAGAGATGTAACTGAAGTTGTTGAGAGAGAGAGAGAGAGAGAGATTTGGAACGTTATATACCATTTTGATACTCAACCGTTACATTTAAGGTTCCAACGGTAACATTTCTTATTTTTAGTTTAGTATTAATCTCAACGGATACTTATGTTCTGTTATGTTGAAGCCTTTTCACACCATGCCGTCAACAATTAGTTTTTTTTTTATATTTATAAAATGCATGTTAAGAAACAAATGAAGGATTTAACTAGAAAACTTTAATTAACTAAAATATACGCAAACTTATACGTTCTAAATTCTCTTATAAAATCTTCCGACCAATCCTCTTATTTATAAGATAAAAGAAAGTGCTGAATATGTTGTATGTTTCCAAAATATATCAAGTGTATTTATTAGCTTTTTATAAAATATTTTTAAAAAGTATAGGAGAACATAATATTACTCGGTTATCTAATCGAAGACCTTCATTTATTTATTTTTTTGTAATAATTAATTTAAAAATTATATTTATGGTAATTTTTAATTGAATGAAATTGTACAAAAATTATACAGTGCATGGAAATTAAACTATTTGGTGAATTGGAACGCAAAATAACTGAGATTAATTTTATACAATGCAAAAACTGGATGCCTATAAATCAACAGAGATTAAAAATTGTACATCACTTTACTGTATTCCAATAAATCAAGATCATATAATTAAACAGAAAATAAATCATTAAGGTTAGGTTGTCTAACTTGAGAACGAAACTACTTTCAATTAAGCTAAAGAAAACTAAAACATTTTTAATTTTTTTTATTATTAAATTTCATTCTTGCCTACTTTTATAGTTCTACTTATTTATTATTTACTTTATTCTTTATTCTACTTTTGCTAAATTGTCGTTTCAACTGTTTTTTTTAAATAAGTATTTATTTTTACTCAAGAAAGTGACCAACTCTTAATCCAACTGCGTTTAGCCCACTAACTTGTAGGAAAAAGAAAAGCTTTGGTCTAACCTAAAAAAAAAGCAGGCTTGACTAAGAAGATTTCAACTCAAAATTGGTCCATGCATGTCTCAAACCTATAACTTTTACATTATCATTATTACGCTTTAACTAATTGACCTAATAAATTAATTATGTTAAAAAATAATTAATGTTATTATATATAAACTAAATTTTTTATTAACCAACAGATCCGTATAAGACTTACGAATTAACCATATGTAAGTCTCATCCGTATGAATTATATGTAAGGGTATTTTTTATTTTTTTTTCCCCTCTAATTGCGGGTGTATTGGAAAAAATGCTAGGTGTAAGAAGAAAATCCCACAGGAAGGTAAGTGGTTTTTTCTGAGAGCTATCTTTTGGGCTGGGTTTTGATTATATTTCTTGTTGGTGGATTATGAGTTTCGCTACGAAATATTTATTTTGTTTTGCAAAAGAGTGAATAATAGGATGATAAATAGGTAATAGTATATATAAAAAAAAAGTCCATAATCCATTCCTAAATTATCGTAGCAAGTAGAAATTTCAGTATTTCTCTTTAGTCCTTACATTTGAAATATGTGTTTTTTTTAAGTCTTTGTACGTGAATTTTGATAAATTGTTATTTTAGTTTCTTACATAATAAATTGGTACTTTATGAGTTTTTTAATTTAATCTAAAATATTTTTAAGAAATTTATATATAAATTTTAATATATTTTTACTTATCTTAAAAATATTTTAGATTAAATTAAAAGAAATACTTTAAAATTAAAATATAATTTTTTTTGAAAAATATTGGTTTAAATTGATAATTTGGACCATTTTTCACTGATTTAGACTAATATGACTGACACCAATTTTAGAAAGAGACAATTTTTTGAAGTTACCAGAACATTTACCAAATATGTTGTCTATCTGACCAATCAATCGGTTCAATTTTTGAAACAATAAATTCAACGAAACTTAATAGAGTTTAGCAAAAATGAAAAAATAACAATTTCATTGTTTATATATTTTATGATGGAACAAAGTAAATTTCTCATTTCATTGTTTAGGAAGTAAACAAAATTAAATGAGTTATAATTTTTTATTCTTATATTATCCATATTTAAAACACCAATATTAAAATTAGATAAAGGGTGAAAATCATATTAATAAAATATTAAATATACTGTCAAAAAAATATTAAATATAAAAAAATGGACCAACGTTTTTTTTTTTTTTTTGTCTTTTCCATTCTTAACCCGGCTCATCATGTGGAACAAACAACAAAGACTAGCACCCTAGCCTCGGTAGTTAAGTAGCTAATATCAACGAGTTATTTCCAAGTTTGTGTTATAAAACATACCATAACAATTTCTTTTTTTCATTTATGCTATTGTTTTGAAAGGTTATATCCTGCATTTTAATGGGTTTTGCTTTTGCATGGATATTCACTAATCAGTTTGTATATCCCATGAACAATAATTAAGGCTCGGTAATGGCAAACAATAAGGTAACTCTTTCAATTAATTCATTTTCTCCACAAGTGCCTCCATATGTCTCTATAGCACCTTCATTATTAGTATTCTTTTCCTTGTGGGCATTATCTTGAAAAATTTTCCACGTTTGTTTTTTAGCACCCTTCATGAGCACTTTCCCCCTTATTTGCATAGTCGAGAGTCAAATATCAATTTTTTTATATATAAAAAATTTATTTAAGAGTATAATTATAATTAAAGATCATGATTATGCATCAATCATATTATACCATACTAATCTTATTCATTTATCTTGAACTTGAAACACAATTTCTCATGTTTGTTTTTCAATTTTTCTTGTGTTCTTTTTCCTTCCTTAAATGCAACGAATAACATTGATAATGTGAAATTTTTTTATTTCCTTTATGGAATAAATTGTAAGTGATTGTATATGACAAATTTGCTAAATTTTATAATATTTATTTTAATTAAAAGTCATATAAAAACAATTTCTAGTTTATTAGCAGTATAAAAAGTTTTACGATAAAAAATACATGTCTACTAAACTCATCTCCAATAATGCCTCCCCTTTTATTATTCGGATTATCTTGGGAATAATTCTTGTCCATGGCACCCGTTGTACTCTAGTTAGAAGAATTTCTTGTTCAGAGATTAAAATCCTGTCATATCCTATCAAATAAAAAATAATACCAGCAACACATCCTTCGTAAGTTATTACTATTAAATAAGATTCGCATAAGTCTTACAAATTAAAAATAATTTTTTTATCATGGGAAAACCCTATATTTAATTAATTGATTGGACACAATTTTTTCCCTTACTAAATGATGCATTGGAATCCTTTACTTGATAATTGATAGTTATATCAATTATATTTATTTATTTATTTATTTATTATAATTGTTAACAAATATTATGACATGTTTAATTTGATCTCTATTAAAATTTAGATATTATATCTTATGAGTTATGGATAGTCACTTTTATTAGTGAAGGTTTTAATTTTTTTCATTATTTATAAGAAAAGTTTTCTTTTTAATGTTATGAAATTATAAATATTATATTGTTTTTTATTTAACATTATGTAATATGTTATTTTAAAAAATAAAATTATATCATCTATTTATTACGGATTCAATCACAATTAAACAATTAAATCTTTAATAAGTACCTTCACCCATTTGCATGACTGATCCAATTTTAACACCAATATAAACCTACTTATAAATACACTTTAACTACACTATTTAAGTTTAGAGAATTTTCAAAATTAACTACCTTCTGATGGGTTAATATATCTTAATATAGTAGCACTAGCCACAAATTAAAAGACTATACTTATATCTTTGAATATTGCAAATGGCTATTCGGACATGGATTGATGGAACTGCTACAACTTCTTGTGTGTTTTTGTGAAACACTTTTAGTAAAACTTTAATTATATATTAATTATTTTAAATATAAGAATAGTTTAAACGTACAGTAATTTATTTGATGATAATAAATATAATATATAGTATTTGTTTTATAAAGTAAGCATCTCGTTGACCGATCCAAAAGTTTAGACTATTAAATA
The DNA here is from genome assembly GCF_000004515.6 of Glycine max. Lineage (NCBI taxonomy): Eukaryota > Viridiplantae > Streptophyta > Magnoliopsida > Fabales > Fabaceae > Glycine > Glycine max. The sequence goes on from NC_038244.2 coordinate 44,700,289, forward strand.
AAAGAACTTGATGATCAATTATGCATGATGTATGATACTCCTTTAGTCCTTGTCCATTCGTTGCAATAAAGCACTAAACCTAGAAATCTTGAATTGAGTACTTTTCACTGAGGCACCTAGCTAGCTACTCCATCTTGCATGACATTAATTAATTAAGGATGAAATTACGAAAGGACAGAGTAATTGCCATTAGTGTGAGAATATATATATTTGAGTTCTGCCCCCATGCATGCCTATTCATGATCCTTTATTTTGTTCCATTACAATAAAGGAAAAAAAATTGTTTTTGCATGGGTTCTTTTCCAATTCTTTGAGAATTATTTGGGTGCTGATTGGAACATCTTCCTCATCTTTAAATCTCTGTCACACATTAATTTACATACACGAAGGGGACAGGATGAGCCTTCACTTTTTCGACTAAAGTTATGCAAATTTGTTATTGGAGGCATCCCATGATGAATGAATCACCTACACTAGCCATTGCTTGTTATATTAAAATTATTTTGTTAAAAACGGACAAGAGTTTTTTTTTATATAAATTATGTATCATCATACAATATGATTTGTAATTTTATTACAATAACTTTTACAACACTATTTTGTCTTTTTATTTCTCTTTAATATATCATATAATTTATTTCACACTTCTCTTTCCTCTCTTATGATTATATATATAAATACATATATATATATATATATATATTCATTTTTGTACAATTTTGTTGTACAAAGACATTCTCTCTTTTTTATGGAAATCCAATTCCAATATTCTTTATAACTTAGTCAAATAGGTGATGATCTTTTTAATTTAATCAACGAAAGTGTTATGATTTTTCAACCTTCCGACCTTTTCGAGAAGATGGATGCCAAAAATGTTACGGGTTCTTCATTATAGTTAAACAAACGTTTTTATGATCATTATTAGATCCGAGGCATATATTGCCTTTTTGGTTTTTTATCATTGAGGGATAAAATAAGTGCAGAAACTTTGAGTTTGATTTGACTCATGTGCAAAGGATTTTAGTTCCATGTTTGCATCCATTAGTTTGATCATATTTCATCTTGTATCTCTCTCTATTATTATGAATGAAATGAAAATAATATTCTTTCATCCTCTAAAAAAAAGTTGAACTGGTTATCTTCTCTAGTACTCAGCAAAAAAAAAAATCTAGTCTAGTGTAAGTTATTCATTAGCTAGATCGGTTATGCAATTAATTCGGTACAAAGTAATTTGAGATGGTTTAAAACTCCATTGAAACATTTAAGGCCGAATAATGAATTGAACTGTGTTGCTTTTTTTCTTCTATATTAATAGGAATGTAAAATTTCATTAGCGATATATTAAACATATATGAGATCATTTTTTTAAGGGAAAAGTTAAACATGTGATCTAGTAATTAATTTAAATAACATCAACACCACAACTATAAGTTAATTATAATATTTTACTTATTACGTTAAACTATACACAAATATTTAAATTATATATAATATAATTTAATTCAAATGGTTGACGTAACCACATCAAGCTATGTTGCGTTTATGTGAATAAAATTAATTTATTTAACAGAAAAATTCATGTTTATTTATCATCGTGTACAAAATTTCATTAGACCAATGATAATTACGGATCACGAGCAGGATTAGTCTTTAACCCAGTGTATTGGAGGATAATTCAGACTCTAATAAAATAAAATAAAAACTATATATGATTTGACTTGACAAAATAAAAAAAATTATATACCATTTGACTGGTTAAAACATATTGGTTCAATGAGTTAATATGTTAATTTTAAAAATTATTACATACTTCTATATAATTAGGGATGAGAATGTTAGATGCATGAACTATTTCACATCACACATAACTTGGATCAATTTTTTTTACTAAACAAATTAAGACTTTTTCTATATATATATAGAAGTAAATCAACTCTGAATAGATTCCTCCCCTCAAAGGTACTTGAAATGCTAAAATCGCCACTTGCAGATTGTTTAAAGCTAAATGTGGACACTCGACAACACAAAATTTGGAGGTATTCTAAGAGATTAATTATAAATGACGGACCATTTTCATGTCATGTCATTTGGAGAACTAACAAGAAAGTGCCTCCTCGTGATGTAGTTGAAGTTCTAACCTTGAGATGTTCATTAAAACAAAGAATTTCAGCAAAAAGAGTTCTATCATTGAAATGTGGCATAAAATTTATTCTACATCTACCATGCATTTCCACTTGGTGAATTGGTGGAGGTAGAATCAAACTCACTAATTTTGATTAACAACTCTCACAAAAATAGTGAAGCGACAAAACTTAGATACATTATTGGTGACAACCTGCGCAATTGTACAACAAGCCTTTACTTTCATGATTCATCTCTCTTTCACGTGCATGTAGATAGGAAATAAACCTAGCTAGCTACATGGTTGTTTGTATGTTTGATAACTCCTTTTGGCTGTACTTAACACCATCTTGGCATACGAGACTAGAGGTGTCCACCTGGTTTCTAATCCATGTGCTAACCTTGTCTAGTCTAATCCAAGTCACTCATATATCAATCTACACTTATGTTGTGCTTGGTTTCTTCTCTAGGAGAGTAAAATAGAAAAGAAATTTTGTGACTTTTTTCATATCTCTTATATTTCATTTTAATTTAAATATTATTTTTTATTTTATCCTCTCAATCAAACACAATACGAGAGAAAGACTGAAACAATAAATATAATAGGTACATATGGTGGTAAAAAAGATAGATATAGATAAATTAAGGGTCTCAATAGAATCAATGTCCTAAAGTGTTGGAGTGTTTTTTTTTCTTCGAAATATTATTGGGGTGTCTAAAATAGTCTAATTTTTATAGATAATATATATTTTTAAATCAATGTCTATTTAAAAAAAGGTGATAACATCACATTAGTTTAACAATAAATTTAAAAATACAATTTACTAAAAAAAATAATTATATGTTATTGACAAATTAATGTCAATGTTTCTCTTATGTTATCATTGACAACATGAACTAAAACCAAAAAATTTAAATCTTAAAGTGTTAAAGAAAAACATTAAAAGACTATAATAAAAAACAAAATAGAAATAAAAATTATTTAAAGTTTCTTTTTTAATACAAATGTAGTGTACATCAAACATAGGATATTATATAAGAATTTATTGTGTCCTTATCTTATTCTACTGTTCCCTTAAAAAAAATCTTATTCTCCTGTTATCCAACTCTTGTACTTTATTTATTTTAATTATAATAATGCTTGACTTTTATTTAATTGATATAACTCCTTTTTCAAAGGCCCTAATATCAAAATTAATCTAAAAGATTAGTTTAACTTTTTTAAAATAGTTAAATAAATCAAACTCTAAATAGACTAATGGTCCTAAATTCTAAATTAACTGTACGTAGGTAAGTGAACTTAAACTTATAAATAAATTAATAAAAAATATATAATTTCAAAATATTATAGTAAAAATTTGCAATATTATTATTAACTTAAATTAGTTAGTTTGTTAAGATTAAAAGACCTATTAAATGACTTAAAATACATCATTTTTTGCTATTTTTTTTTTCAAATCTTAATTAACTTATTTTAGCCTAATTAATCTTGATCCGAACTAAACCAAATTAAAATCTCCGAACATCGAACTAACTTATTTTCAATCTTATTTTTTTTAAAAGGCATTTTCAATCTTATTATTCAAAGTGAATTATTTTTTATTCCCTTCTAAATATTTTTAGACCAACGTTATTGTTATTTTGTCCAGCACATTAATTAATTAAACAAAGCATTTGGAACCATTTTGATATATCATTTAGACTTTATTTTTTGGACGCAAGTCACGTAACCTACCATTATTTATACATTTTAGACCGAATAAAGGGTACCTTTTGGGATTAAAAAAACAAAGCAAGCTTATATAGACGAAACCCGGCGCAACGACATCGCAGGCGATCATTTTCACCATCCACAACTTTATAGGATCAAATTCAGATCTAATAAAGAAAGAATCAAACATTAGTTTATGTTTTCAAATGTTTTTGATTCTGTAGTAGCCAATTTACTAATGAGTAAAGTTGTGTACTATGTAAACAAAATATTCTTTGTTCATATTCTATTATATCTTTTAAGATGGTATTGCGCAGATTCTTTAAAGGGTGAAGGAATATTGTGATAACTTCATTTTACTGTATTGGAAGCAACTAATTGCGGTGCTTAAAATTCATGGTAAAGAGAGGGAATATGTGTGTAGGATTTAAGTACATGATATATGTCTCTCTCTAATTTTTTATTTTATTTTACATGATATATGGTTCGACCGTTCAAGTTTAAAGAGTGTGTGACAAAAAGTACATGATAGCTTTAAACTTAAAATTCAATGTTCTTTGATGCATACTAGATAATTTACATCAACTTTTTTTATGACTTTTGTATAATTTTTAATATATTATGCATGATTTGTTATTGTTTTGCACATTACATCCTGACTCATATTCTCTTCTCTACTATTTGTTTTCTATAAAAGAAAAAAAGAGACAATCCAAGCTTTAAAAATAATGAAAAGCATGTAAGAGAAAAGTCCTAAAAAGTTTAAGCTAAATGGAGGGAGAAATACCAAAGGAAAGGGCATTATAAGTAGAGTAAGTATGATGTCCCATCCTGAGAAATTGACAAATCAAAAGTCGTCACAAACACGTACGATGGTTTATACTTTATACATTTTTTATGCACACTAAAACTTAGTTTTGAAAAAAAAATTATCTTTCTCTTTTGATATGTTTATTTTTATATATCACAAGTATTTTTTTATTTAAGAAAATAATACTCAAGTCAAATAAAATTATTATGCATAATAAAATATTTCTTCAAAATATTTGATACAGTCACATGTCCATAACTCAAATTTAAAATTAAATTGAAATCATTTCACACGAATCAATTTATTTTATGATATTCTTTTGATATGATTTGGATCTTCTTTTTAAAAAAACCCATAATTAAAGGGTTCTAGGCACACAGAAAACATAATTTTTTAACATTGTTTATAGAGATCAAGATTGTTCTTTTCTCTTCTTGCATTTCGGAGACCATGAGCAACTAAATTCATTTTTCTAGTTCAAGGTTGATTGAAGTTTAGTTCTTCAAGAATTGTGGGATCTAATCTCTATGACTTTATAAAAAATACTATTTTAATGACTTTTACTATTTATATTATAACAATGAGTTAGAGTATTATCATGACTTGAGCGTAAGACTGTTTTCACAATTATTCGATGTCATCATCTAAAAGGAGAACGTGTATAACAGGATGAGAAACATGAAAGTACTCAAACATTGATATAAGTCAATTTTATAATTTAAAATAAAAATAGAAAATATTTTCTTAAACTAAACAAATTCATTAAAACAATATACTATCATTCATATATGTTTGTACGAAATAAAATTAAGATTTACTTTTTTAGTTGATGTTTTTTTTGTTTCCTCCCTCTAAAAAAATGCTTCCACCTATTTATTTATTTTTATTTTGTTTCGGTGGCCCTTAGAAAGTGTTTTGGTAAACGTGGAATTCTCGTTTGCGTTGAATGGAATATTTAACGCATAAGCTATATTTTCCTCAACGTGTTGGATAAACGAATAATTTATACTGTGGCTAATGGTTGTGGAAGTTGGAAAGATCCAAATTCATCCTTAAATGAAAAATTAATTTTTGAAAGTGAAAGATATTGATAGATCATCCTTAAAATAAAAAATTAATTTAGTTTTGAATGTACAAAAATATAATAATCTAGTCTTATATATAATTTAATGATAAATTAGTTTTTAAATTTTATAATTTAATATTAAATTAATCATAAAAAATATAACTTTTATCAAATTCATTCTTACACATTATAAGTTAATAATAATGATCTCATAAATTTAATTACATGACTAATTTATTTTACTTTTTACATATTCATAACTAGATTTATATTTATTATTTTTTTATCCGTGCATCATACTTTTGAAGATGGATTTAGGCATTTAGTTATTTATCCTAAGGGAGCATTTGATAGCCGTAAAATTTTTAAATACTTGAGAATCATGATTCTTGGAAAATTCAGTTATTGAAGATCATGATTTTTAAGAATGTGTAAAATAGGTTTAATTAGTCTTAATATATTTATTAGGAAATAAAAATTCTCACGTTTGGTTACATTATAATTTTTTAAAGATTTTTTTACAAATATATCTTTTATTAAGAAAATGCATCCCAATGATTGAATCATCTCTTCAACTTTGATGTTTTTTATTATATTTTTTTTAGTGTGTATTCATAGAATCACATTAGAAAAGCTAATGATGAACTGTTATTATCAAAATTGGTATGATAATAGAAAAATAAACACAAGTGATTTATCACGTAATGTTTAATAAAGATAATGTCAAATATCAAAGCTTTAGACAATGAGAAATATATGAAAGTGTAAAAATATAAAAATTAAAATATACCATAAACACAATGCAGCAATAATAGAGATTGAAGTTTTTGGATAAACATCACTTGATGAATTCTAATTTATAATTGCAAAAAAGGATAATGTAGTCATTTTTTGTAATTAAAACTTTTTTCACTTGAAAAACTTGGATTCCACATTTTTCCTTGGGAACATTTTTGCGATAAAGTGGATTAAAATTGATGTCTTGAAATCATAATTTTTGGGATTTTTTTAATTAATTACATATCAAACGTGAGAATCATAGTTTTCCAACATAAGATTCCTAAAAAAAGTAAAAAAAATTCGGCTATCAAATACCTCTTAAGGAAAAAGTTTTTTCATTCCTAGGAATTATAATACTGAAAATCATGTTTCTTGATAACGAATAAAATTTGTTTGATTAGTTATTAAAATCTTAAGATAAATTTCATAAAAATCAAAGAGTTATACAATATTTTTATCATATTAAATAATTTAATAAAAAATAAGATGATATTTTTATTTTAATAAAAAAATTACTCGATAAAGTAAGATTCTCACCTCCTTTCCTAAGAAAGTTTTTGTAAAAAACAGATTAAAAAATATTCTAAAAAACATATTATTCTTTTATTTGATACTAAACATAAGAAATAAGTTCCAAGAAATAAAAAAATAAAAAATCTCCCAGCAAACGTCTCCGAATTGAAAAGTTGAGTTAGTGCATGATAATGAATTGGGAGGAGTATATTCCAATTTTCCGTTTATAAGTCATGGGAATCTTGTTAATAATATATGTGCGTGTTTACTGTTTAGGGGACCAGAAGTAGCCTCTGGTGTATAAAAACAAAGTATATATAACAGATATCTCAGTTGGCAGTCGCAGGTATCAAATGTAAGATCCTGTGCTGTGTTCAAAGGTGAATCAATGAAAAAGTTGAACAAAGAGAGAAGAGAAGAGACCATGGTCCTAATGGATCTCTTTATTATTAAGGTAGGGACGCCACTGCCCCAGCTTTTAATGGACACACCTTCCCTCCATGCCTGCTTCTCTCTTTTATTATCTGTCGCTTGCATAGCTTCCTTTATTCTACATTCAAAAATTACTTGCAATTCTTTTAAGTGTGAAGATCCATTTAGGTTTTATAACATGTTTAGTTATCCTCAAAAAGTACAATTTTGCACATTAAAAATTTACTTCAAAATTGAGTTTCTTAGAAATAACAGTTTGGTTACTTATTTCTCAAATTGAAATTCAATTTCTAAACTTTAATTTAAATATGCACATAGGTTGCATGATTCTCCTTTTAAATATTTGATGTAATTATATATTTAGAACTTAAATTTGAAATAATTGGTTAACGTATAACAAAAACCTATCTTAGTTGTTCCACACACTTTGTAGTATTAAAAAATTTATTTTCTTTTAGTGTTAAGATATCTTAAAGTATATAAATTTATTTATGGGACTGATATTTTCTAACAAAATATTTTCTCACACATATTGGAGATTAAATCTTTGATTATATGTTTTAAGATATAAAATTATTTATCAACCACACAATAATAGTTGTTAAAAAAAATTATGTTGCATGTGACATGCATCACCTTCTCCTCTTTTTTTTTTTTTTTTTGAAAAATATCAATAGATGTTCTTGCCTCTTGGAGTAATAATTAAAAATAAAAAATATTAAATATTTAAAAATATTTTTATTAGATTAAGACTTTAAAACATAATATTTATTTTTAATTACTTATAAATATTTAATAAAATATATCAATTTTTTTTAATCTAACACCTTAAAATCATTTACGAATAAACTTATTTTTAATAATAACAAATAAATTATTAAAAATTTAATATATTGTCATTGCTAGATTGTTTTTATATTGTTACTCGATAGTTGCCTCCTGGTGAAATGCACATGTAAGTTTGGAGAGAATGTTCTTTTTTTTTTTTTATGTATAAGTAATCATATTTGATAATTGATATGAATTTTTTTTTTTAAGTTGCTATTATTTTATTATAATAGTCAAGACATTTTCCATACATAATTTGTGATTAAATAGTAATATATAAAAAAATAATAGTATCGTTATTTATTCTGTAATATTTTATCGAGTTGTTTTGCCTTCAGATTTATTTGAACCGGTCTATTTCATTAGTCTTCTTTGTAAATAAGAAAATAAATAAAAATTCTTAATTTAAAACCCATAAGATAAGAGTAACTTCTTTCTAAAATTACATGCATCTTTCATTCTTTCTTCTTCAAAAAGATAGCATCTATTATGTCAGATTTTAAAGAGATAAAGTTTCGAATGTCCAAATCAGATACACAAGTTTATAATGTCAAATGACAATTAGGTTTCAACCTCAATTTCCTTTTCCGTTACTTTTCATTGTTAAATAGCAATATGATATAAAAAGACTAATTAACTTTAAGTAACACCGAATATCTCCTGATGGTAAAAAAATAAATAAAATCGTGAGATGTGGACATCCAACGGGTTAAAATGAAACAAAAAAAATGCCAAAGTTATATATTTTTTTGTTTGGATTAGTTTATTTTACATTTTAAATACTTTAATAGAAAAATACAAAAAGAGTTTTTTGTAAACAATTATTATAACGCATAGATAGAAAATTAATCATGTTATTATTAGCATAATCAATCAGTTAGCTTTTTTTATTATATAAAATCAAACTTAGATACCCAAAAAATTATAACAAATTAGGCATGTTACTCAACTAAACTAAATCTCTTTTTATATCAATTAATTATTTAATTAACAGGTGATTCAAATGATAAATAAATTTGAATAATTTTTTCAATGATCTCCATAATGTAAGGATTTTGAACCTACACAACATATAATTGGAAAAATAAACTTCATCTCCCACCGATATTCAAATAGCACATGCAATAACACTTCAACATGAAATATCCTAAAAATACTGATTAAGTAATATATAAATAGATTTTTTTATATTAAATTACAGGATTAAAGTATATTAATAGCATTAAATATTTTTTTTTTATAGAAACTCTATTTTTATTTTCACACTTTTTAAAAGAAATTTAATGATTATTTTATAGTGCCATCAAGTTACATATCAACGTTGGTATGATTATAATTATATTTATATTTATCTCTCTCTATATAAATAAGTAAGTTATTCAGAAAAAGTAAGTTTGTGGTATTTTGTCAATTTTTAATTTCTCGTCCAAAAACAGGGCGAATTAGTAAATTTATGTATGACAAATTGGTAAACTAATGTTGGGATTCTTTTCTCATAAATTAATATTTAATGTTTCTATGTTTTATAGTAAATGTTTTTATAATAAATGCCTTTTTTTTAAATATAATGAATGTTGGAAAATTAATTATTAAATGGTGTAATTTACTTTTTTTTTATAATCACTCCCAGTAATGTATTGCGTGGGGGGGTTGAAATCGAAATGAAAATCAAAGTTCTTTTCCACAAATTGAGTGTTGAGTTGTCAATGGAGTTCAATGGGTGTGATAATTTAATTAAAAGAGTAATTAGGAACTAAGTGGCATAAATAAAAGAAAAAAAGAGTTAGTCCTAGCAAAATTGGAATTTACTTGTGTTGGAATCTTACAAGCATTGGCATCTGGATATTATTAGTCCTTGAAAAAGGGGGGTTTAAAGTAAATTCCGCAGCTTGAATCTATTACAATTTACACACTCTCTTAATTCACCTTTCTTGTTAAGAAAGTTGCTCCCAATCTTCAATCCTTGACTCTGCACCTATATAAACACACCACCAAACTCATTTTTCGCATTTCCTCCAAATCAAACAACAAAAATGCATCTCTACAATGCATGGCTTCCGCCGCCGGTGGCGTCTCAGACCTCCGGCGAGCGCGACTCCTTCGCCCGCCTCATCGCCGCCGTCAACTCCTCCTTCCGCTCCGACGATCCCGATTCCGTCTACTCTACTCTCAAATTCATCTCCGTCCTCGACCTGTCAGTTTCACCACTCCTCAATTTCCCAATCTCCGCCTTCTCCTTTTCCCTAATTCCTTCTTCAATTTTATCTTACTTTTTGCTTTCGCTGTATTTCTCTCCCGTACGGCTCAATTCGGAAGATTCTCGAATATCGTTTCGATTGATTTTCCGCTGTTTTTTTTAGCAAGTGCTGTGGTGCGAGGTTTTGGAAAATGATGTTGAATTTGTGATCGAAGGTTGCGAAGTGTTGTTAGAAGTTACTGAAAGGCTTAGGAGTGTGAGATTCATGGTTCTGTGAGCAGTTTAGCTGATTATGTGAATGGAAAAAAATAGTTTAGGAGAGTGATTTAATTGGTTTAACATGTTTTATTCTGCTTAATTGCAAGGAAATGATGATTTTTTTTTTCCTTTCAAAACAAGTTAATAAGATTAAGTGATTTCTTTCACTGTGTGTTCTGAAGATATAGTATGCTTACTTAACTCTTATCAGTATCAGTGATTTCGTATATTGTATATTAACTGGCCGAGGTTGTGTAATACTGTTATTGCTTGCTTCGGTGTATGTTATCCAGTGGAATACTTTTGTTAGAAGCAAGGTTTTAAAATGCAGTTGCGGTTGCAGTTTTGTTGCTTTCCTTTACATTGCGGGAAATAGCGGATAAATGTGGTCGCAGTGATTCCAAAAACCTTGATGTTGTGTCTGAAATTGTGGTCACGGACCTTTTTTTAAAAACCTTGGTTATAAGTAATGGCTCTATTTTTACTTCCAAAACTGCATAATATATAAGTAGTGGACGTGAGTGTTTTTTTTTTTTCACTCATGGCCTGTATCCAGATGGAGTTGGTTGTTGGGTTGAAATCTAACTTTTTACGTGTGTTGTGCAGTTTCATAAAGGCAAAAAGTGATTTAGCTTTGGAGGATGTTCGCAACCTTATCCATAAGGGCCTTGAGATATTTCATGTGTCCCGTAATAAGCTTTATGCTCAGGTGATGCTGCATTTTGTCTTGGATGAGATGCAGAGTTTTCTTGTTCTTTTTATGTCTTGGGTTGCTCTTAAATGATTGTGCCATTTTTTGTTTATTAGGTTAGATGGGGAAATTTCTTAGTCAGACTACTCAACAAATATAGGAAAAAGATTTCACTGACTACTGAATGGAGGCCACTGTATGATACACTGGTTAGCACACATTTTACTAGGTGAGTTTTGTATTAGTACTGTTGCTGCTTCAGCCTTAATTGGTTTAAAGTTATTCTGTTCTGTACTTAATTTGTGATTCTTAGTTAGCTCAATGAAAGGAAAAATAAAATAAAAGAAGGCAAGTCCTGAGGATTTAATCCTTGACATGGCAATAAATCCACAAGTTACCTTTGTTATAAGCTTAAGTTTGACTTTTGAATTCGGTGTTATATTTTTTTCCATTTACTTTTGAAATTTAATAATCTCTGGGCTCTTGCTAAATCAAAATATGGAGTTGAACTTATATTGAATAATTTATTTCTTTTCTGCATATGAGATTTCAAAATTTGAGGTTGGGGATTTTGAATTATATTATTGCTGCAGAAGTACAGGACCAGAAGGTTGGAGAATAAGACAGCGACATTTTGAAACTATAACTTCCCTTGTTCAGTCCTGCCGGAGATTCTTCCCATCAGGTTCTGCCTTTGAGATATGGTCTGAGTTTAAGTGAGTGCTCTGGCGTTGTTTCTGCATAATGTTGAGTTATTATGAGAGTTTGTCTTTTATTTATTTTGTACTTGATATTGATGCTGAGCCGAGTTAAAGTGAATTTTCTGTGAATCAATACTTCCAGTGAGTGGAATAATGCTGGACCTGTATTAGTAGGACTTTTATATTCTTTTTCCTACTTTGAGCTTTTGATTTAATTTGTTTTTTGTTCTTAATTCCTTTTCTTTGGGTTGGATAAATACTTTCGGTGAGTGGAATCATGCTGGACCTGTATTAGGACTTTTATATTATTTTTTCAACTTTGAGCTTTTGATTTAATTAGTTTTCTTCTTAATTCCTTTTCTTTGGGTTGGATAATTTGTAGATTTTTATTGCAAAACCCATGGCATAATTCATCCTTTGAAGGTTCTGGCTTTGCAAGACTGTTTCTCCCCACAAATCTGGATAATCAGGCCTTTTTTACACAGTAAGCATAAAATTTTAAGGATATTTTTTTGGTGTGATATCTGGCATGACTTCCTGCGAATTAAATTTTATAATTGGATTGGCAGGGATTGGATAACAGAGTGTATAGAGTTGTGGGAATCTATACCAAATTGCCAATTCTGGAACAATCAATGGGCAGATGTTATTGCTCGTGTTGTAAAAAATTACCACAATGTTGACTGGGAGTGCTTCTTGCCTTTGCTTTTTGCTAGATACTTGAATATGTTTGAGGTGAGCATGTAAACTCTTCTAGCAATGTTGGTTTTATTCACACTTTGATTGAATGTTTTGGCATTGGACGTAGATTAATTGAAAATGATTAGGAAATAGATATAATCTATCTCTCTGAAGACTCTTATTCTGAAGCTTAAATCTTGTCTTCTTTTTCCTACTTCTTTTTTAAATTAATATTGATAACCTTGTTTGTTATCGCAACTGAGATTTTAGCTAAACATCTAAAAGATGAAAGTGTTGAAACATAATTAATTACATTCAAGCGTTTTAGTGGTTAATACTGAATATTAAAAGAATGAGGTATCTCTTATGGATTAATGCTGGATGTTAGGGTTTTTCTCATTTATTAATTATACATGCACACCTTATTTTTTTCCTTTGCTTTTTGAGTTTGCATAAGTAAATTGGATGTACCTGCTGACAGTGGTAACAGTTAGCTTCATGAAGTGTAACTTTTAGCTCTTGGTGTAAAGTCCTTACTTTGCTAGCAAAACTAGCTAATGTATTTTCAAATACATATATGAAGTAAATAGTGCATTCTTTGGGTACACTAGTTGACCTATTGCTACACCCATGTTTTGTGTAAATTTTATTACCTATTCATAAGAGCTAATTGATCTATATCTTGTAAATCATAGGTACCTGTTGCAAATGGAAGTGGATCATATCCCTTTTCACTGGATGTCCCAAGAAATACTAGGTTCTTGTTCTCCAATAAAACTTCTACTCCTGCAAAGGCTATTGCCAAATCAATAGTAAGCAAATATTCTGTTACTTCTGTGAAATTATAACATTGGAACCATGTTCTGGTTTCTTAATTTTAGTTTAATAATCTTTTTTAATTGCAACTGCAGGTATATTTACTAAAACGTGGTAGTTCATCAGAAAAGCACTTTGAGAAATTGATCAACATTTTGGAACAGTTTGTTTACTCACTTATTGCTCTGATTATTTTGCTTAACTAAGCTTTCTTTGTCTTCACAATTCAGTTATTTCCGTAATTTTTTTAACTGGCATTTATTCTTGTAGATATTATCATCCCTCAAATGGGGGTCGGTGGACCTATGCATTGGAGCGGTTTTTGTTTCATTTGGTGTTTCAATTTCAAAAGCGTCTACAGAATGAACAGTTGTAAGAATTGATTATAATTTGTCATCTATTTTATTTTTTGTCTGTTTTGTGCAACTGAAGAAGTTGTGTATTATAGGGGCATAAATAATAGCAGACCCACCGAACAGCATCTTGGGGAATTAGAGAGGGTTTTCTTTGTTAATTCAGTGCTAAAGTTAATTGACCGTGGTCAATACAGCAAGAATGAACATCTCTCTGAGACAGTTGCTGCAGCAACTTCTATACTGTCCTATGTAGAACCCTCATTGGTTCTGCCATTTGTGGCATCTCGGTTTCGAATGGCCCTTGAGACGGTTAGTACTTCTGCATGAATTTTATGTTAGAATTTCAATAGTTATATGTGGTCAATGGCTTATCCAAAGCATAATATTTTTCTTGATAGAATGTCTCCTGAAGGATATGATATGATGATATATTCTTGTGAATGTGTAAATGATATATTTTATTAGATTAGTTTGTTTTCTTGACCAAATTCATTTTTCCTATCCAAATGATAATGTCTTGTGAAGTATATGATACATTCTTGTCAACATAAATGATTATTTTAGTAGATTACTTTGTTTTTCTGACCAAATTCATTTTGCCTAGCCAGATGACTGCCACTCACCAGTTGAAAATTGCCGTTATGTCAGTGGCATTTGTCGGGCGTTCACTATTTTATACATCTGTATCAGCTTCCTCCATGAAACCAATTGATCTTGGTGGTGGTGATGAAACATTCATTGATCTTGTGGGGGTTTCATTATCCAATGCATTACTTGGCATGGATGCTAATGACCCTCCAAAAACCTTGGCTACCATGCAATTAATTGGTTCCATATTTTCAAATGTGAGCTTTCAACTTTTTGATATGTTGAATAAAAAACTTCTTACTACTATAGATGAATCTTTACCTGTCTACCCTGTAAATGCAGTTGGCTTTATTGGATGATAAAATTGATGACCTATCATTTATGCCGATGATCCGCTTTTCAGAGTGGCTGGATGAGTTCTTATGCCGCCTGTTCTCCCTACTTCTACACTTGGAACCCGGCAGTGTTATGTAAGTAATGGTGCTAAGGTCCTCTCTTGTTCATGTTACTTTATTTGGAAAAATAATTGTTTAACTGGATTTTATATGTTGCTTATAATCGGAAAACTGGTTTCTGGTACATTAGAAATGAAGGTCTGCAATCATCAGCAGCAACAGGAACTTTCCTGGTTGATGATGGTCCATACTACTTCTGTGTGCTTGAAATTCTGTTTGGGAGGCTTTCAAAATCACTGTATAATCAGGTATTACTTATGATTTAAAAATACTTCATAGTTACTACAATTTCTTGGCTAATATATTGTCTTTCTCTTCACTGATATGTCAATAGGCTTTGAAGAAAATTTCCAAGTTTGTGAGGACAAATATTCTTCCCGGTGCTGTTGCAGAGGTTGGACTGCTTTGTTGTGCGTGTGTTCACTCAAACCCGGAAGAAGCAGTTAGTCAACTTGTTGAGCCAATATTACTGTCTGTGATATCTTCTTTGAAAGGAACACCACGCACTGGATTTGGAGGAGGAGGAACTTTTGATGCTTCTGCTTCATCAAAGGTACCTTTTTTTGGTCAGTTGTGGTTATCTTTCACTGCAATGTTGCTTCTGGATTTTCTTGAAAGCTGAGTTATTTTTTCAGGTTAGATCCAGCATTTCACCAGCTCTTGAGGCTTCAATTGACTATCAACTTAAGATATTGTCTGTTGGCATCACATATGGAGGTCCAGCGATCCTCCGCTACAAGGATCAATTCAAAGAAGCTATCTTCTTGGCTTTTGACTCACCATCTTGGAAGGTCTTATTCTTCCCATGCTTGATTTGTTTATTCAAATAAGTTGATTATGTTCTCTTACAGATTAACATGAATTTTGGTGGTTAATAATGGAGTGATCCATTGGTTCTCTAAATTTGATTTTCTTACTTCCAATGTCAGGTTAATGGGGCTGCTGATCATCTTCTTCGGTCCCTTCTTGGAAGTCAGATTCATTATTATCCAATAGATCAGTATAAGTATGTACATAGAAGGGTTTGACTATGTTTATTTAGTTCCCCCCCTCATGCTGTGGTTTTATTTTTTATCTGGACATTCAAACATAAAAGTTTTTGGTTTGTAGGTGTGTTCTTAGTCACCCTGATGCTGTTGCTCTAGAAGAATGGATTAGCACAAAAGGTTTTTCCACTGATGAAAAGTTGATCCCAAAGTGGCATATTCCTTGTGATGAAGAAGTTCATTTTGCAAATGAGCTTTTAGACATTCACTTCAAGTCAGCTTTGGATGATCTTTTGAAAATATGCCAGACTAAAATCCATGCCGACCAAGGTATATAACAAATAAGCTTGTCTTAAGTAGTTTATGCTTTATCCTGTCATTCTTTTAGCAAGATAGATTATTTGAGTTCCTTTTTGACAAAGTTAGAAATCTGGTATTGATTCTGAATTTTTATTTTTTGAAATCATCTACGTCAATACTGATTATTCTGATTTTTTGGAATTGATTTTCCCCCCACTTTTTTCTGTTATATGATTTGTTGATCATGACATGAAAATGTATTTGGATGGTAGTGTTCCATGAAGAAGTTCCTACTTGGCTAATACAAATGTATGCTTTTTGCTATATTGAATGTACTTTGTCATGCAGGAGACGAGAAAGAGCACTTGAAGGTGACTCTTTTGCGTATTGAATCATCGTTGCAAGGACTTTTTTCTTGTTTGCCCGATTTTGTCCCAGACTCTAGGAATGGAATGGTTGAAGATTCAAACCATATGTTTTTAATTGCCGGGGCCACAGGTTGTACTGTTGGTAGTACTGCTCTGAGAGAAAAAGCTACTGAGGTTGTACATGCAGCCTGCAAGTAAGGATCACACTTAATGCTACTCTGTACATTGTTCCTTCAACTTATGTTCTTGTGCCATTCAGAAATCCTGTTAATCTTTTTGGTTTAATAGATATGTCCTGGAGAAAAAATCAGATGACAGCATCCTGTTGATACTGATTATTCGCATCATTGATGCTTTAGGAAACTATGGTATTGACTTCTACATCTGATTAAGTTTTCACTTATTTCTCTGTTTTCTGTTTGTATATGCACTGCCTAATTTATTCTATTTCCTTTTTTCTACACAGGAAGTTTGGAGTATGATGAGTGGTCTAGTCACAGGCAGGCTTGGAAATTAGAATCTGCTGCCATAATAGAACCCCCCATTAATTTCATTGTGTCATCTCATTCTAAAGCAAAGAAAAGGTATTAATACTTTGAGAACTCATCTTTCTTGATTACAGGAAGAGTGTTCCAAGACCTTTTAATAAATCTCTGATGTTTGTGGTATATCCAGACCTAGGTGGGCTCTTATTGACAAGGCATTTATGCACAATACATGGAGGTCTTCACAAGCATCCTATCATCTTTACCGTACAAGTGGGAATTTCTGCCCATCTGATCATGTGACTATGTTGATGGATGATTTGTTGAGTCTCTCGTTGCATAGCTATGAAACTGTCCGCCTGTAAGTGAGAAACCCTTGGCTAACGAAAACATAAATGTTTTATATTATGATTTTTTTTTTTGCGTAAGCATGTGGTTTGATATATAGCATATTTATTTATTTTCCATATTTAATCTCATCTAGTTAGTTTTGCCATATTCGTTGAACAAACAGAATCTAGAGTTCTTTTTGAAGGAGCAAAAAGTAGCAGAATAAAATCAGTTCAGATACAGGCTTTTATGTAGCATTTAGATAGTTACATCATTAATGGTCTAACATTGCAAAGACTTTGGAATTGTGTACAATAAATGAACAATAGTTTATAGCAAGCAGAAAGGAAAAGATAAAGGGACTTAAAAGTATCGTCTGTCACTGCTGCAGTTTTAATCTCCAAGCTATGGTATGGATCCTTATGTCAAATTTTACTTCATAGTAGACAATAGGGCCCTATAGCAGTGTAGCGGAGCTTCCCTAGACAAATTCAGTAGTGGCTGCAACCCTAGCAAAATTAACAGCTTTTCCTATGCTACAGTGACGTTACTGTGATGGGCTTTAGAAACCCATTTTTACCCCTGAAATGCTGCCTTTTTTTTTTGTTGGAGTTAAAATTGCAACCCCCCCACCCCCAATTTTTCTGACGTGGTTTTTGATTCAAAAATATCATGTTTATGAAACCCTTCTTCCTCAATCATTCCTGGAAAAAAGCTACCTCTGTTTTGAACGCTGTTGTCTGACCCAGTGACCTGCTGCTTGCTGGCACGCCAGCCCTGACATTTCCAACCAATGACCAACTACACATGGGAATCTGTTCTTCCTTTGGTTTCTGTTCATGCATCACAATTCACTTAGCTTAGTCGCTGTTTACACTTCACTGCTCGCAGATGTATTCTTTTTTGGTGTGTTTGTGTTTTGTTCTTTCTTCTTCCTACACACATTACAGGTCTATTTTTCCTGTGTTCTGTTCTATCTCCTGTTGTACTTCATACAGTTCACAATTCACATTTTCCTAAGTTTTATCTTACGTGCTGTTTAATTTCACCTTCACCTTTCATTTTTTTGACTTCATTCCTATGTTCTTATTAGTTATTGTTCCTAGGTTATATTTGTAAACTGTGGATTATTATTTATCATGAATTTATTTAATTTTGGATATATAGTTTTTAATTTTTGAGTATTTATATGTGTGGTATAAATTATTCTGTTTATATTATAATATTTAAAATAGCAGCCAACCTGCTTTCCTTTATCCTGCTATGACATTGTCTTTGCTGGCTGGTATGTGCCACTATTTGGAATTGGTAACTAGGTTTTATTCCTCCTCACGTTATAATCAAAGAAAAGATTCTTCATGTTTGAGTAAGACTCCTTGCACTGCCTGTTAGGTCAGCTGCTGATTTATTCATCCTGGCAAATGAAACTAGTTTATAAAGCTGAAAAACACCAATGAGAATCATCTGTTAGTGATTGCTTAGGTGGATATCTTTTCATATTCTCTTGAACTTGTTTGTTTCTTCTCTAATGAAATTAATTCTCTCACAAAAGTAAAGTAAAGAAAAAAATGTGCAATGGTATCCATGTATAATTCAAACTGTGTTTTGGTGCTTTTTTGGGGTATCACGTGTAAATGTGTAATAGAAGTTCAGTATGCTTCTATTTCATTAAATTGCTATGTAAATGTTTATATTGATTCTCTTTATTTTTAGAACATGAGAGAATATTTTATCAGATCTTATAGACTATTCTCTAAGATTAATTTCCCTATTTTCTCATTATTTCTTAAGATTAGTTTTCATAGTTCCTTATCTTGTCATGGTTTGTTTCCCTTTCCCCAGTTAGCTAGGATTATGATTAGTATAAATAGGGGTTAGAGTGCTCTTGTTTTTATGTAACCTTAAACATATTAATACATTCTAATACATCTGTTATATCAATTCAGTGTTTCAATCTCTTCTATCTCTATTTCTCCCTCTTCCCTAAAAACTCTACAATTTCAACAGTATCTCATTCCATAATCTAACATGCTTGCTTTAGTTAAGACTGCTACAGTACTTTTGTATGCCTGATTGAAATTTCTCGTATGATCCAGGCTTGCTGGGAAATCTCTAGTGAAGCTGATCAAGAGATGGCCATCTATGATTTCAAAATGTGTTATCACTCTTACCCATAACTTGCAGGATACCAATGCCAAGGAATATGCAGTGTTGGGGTCCTGTTCAGTCCTTGCCTCACAAACAGTACTCAAGCATTTGACAACGGTGATTGTCAAGGATGATGTTCTTAAAATTGTCTTTTTGGATGGTTAATACTTTCATGTCTCATTATTTTCTTTGATTTCAGGATCCAAAGTCATTCTCTTCATTTATCTTGGCAATTCTTTCAAGGTAATCTCTTTTTTCTGTTTGTTTTACATGAAAATTTTTGTACTGTGTAACATTAGAGATTAGAGAATAATACTTTCCTGGTTTCTTCTTGAAGTTCGCATCATGAATCCTTGAAAGCTCAGAAAGCAATTAATGAGGTAAACTTATCCTGCATCTGATTATTACAGTTTCATTATGTGCTTTATATTGTTTAACTTTTCCTTGCTTTCAACAGCTTTTTGTGAAGTACAACATTCAATTTTCTGGAGTATCTAGAAGCTTTTTCAGGATCTCAGACAAAGAAAATCATACTGGTGGGCTGGGGTTTTCAGATTTGGTTTCTCAGATTGGCTCCATGAGTTTTGATTCTACTGGCTTGCATTGGAGGTAAATGTTAATTCGTTTAGTTTGAAAATCATTTGACACTAATGATAGAATAGTTGCTCTTGCATATTTAGATTCTGTCTCTGCTATTTCTTATTTATTTGTTTTAGTTTATTGGAAAAAATCCAAGTCCCACATTGGCTAGAGAGATAAGGCCAAGATAGAGTATATAATTGAGGTGCAACCCTCATCTCATGAGCTAGCTTTTGGTGTTGAGTTAGGACCAAACTCACATTCTAAGATGATATCAGAGCTTATCCTAGATCCATTAAACGAGACACCCGCCATGTGATCCACACACCAAACTCAATTGTGTTGGGTGTGTTGGAAAAAACTCAAGTCCCACATCGGCTAGAGATAAGGCCACAATAGAATATATAAGTGGGAGGAAATCTTCACTCTATGAGCTAGCTTTTGGGATTGAGTTAGGCACAAATCCCACATTCTAAGACATGCTGCCTCTCAATTTGTTAACTAGTTTAAACATCATGTTTGTAGATTCTTTTGCATATTTAAAACATTGATTTTAATAGTTTCAGTTCTTCAGGTATAACTTGATGGCTAATAGAGTGCTGCTCCTGCTGGCTTTGGCATCTAGGAACCATCCAAATTCATCTTCTAAAATTCTGAGTGAAACTGCTGGTTTGTTTCTTGCCTTTTGCACTGTAAGTGTATATGAGTAACTAACTCAGTTACTCATATACACTTACATGCACATTCCAAGTCTGTATTACTGCACTTATTTTGTGCAATGTGTTTATGTTTTTCATGCTGTTTCTCATTTAGGACACTTCCTGAAGAATTTGAAAAGTCAGCTTCCTCAGACAAGGATACTTGCAATTTCAGCTTTGAATACACTATTAAAGGAATCTCCATATAAACTGTCTCATGGTGAGAAATCTGCCGTACTTGAGGATTTGCAAGACCATGTCAAATCATCACTTGAAGGAACTTTAACGCAAACTTTTCAGGAAGAGGGTTTCTTCAATGAGACACTGACTAGTCTTTCTCATGTTCATATAATAACTGATACTGAAACTGCTTCAAGAGGAGGTCAGGGAGATTCAAGTTTCCAAAGCTTAGCAGACAAATCCATAACTCGTTTTTACTTTGAATTTTCGGCTTCATGGCCACGTACGCCAAGTTGGATCTCCTTTTTAGGAAGTGATGATACCTTTTATTCAAGTTTTGCTCGTATTTTTAAACGGCTAGTACAAGAATGTGGCATGCCTGTCGTATTGGCTCTTAAAGGTGCAGTAGATGAGTTTATAATTGCTAAGGAGAGGTCTAAACAATGTGTAGCTGCTGAAGCGTTGGCGGGTGTGCTACATTCTGATATTGATGGTCTATCAGGAACATGGGAAAGTTGGCTGATGCCTCAGTTGAAGAACATCATTTTAGCCCAATCTGTTGAATCAGTTTCAGAGTGGGCATCTTGCATACGATATGCAGTTACTGGTAAAGGAAAGTATGGAACAAGAGTTCCTCTTTTAAGACAGAAAATTCTGGATTCTTTGATGACACCTTTACCTCCAACAGTAGCTACTACAGTAACAGCCAAACGATATACTTTTCTGGCTGCTGCACTTATAGAAATATCCCCACAGAAAATGCCAGTAGCTGAAATCCAGCTCCACAATACACTTCTGAAGGAAGTTCTTGGTAATATGTGCCACTCATCAGCCCAAGTAAGTATTCCCTCTGATCTCATATATTTAATCAGTCATGTATTTGAATTTTCCCTTCCTATGCTCCTTATTGATTATCTTCCCTCCTACCCGTTGCTAGCCAATTTGAGTCAGGAAATAACACCACAAAACCCTGGACTGATTATAGTTCAAATTCTAATGATATTAAATTGTTTTATCTAAAATATACATCGTCACTTTCAACATTTATCAATTTTGTAAATTAAATATCTTTTACATTGTTGTCATACATTATCAATGTCAAATACAACTAGCCTCAACACTCACTAAATTCACACTAAAATGAGTTGAAGCTCTCATTAGTTGAGTACAACCACTTAATATTGTTGAACTGAACCAACATTATTACTATGCAATTGTATCAAATTGATTTTATTTACTTTTGTAGATTCATTTATATCAATTTATATTCTTTAATGAAGTACATGATCTTTCTTGGTTATCCTTGCAATTTTTGTCTTCGTGTCACCTTGGAGTTCTGCTGTTTGAATGTATGGTGTTAACTTTTAACAACTATTTCTTTGTTTCCTTTGACATTTATTTTGTTTTCTCACTTTTTGTTATGTCATTAGCTAATGATTACATTCTTAAGGTGGACCTTACTATCATTTATGTGAGGAAAAGGGATGAAGGGATAACTGATATTTTGCAGGCATACCAAGTATCCTTAATTTCTTGTATATAAAACTGTGTTTGGTTTATCTCATTATAGAATTAAATATATATAGGGTTGGTGTGAATTAGAAATAATACATACATTTTTGTGAGTTTACAATAGTCCTTGCCTTGGATTTCTTTGTAAGGTCTTCTAGACAAAGGAAAAAATCACGAGAAAAAAAGTGAAATGTTTGCTAGAAATTTTATCAAAATAATCAGTCTATACATTAACTTATGTGTGGTCTGGTTGTATATGACCATATAAGATCTCCATTTCCTTCTTAACACATCCATGTTTTAAATTGGAATAGATGTGTAAATAAATGGTATGCGCTGGGTTAAGTAATATGAATATACAATTGCTTACAAGTTTTATTATTTGTTTGTGGTTCTGACCTATTTCAATTTGTCTATGCAACAGGTGAGGGAGGCTCTAGGGGTTACCCTTTCTATATTGTGCTCTAACATTAGGCTCTATCATTCAAGCCGTCATGATAATGCACAGGATGAGAGAAATGACAATGTTGATAGTTTGATGAAAGATGAAAGCTGGGTTCAGTTTCTTACAGAGCGAGCAGCTGAAGCAGTTGTCAACATTCAGATTGCTACCCAATCAGATAAAGTAGTGAATCCTGTAGATTCAAGTTCTCAAAATGGGCATCTAGATGGTGATTCACAAGATGACATTAAATGGATGGAAACGGTACCAATGGAAGCATAGAGCTTAATAGATTTTGCTTTTACTTATCAAATTATTTGCTAATTGTTTACTATTTCAAACACATGTAGCTACTCTACTTCATCATCTCATCATTGAAGTCTGGGAGATCCTCATATCTGCTCGACGTGCTTGTGGGACTTCTATATCCTGTGATTTGCTTGCAGGTTCGAGCTATATATTTGACTCTAATAATTTGAACTTTTTACTTATTGTTTGACTGCATTGTAACTGTTTTCTGATTTCTTTACTTATCATGCGATTTTCATTGATTTATGTTTTCATTTTGACAATTTGTTTGGTTTATTGTGTACGCTTTTAATTGTCTTAAGCCTTTAGCACTCAATTCTCTTAGAAACTCCAAATTTTGAGTCTTATCATCTTCCAGGAATTAATTATAGGATGATATATGTTGACTTGGTTTTCTATCAGCTTTAACATTCTTCCAAGATTCTGGTTCCACCAAAGTGGTAAAACAGTAATAAGGTTGTCCAAAAAGCTTATAATCAAATCTCGAAAATAAGCTCTTGAAATCTTTGAATCTCTTAATATTTTGAGGCTATTAGAAGAATAAACGTGAATGGGCCCTTTTGTCAGTGTGCTTGTATAAAATATTAATATTAATAGGTGGTTTTCTTGCTACAGGCAAGTTTTTATACTTGTGATAAATCCATTTAAGGACACTTTAATTGAGATGTAACTTTTGTGGTTACACCAGCTCAGTGATCAATTAAACAGAAAGAGAAGTGTCAATTTATGATTACATATAATTGCAAGACTTAATGAAGCCTACAATACTTTGACATTCTTATACCTTTTGGAACAACTGTATTAAAAATAAATTGTAAAAATGTTATTTTCTTTTTTTGTTCTATTTGATTCTATGATCATTCAAATAGGGAAGGTATCAGTTTATCACATTTCTGAATTATTTTATATGCTTTTGATTTTTGAAGGAAACATCAAATAAGGATTTGTCAACATTAGCCAAGGTAGCATTTGAATTGCTTAAATGGATGATTGTTTGGGAACCTCACCTTCAGAAGGCTGTATCTGTGATTCTTACTGCTGCCAATGATTCCAACTGGCGAACTAGATCTGCTACATTGACATATCTGCGCACATTCATGTACAGGTATGATGATCTTGTGATTGGTTTGCTTTGGCGTACCATACTCTAAATGGTTGCATGCTTATTCATTATAGGCATCTAGCTTCATGTGGAAATATTTTCTTAATGAAGTAATTGTATTAAGCAACTTGTTCTTAACAGAGTTTTTTTCATTGATAATTATTTTTTCATTTATTTGAAGTGATTTCATATTTTTGTCTGTTCTGAAGTAGATGCAAATAAAGTTTTGTTCCTTCTTTAACAGGCACACTTATATTCTCTCAAGTTCAAAGAAGCAAGAAATTTGGAGAACTGTTGAGAAGTTACTAGTAGACAATCAAATTGAGGCAAAGCTCTTTCTTAAAAGCTATTTGAATAGAAATGCAAAATAATTTTTTTCTCCGTTTTATATTTAGAAATTTGGGTACTTTATAGAACATGCCATCCTTGTAGAAAAGGTTTGACCTTAGTATGGACTCTACTTTTTAAGTAGCAAGTCATCTCTTTAGTCTTTCCCCTTTAAAAACTGGGTTGTGGACGAGACCAAGATCATATACCACAGGAGCTTGTGTGACTTGCCTGTAGAGGAAAGCATGTTATACTTTAAAAATGTTTGTAGTTACCAATAGCTGTTTTCCTTGTGTGGCCAAAATCTGTATCAACATATATTTTAGGGAAATCATGTACTGACATGTGTCATGTTGCTTTTCTTATGCTCATCCATTATTAATGGTTGTCATTTACATTTAGTCTTATGTGATTATGAGTAATTCATTTTAAATCATCTCATTATGGAAGACTTAATCTTTTCTCTAGGTAAGAGAACATGCTGCAGCAGTTTTAGCAGGCCTAATGAAGGGCGGAGATGAAGATCTTGCTAGAGATTTCCATGATAGAGCTTATAAGGAGGCAAATATTGTACAGAAGAGAAGAAAGTCGAGGTTATTCTTTGCCTCTTCTTTCTTTGAAATTTAGTTTTTTTTTTTTTACAGAAATGGGCCTCGAAGCAAGCCTAAATTTTGGTTCATTTCTTTTAATTTAACATCATCTTTATCCATTGTGCATTTTCTTGTGGATTATATCTCTAGTTTTAATTTTGGACCTTCATGAAAATACTATTAATGCAAAATATACTAGCATGATTGTTTTAGCTGTAGGATATTTGCTATTCATGAAAAAATAAGTCATGGTGTGCATGCAGTTTGTCTTAAAAAATATTTTATGTAACATGTAGGCATGAGGATCGTAGTTAGTTACAAGATGGATTTACAAACATTTTTTTTATCTGTCAATTAAATAGCTGATATGGTCATCTAGTAATTTCTCATTTTTTATTATCTCTAACATTCCAAGTTTGATAAAGTGTGGAAATTTTCTAATACAGAAATGCAAGTTCTGGATTATCAATAGCATCTGTTCATGGTGCTGTACTAGCTTTGGTAGCTTCTGTATTATCAGCCCCATATGACATGCCCAGGTTTGTCTAGTAATAAAATCCATGCCTTATGATTTGTATTGGTAATTTGGAATGCATGTAATGACTCAGTGAAATTCACTTATGAGATATTGAAAAAAGTTAACATTAGGTCAATCCTACTGGGATAAGGCTTTTGAGGTTGTTGTATGTCAATACATTTTTTAGTTGATTTTATTTTAAAAAAAAAAAGACTTTTTTGTGGAATATTGTGAAATACCTTCTTCATGATATTGGTACTGTAGTCTTCAATTTTTGCATCACATTGAATGGAAATGTGAGTTCATTTGTGATTATTTACAAGGAGCAAATATCAAGCGTAAAAAATGCAATGCCCCTATCTCGTTAGAAGTACAAGTGATTTAAGTGATAGTGTTACAACCATAGTCTAATACCCAAACATACCTTTTCCAATTGATGGTAGAACTGTATTTATCTGAAGTTCAGCAGAGAGAAGTCCAAAATATTTTTGTGAACTCAGGCAAAAGTTTACTCTTATCTCTTGAACTATAAGCATCTGTGTGTTAAGCTCTATAGGTTTACAAGGATCACAGGCGGGATTTTATTTTTGTTTTGTAGAAACTGGAAGGGATTGATAATGCATCTATTGATTCTTTTCCACTGTATTTTCTTGTCATTATCTGACAGCATTAACTACTTTCTTTCAGTTGGTTGCCTGATCATGTTACACTACTTGCTCGCTTCAGTGGGGAGCCATCACCCGTGAAATCTACAGTTACTAAAGCAGTTGCAGAGTTCCGGCGGACCCATGCTGATACATGGAATGTTCAGAAAGAATTATTTACTGAAGAGCAACTTGAGGTAGTTATCTAGAAAATCCAAATATATTATGTTATGTGGTTTAAATTTGATTGTTACACTTTTGTTTTTGTTTCTTCATATTCTTTTTTGCTAATTTTTCCCTCCATATTCACAGATTCTGGCGGATACATCCTCCTCGTCATCATATTTTGCTTGATAAAAAAAATTCCAAAGATATTGTTGGGGGAGGGTACTGAAATAATTGGTTAGGGAAAGTATGCTTTTCATTTTTGGTGTATTGACTGTATTCATAGTTGTAAAAATAGCTTTTATTTACATTTTGTATCATTGATCATCTAAGAAATTTATTTCTCAATAATCTAGTCTCAGAAGTTGAGCTTCTTGCTTTCCTCCGTTCTGTAATTTTTTCTTATACCATGGGGTTAATTAAATCATCTGCTGGTAGATCCCACACCACACAATCGGAGCTGAATATATTGGATAGATTTCTAATTTCCTTCGTAGCCTCAGAATCATCACCAATTTCGGCTTCAAGTTTTTCATGTAATTGGATTTGCTGATCCATGGCTGTGCATGTGCTTCCAGTACATACACTTTGGCTCCATTGAGATGCATGCCCTTTGCTGAAAGATACCGGAGACAATTGAAACCCAGACATTGTAGGGAAAACACCGTATGGCATTGCAAAATTTGCAGATGTAGTTGCATTGGAGTCCCAAGGTTTGTTTGCGGGCATTATTTCAGGATCATGTTGTATGGCCTTTGATAGGTCAAACTTAATCTTCTCAACTGTTGCGTCCTTTTCATCTGGCTTACAATTAACGTAATCTGTGAAGTTATTCCCCAGTGCTGCAGTGGAATGCTGTCCCTGGTGGAAGTTAATTGGCTTCTTGGTAAGAAGATGGAGCACCTCATCTTTGAAACAGCCAAGGGCTGCTTCAGCTAGGTGAGCTGCTTGTGGGGGTGCCAATGTTGTAGCAATTTCAGCCATTAGATGGGAAAATGGCTTGTGGGTGACAGGGTCTATACCCATGCCTGACAGTTTCTTCTTCAGCTTGGTGTTCCAGTGGTTTTTGACATCATTGTCAGTGCGTCCCGGCAGCTGGGCTGCTATCAGTGACCATCTAAACACCCATTAAGGTAAAGCATTTAAGGAAACAATAATAATAATAATAAAAAGAATCGCCAAGAACAATAATTTCTATGGGTAAATATTCAATGTACCTGTTACCAAAAACTGAATGAAGTTTCACAATGGTTTGCTCTTCCGAATCCGAGAATTGGCCATGTTTGAGATCAGGACGAAGGTAATTAGTCCACCTTAGTCTGCAACTCTTTCCACATCTCTGGAGGCCTATTTCATAAGCAAAATCAAGTCGGAATGAATGCTCGTTTTTTATTGACATTAATATGAATGATATCAATATAGAATGGAGAGGGATTAACCAGCATTCTTGGGAATGAGACGCCAGTTGCGAGTGCCATGCTGAACAATGTAGGAGGATAGCTTGTTATCTTCCTCAGGTGTCCACTGTCCTCTTTTCACGTTGTCCTTCTCACAACATGGAATACGCCCCATTTCTGTATTCTTTTTTGCTTTTTCAATAAGAAATTCCTAGTGAGGACTAGAATAATCGAGGGGACTGTTGGGAATAAGAATTGTCTTTTTTTTTTTTTTTTTTCACCACAACTCGTGAACTCTCTCTACCAATCTTTGATTTCTTTGAGGTGAAAAAGGAAAGACGTGGAATATTTCTGAGTTGGTTGTTGTTCCTTTCTTTTTTCTGTGTTTTTCTGGTACCGACTCCTTATTCTTAATATATAAGGGGTGCCAATTGGAATTGCATTGGGTACATGGTAAAAGCTTAAAGGCATCAAAGGCGCATGATTTTGTTAAAGAATTTCAACGCCATTGAGCGTGTGAGGGGAAGGTAGGTAGCTCACCCACAAGATGCTTGGTCAACATCTCTCTCTTTCTCTTTCTCTTTCCTTCTTGACTCTTTTGTTCATAGTTTGTGTGCTTAATGCATGTGTTGGGTAGGTTTATGCTTTGATCACACAAAACCTCCTCACCTTCAGAGGAAGAAGGGTGGCAGGGATAGATCATATCTAACTTTACTGATCTCAAGGTCCACGTGCGGGGTCTCTGAGAAAATTCTTGTTAATGGGTTTCATTTGTTACTATGATAGGCCATGTAGAAGAGAACCTGGAAAGAGAGAACTGAGGTGGATCCTACACATACTGTATGACACACTTTGGAGCAACATTTCTTGATAAAATGTATATGTTCGTTTTCACTGTACATTACTTTAGTAACATTGACTAGCATTATGATTTTGGATGATAGTCTGAGTTTGGATATCTAACACGTAAAGTTGATTACTTTCTAAGCGGACTCACTTAAATTTCTATAGTAAATTACTTGCCTCTTGTATAATAAGAATTTTAACAATCATTATTACAAAATTTAACGACAGGAACCGGTTTGAATGGTTATATGTTCTCCTACTTCAATTTTTGTGAGAACACTTGAAAGCATAATAGGATTGTGGGTAATTAGGATTCTAGAGTTAAGACTCACCAAACTAAATAAAATTCCCTTGGCCATTTACTGAACTCCATAATCTTAAAATAGTGTGATGTGCCACTCATCCAATTATAGTCTCCTTTCCCGTTAATTTGGCTAAAAAAGACACTTGGAGCCAAGAATTTTACCAAACACTAAAAGTAGAATGGAGTTCATATATTCAGGTACAGAACATCTATCCCAAGTCTCAAGTCGGGATTGAACTGAAGGTGTGATTCCCTGCTTCAAAAACCAGACCTTCTCAACTTTTTTATTCCCTGACAAAAATTTGCATCTTAACTCAGTATTACAGATGACACTAACTAGTTTCTCAAGACCATTTCAAGAAAAAAAAAATGCAATTTTAAGCTTCTGCAATTCAACTACACATCTTTACTACTACATCTTAACAGGAAAGAACAACAGAACCTTGAATTCATCAATGTTCCATGCTTAATTCTCTATGCTTGGGGAGGCATCTACTGCGCTATGTTTAATGCTGGTTTTCAAAGAAAGGGCAAAAAATGTAACAATCACAATCTAATTCATCAGTTCAACTTCCAATTCGGGGAGAGGTCTGAAAACTTCTCAGCTTAATTTTGCAGATACTATCCCTTCAATGGATCCAATTAGAGTGAACAATCCCACCAAAAAACCAACAATGCTGGAAGTCCTAAGCATTGTCCACTTAGCTGTCCATTCTTCAATATTGCCCTTACTCAAGTACATTTCCACTGGAAAATATATAGATAATGGATAATAGATTATGCCAGCCAAAACTCCCAAAATCTGATTGAAGTAGGGAAAGATCATTGCAATCCCAGTTGTTGATGCAACATATGCAGTTCTGAAAGTCAGCCTGAGAAAATTTAGCGGGAAAGCCGGCAGCAAAGGGAGTTTCAAGTAGTACGTGCGATTTGCAAATTCACTGTCCGGGAACTTGAAACGAAGCCAATTCTCAACATTGGCAAAAAGTGGCTGGCTATACACCTGCACCAGAACAAGATACAATAAATGGCACAGCACGACGAGTCGTGGAGAGACTCAAATGGAAGCACTATAACAAAATTAGAGGATGATGTCTATAATATTATATGTACCTGATATGCACCAACTAGGTGAATTACTATACAAGCATTGGAAAAGTCTACAAGCCAATGTTTATTATAGTGTGCAAACCCTGCTAAAAGGTTTCCTGGTGTATCATTACCAAAGGCTGCATATCCAAAACACCCACAGCAGAGGTAGAAAAATGTTGTGATAATGACTGATATTGTTGAGGCCCTCTTCATGGTTACGTTTTCTGGTGGAGGCGACTTCAAAGTATCCTTCAAGAATTGAAGAAAGTTGTATTAGCCTTGTAAATTGTTAAAGCTTTCCCTCAAAGCTGTGGTTAAGTTACATTTTCTGGTTATCTGAGATCACAGGATACATACCTGTATTTCTATAAGAATTACTGAGAAAGGATAGGAGAATGCTATGTCACCAAGTGCTTGAGCAATCAGCCATAATTTTTCCATTCCACTGGAAGTAGGGATTCCTTCAATGCTACCCTCAGCATGTCCATTTTCTGATCACATTATTACCAAAAAATTATATGCATGTTTTTGCTCAAAACAAAATTGTTTAATTATCATATTTATACTTTCAAGCAACTCACTATGAACACGCCGGTCATGCTATCCCTGAGGAAAGACACCAAAAAATTATCAGATACTAATGAGCATACCTTTGACTTGCCCGATGGAAAGCCCCATTCCTATGAAAGCATAAGCAAAGGACATAATTGCTGCAAGAATTGACAACCATTGGATATTATGGAAGTTGGGTATCTGTGAGAGAAGAACTTGCATTGCACCAAAAATAAACATGAAATATCCATCCCCAAATCCACATGTTTCTTCATTCCCATTGTCTTGGGAACAGTTTGATTTTTGGATTGCTCTGCAGTCACAAACACACATAGCAGTCCAAATTAATGAAATTATTCTTTAGCCAAATTGCTACAGTGAGATTCCAGGAACACCTTCATATTTTCCTGGTGGAGTACGAGTGAGAAATCTTGCTTGCAAATAGTAGTATTCCATAGATGAATGTAGGGAAAGTAGAGCAAGGAAAAGGAAATAACAAAACAAGAGAAACCAGTGTGATAAGTTGCTGAACACACCTCATGCTGATAGCAGCAGTAATGACATAAGCAATTCCCAAACCATATAAGCTTACGTTCACAAAAACACCACAGAAGCGACTATTCCCTTCTCCTGCAATGTAACCATCCAATTAGGATCATTTGTATAGCAATTTTTCCTATAGAAACATATCAAGATGCTGTTCCAAATATGCTAGCTTATTTGATCAAAATTGACATAAAAAATAAACTATATGAAAGTTTAACACTTGATAAACTGACCTGACATAATACATGTTAAGCTTTAATGCTATGAAAGGAAAGAAGCCAAAAGAACTAAGTTCACTATTAAAGAGTAACATCTAACCTACCATAGCTTCATAACATATTTACTATTAATATCACCATGGCTCATCTGCCATTGCTTTCATCATCACCACCGTCATCACCATGATGCCTTTCACCCGACATCTCGTTAATCATAGTCACAATGCTAACCTTGTGGTGATATTTCTCAGTATTAAATTAGCAAAGTTAAATTGTAAAATCATAATTGTTTTTTTAATTCAGCATCAACAGTTGATGATTAAGAATGCAATATTTTTTTTTTCTGATATAGATAAATAAATAAAGTATAACCTCAAAAAATCTCCATATCCTTTTAATATGGATTTCATGCCTATATTTTGTTATTGTATTATTAAAGAATTATTGAATATAATAGCTCATATTTCTGGGTTATAGGCTTATAACTCAAATATATTTTATATACGTGCGGTACCAAAAAAATTCTTAAAGGAAAACTCCGTATAAGAGATACTGAAATATATTATTGGGAGAACCAAGTAATTTTTTTTAAGAAAATGAATACTTTCAAGCAGTAAATTAATGATTTCTCTATTTACTTGGTTCCGTGTGGCTTATGAAGAAAGAGAATGATAAAAGTGTAATGAGCAAGATCCATGTGGAAGAGTTAGAAATGGGACACATCACACTCACGTTACCATTGGTCCAAGTCATCAAAGCCACGTTTTCCATTATCACAATCACACCACAATTTTTATTTGTTATTATAATAAAGTAACAAGAAAACAAAGTTTGATCCATGATTTCCTCCACTTTATCTTATCACACAATGCACAAATTAATACTAATGAACAAAAACAGATATCATGTACATGGAAATAATACTAATGAACAAAACAAAAACAAATATAACACGATGAATCATGTTGGTGCTATTATTGAAATTGTAAAAGCTTACCCTTGTGCAAATTAACAGCATCAAGGTATGAGGAGCTCCTATGAGGGCCAAGTTCAGGGTCTGGAGAACGATATGTGTTGCTGAGAAGGAAAGAAGAGAGGAGAGTGATGGCAGCAAAGAAAACAATAGTGAGTAGCCCTCCAATCCATCCAAGCTGTGCAATGCTCCATGCCAAAGACAACACTCCTGACCCTATCGCTCCTGTCACTATGTGTGCCACTGCAGTCCACACTGTCCCTGCACTCACACATTCACCATCAATTCCTCAAAATAACAACAAGAATTTAGTTTTCATGCAATCAATCATAAATCATTCTAAGTACCACTGTTCAAACGACTATTGTAAAAGTTAACCAATTTACCCGAAAATATGTGACTAGATGACTACACGTTGATCGATACGGTCAGTATATTCTAATTAAATTCTAATCATAACAATATCTTGATACGATTCATATACTAACTGTTCATTCCTAGAAGTTTTTCAACATAAGAGTAACAATAACAATGCAGAACTTGGATACATATGCATTTCTTTTTTTCATTGAAAATAAATCATTAAGATCACAATAACAGCACAAACCAGTTCTTTCGACGTGACATTCTTCTTCATATTTGGTATCCAAAAAAGGGGTGCTGTCATATCCTGAACCTTCATCTCTCTCATGGTTGTTGATCAGGTTAATTGCCAAAACCCAATCACTCTCAGTTCATAGGAAACTGAAAAGAATCAGTGCCAAAAAAAAGAATTTTCTTTCACAGAAGAAGCGATCTCAGAATCTGGTTTTGCTTTGCTTTGATTTGGTTTGTGTTTTAGTGGGATCAGTTCATATGAAACTGTCTTTTGGCAGATACAAATCAAATGCTTAATGAGTTGTGTAAGTGTCCTGATAACTGGCTAGCTCCAACGTGTTTTATAGTCAGGTTGTTTTTATTTTATTTTATTTTAAATTGTTCGGCTCAATTTGCGGTAGTCTATGACTGCTAATTTTTCTTTTTGTCATGAAATCGTTTTATTTTGTAGCGTACATAGACAGATGCATCCAGAAAATCAATCAAAGAGGGCTGTTTTTTTTTTTTTTTTTTTTTACTTTAATTATTTAAATATATAATTTAAAATAAATAAATATTTAATAAACAATTATTTTTATAAAATCATTTATTAGTTTTATACATAAAATTAAAATTAATTTTTATTTGAAATGATACATGAAGAAAATAATTCATGCTAACTTTTTGTTTTAAGTTTTGAAAGATTTTTTTTTTTTGACAAGTACATTAATAATTAAAGAGACAACAATCTTATCATGAAGGAAATAGTTCATACTAATCTCTTTTTTCAAGTTTTGAAATATTCTTTTTTGTTTCACCATCAAATTAACAATTAAACAGACCATAATCATTAATTAAAAAGAGGAATAAACTCATATGATAATAATTATGAAAAAAATATGATTTTTAGTCTCTTATATTTTCGTTTAATCTTATTTAGTTCCCCAAAATTTTATATTATGTATTTTAGTCTCTAAAATTTATAAATAAAAGTATTTTTAATCTTTGGGCTTACTCCACAAAATATATACTTTTTTAATTTTAGGAACTAAAAACATTTTTTTTATCAACTTTAGGAATTAAACTGCTTGATATGAATGTTCGAGGATTAAAAATAAGTTTCAATAAAAATATATGAACTAAAAATATATTTTACCCTAACAACTAAAAACCATCAAATTTTATAACAATTATATGTAAATGTTTATAATATAATCTTAATAATAATTAATATTAATAAAAGATAAATGAGACTTATAATAATTTACACAAAACATAATTAGTCTAGGTAATAAAAATTGATAAAAAAAATTCCTTCCAAAAAGAAAAAATAATTGATAACAAATCACAGAATTATGATTATTATCATATCTATTAATTAATATACATATATCTTTGGATTAGATATAATTAGTGGCCACAAGTATTATTATAAAGATATTATTTATTTTAAATATTATTATATAATTATTGATAACTTATATTATTAGATTTGTAATTAGTATAGTTTTTACTATAAATAGTATATATTATTAATTATTATATATTTATTATTAAATTATATTTATTATAAAGTTTCTCCTGAACACATGATGATAAATAAATTATTTAAATATGGATTCTTTATATGTTTAATATTTTATTTATTTATTTTATTTTTTATATTTATTATTAGTTTAAGTTCATTAAATGATGATATGATATTTTATTAGATGATCACATTATTATTGTTTAATTAATGATGTCACATGATATTTTATTAGTTTATTACATCATTGTTTAATGAATCAAGATATAAGACTAATGATAAGTTTCAAATAAAAAATTTAGAAATGATAAGTACTAAATTAAGAAAAAAAATTAGATAATAAATTAAAAAAGAGATATATTGCGTGTATAAAAAAATTTAAACCTAAATAAATCTAACAAAGGACAAATGACGATTTTGTTATCTGTGACTAAGTAGTACGTAGTGACTTAGGTTTTGATTATAAGATTTTTTTTTTTGGTAGACGACATGTAAGCCTATTATAAGTTATTGGCAGTACGTCTTCCTAAACCTTGCAGGGTGTGTGTCTTTCTAATATGAACTTTTTATAAAAAAAATAACATAAAAATTACTTTGTAACTTATATTGCAATTCCTCATTTCCATGGCTATACAGGAAAAAGATAACAAAAATGCTCAATAAGGAAAAACAAGATACTCGTGGTAGGGTACATGGGAGCTGGTTAGTAAGATGATGTATAGTAAAACTTGCGTATTCAAAACTAGCATTCAAATTTACAGTTACAGATAAGATCACATGGTGGGTTGGTAAAGATTGGGTCGTTATAGCTTATTCTTTAAGGATTGAATAACTGACATTATAATAAAGTAAACATATAAAAAAAGTGACTTAAAAAAACATACAATTAAAGTTAACTATGACTGTTAATTCAAGTTCAAATTAAGCAAAAATGTCATTCAACATTGTTATAAAAAAATATGTCATTCAACATGAGACTAGATTTTGCCTATTCCCTTTAAAAAAAAGGTTTTGCCTATTGGTAATTAAATAGCTTATGTGGCAAAATAGTCGATATTTTTTTTTTGACAGAGAGTTGATATATATTAAATTGTTAAAATGACATGTCTTCTTAACATTTCAAGTTTAATAGATATATTTAAGTTGATTTGTTTTAAAAAATTAATTAAGCAATTAAGATTAAGAATATTGTGAGAAGTTATATTCTAATTTTTCTTCTTCTAGTAAAGCAATTAAGTATAGGATTGCTCAATTTAGCCAATGCTATTAAATTCGAGCCTCTAAGTTAATTATTAAGATTTTTTTGTCATTTCTGTAAAAAAAAAGTTTGTCATTTATTAGAACATCTTCAATCAGAATTTTTTAAGTGAGTTTCATAAGTTAAATTTTATGTGATAGCTTTCTTTATAGTCTTTAATGGTGTTTTCTTAGGAGCAGTGATAGTGATAGAGTAGAATTAACACTCTATCATACCTCAAACTATTTGCTGTGGTGAGTACATAAGCACAACTAGTCCCATACAAGGTCAAAACTTGAAGGGAACCAGCCAACCATGTCCTTCTTCCAACATTAAATCCAATTATAAGTTATAATAACAATGATAAAGTGGCTACAATGATTGCACAAGGGAATAGGAAAGAGTTCACTACCATGGTTGACTCTAACAGCAGCCATGTATGAGTAATTTCTTTTCCCAGTGATGAAGAAAGGAGAGATGAAGAAACAGGTGATAATTGCAAAACAAAGAAATGCAACTGGCCCTCCAATCCATCCTAATTGGGAAGTGCTCCATGCAAGAGAGAGAAGACCAGAACCAATAACAGCGGTAATGATGTGAGCCACAGCACTCCATAAAGTTCCTGAAAAAAAATTATGGCAGGTTCAAAATTCATGATTCAAATTCATGCATGTGAAAATGGAGTGGCTATGGTGCTATGGATTTTTACCAGTCCTTTTAACATGCCCATCATCATCATAAGCACCAATAACACTTGTAGCAGTTGGGAGAGAGGTTTTCACATCCATCTTTATCAAAGCATCCAATTCAAATAAAGCTTATGGAGTTTACAGTATATTAATACCATAGAAATTAGGTCTAAAGCATACAACATTAAAGATAACATGCGGTGCATCTAACTTGAACATGAACTTGATATCTATATTGCCTCAGTAGCAATCAAGTCCATGTCCATGCATATGCTTAATTTTATATGAAGCTTCTAAAACTTATAAATGTCCCCTTATTGAAAGACTAGGAGTATGTAGGACAACTTATTAAAGATAAATGCTTGAAATTAAAGAATAAAACAGGAAGTGCATATTAATTAATTTGAAATCTGCTGATAATGTTACATGTACCTATGTGGTTCTGTTGTCAATGTGTCATTCTAAGTTTTTAGTACTAGGTATGGGATATGAGATTTTTTTAAAAAAAAATCTAGGATACGTACAGAATGTAAATATAAATTTAAAAAATACATATATTAAAACTTTTTATAAGCATGACGAAATTGTATAAATGATAACAACAATACAGATAAAGCCATGTGTACTTTCAAGTAATAATAATAACAATGAACTGAAAAACACAGATTTATTGTTTGTCTTTGTGCTTCATGAAACATAGCGCATCAAGGAAACATACTTGGAAAAAGGGTCCTACTCATTTGATACAATAAACTAAAAAATTCAAAGATGTAACAACAAAGAAATATATATATTTGAGAAATAAATTTGAAATGAGTCCTACTCAACAATTTGAAAGGTTAAGAACTGAGATTAAGGAAAGGACAAGATAGAGTGTCAATTGCTTGAACACAAACTTGTAGCTGTTGACTCATGCAATTGGACAAAGGGAAAATCTATTTTTTTTTATACTAAAGGACAATGTTATTCTTTTATCAAATTTGAGGTACAAATTCAATATGTACATCCAAATCGTCCTAATTTATGTACTTGATCTTTTATTGAAAAAAAAATATATTGTGATACATCCCAATATACATATTAACAAGCACTTAATACAGATTAGGAGAAAATAAATACAAGAGGATGCTAAGGCTGAAACAAATTCTTTGAAGGAAGCTACGTGAAGCCTCCTGAGATGAGAAGATTATGAAGTGATTATTACATTAACACCTTCAAAATAATAATGGAGGAATCAAGTGTCTTCCCATCCTGAAAATTTCTATTAGCTTAATGATCGATATTGTAACAAACAAAAAACACACTATGATTGAAATTGTAAAAAAAATCAATGTTTATGTACCAAAAGTCCAAAACTACATGGGTGGATTGTTGTGTAGTCTTCAAGAACCAAGTAATTGACAATCATATGTTTATGATCTTTTCATAATAAGCACCCCACCTATATTTTGTAAATCGGACTTACATGGCAAATATGTCATTCCTATAATTACCAAGTTCCTTTCGACGTTTCTTCATCATAGTTTAGGCCTATTACACCTATCATCTTTCATCTCAATGAACATGAAGACAAATTTTGAATTCACATAACAATATATGGAGAATTATTGGCATAAAAGCTATAAGAGAAATAGATACCTGTGATGTGTTGAAATGAATAACGAGGTTTCACGTACGATGCATGTGTGCATACCAATAGCAATGCTATTTGCTGTGAGAAGTGCTGTAAGTAAAATTTTAATCAATAAAAAAGGAGATAGGCGTAGCAGAAAAGTGATTTTATGTTTGAAGAGACAGGAAAATTTTACTTACACGTTTTTTTCACAATACACAAAACAATACTCTATCAGTACCACTCGGTGTTCATCTCCCCATGAAAAAATCTCTAGTACAACTAACTAGCAACAGTCAAGGAGTGTTATCCCTAAGGTTGCTTTTTGACAGATCCACAAGTTGTTATAAAGGTTTAAATTTAATATTTAATAAAGGCTAATATGTTTTGATCTTCGATATAAATTAAGGACTTTTATTTTGTATTCTTAATTTTATTTTTTTAGATTGAGTTTTTAATAAAATAAAAATTTTATTTTGATCTTCGATATTTTCTTTTAGTTCCTAATAAATTAACATATTTTGTTTTAGATTTTTAATAAATTTGATTTTGATATATCGTATTAGTGCTGTCATGAAACTTATATAGATTGTTAACATAACGCTTATGTAGAAAAAAAATTAAATGAAATAAAAAAGTGTGTTAATAGAAATTGAATTCATGACTTTTTATCCATAGACAAGACACTAAATTACTAACATATTTGATTTGTTTAGTTAACTACATTATCATCATCTTGTATGTATCATTAGTCAAGAATTATTAATTTTTTTTTGAAATTATGAAAATTTATAAATATTATATATATATATATATATATATAAATCCTTTTAATTTTATCTTATACCATTTTATAATTTTTATTTTGAATAGTTTACATATTTTTATTTTTTACTAGTTTTAATTAAATTTCATATGTAAATTATTTATATATATATATATATATATATATATTAATTTAATAATTTTAATAAAAAATTGGTAAAATAAAATTAAAAATATGTAAGATATTCAAAATAAAAACATATAAAATGATATAAATAAAATTAAAAATATTTATACATAAAATAATTTTAATTTATAAATTTTGATAATTTGAAAAAAAATTAATAACTCTAGTGATTTATCATCTTATTTATACATAAAAATATTGTTAATGTAATTAATTAAATGAGACAAGTGTATTAGTGGCTTATTATCTTATTTATGTACAAATAAAGGGTGATGAGTTTAATATTTATTAAGACATTTTTTATTTTTTATTTTATTTAATTTTTTTCATATAAGCATTTTGTCAATTATCTACATAAATTCAACGTCAATATTAATATATGAAATCAAATTCAACATTTGACTAGAGGGTCAATTGAAAATTGCCTATTTTAAAAAATATGAGTACTAAATGTTTTAATTTAAAAATAATGAGACAAAAATCACAAATTTAAGATTATAAAGAGATAAAAATTGTAATTTAAGAAGAAAAAAAAACAATGAAAATAAAATTATGTTGTATACTGTACAACATCCCAACCCACCATTGGAACATCCCAGACAAGAACACAAATTCAAGACCTGCAACAAAAGAGGGAGGCAAGGGGTGCACATATTAGGGGTGGGGCCCACGAGGTGAGGTGGGGTGAGGTGTGAGGTGTGGTGGTAGTGCCAATAACACTATTAGCAAGGTGGGCTGACCTTTG
Source organism: Glycine max (assembly GCF_000004515.6). Classification (NCBI taxonomy): domain Eukaryota; kingdom Viridiplantae; phylum Streptophyta; class Magnoliopsida; order Fabales; family Fabaceae; genus Glycine; species Glycine max. Next base: position 44,740,243 of record NC_038244.2, read on the forward strand.
ACCCAATGTTCTCTATTCAACGTAGATATGTTTCGGCCAAGATTCAGAAATCTCACTTTATCTTATTGGGAAAGACTAACATTCATTTGACAATTCTTCTTGGCCAGAGCTCTTTATCGAATATAAGTAAATTACGTGTAGAATATAGTTATACGCATTCTTACGTGATGCCATTTTCCCCTCCAATACCCCACTTGCGTCATTCTATTCAAAGGGTCATTGCATGTGCTCTCCAATCTTTTTGACTTCTAACTACACTAACACCAATGGATTCTCTTAGAGTCTTTGGATTGAAATTTTCTAAATTTTAAATGCATACGGATTCAATTGTTTTGATTAAAAAAATAGTTTTTAAAATATTTTATTTAGATAAAGTGCTTTTTTGTATTTTAAATTTTTTATTTGGATAAAATGGTTATTTTTTTAAGAACTAAAAATAAGGAATAAAAAAGCTAAGATATGTTTATCAGTAAAAAATATATATATGGACTAAAAAAAATTTCTTAAAAAGTTTAGGGACATTATTTAGACAATAATATTTTTTTATGTTTATTTCTTTTTATTATATTATTTATTACATCTCAACTAGAGATTTAACTCACTTAGTTGAACCGTTCAAAAAGAAAAAAGAAAAAAGAAAAAAGTGTGTCAGTAACAGTATTATTCTTTGCATGTCATCATCAACTCCGTGGCTGGTGTATATATTTGATGAACATTATAGACTCATTCAGACAAAAATGTTTAAGTAAATTACTATTTTATAGCTATCATTTATTCCGTATCTATGCAGCTTTTCTTCAGTCGAATCATGTTTTTAGTTCCTAGATTTACTTGACTACTTTACGGTTTTTTCTTTTGATTCAACCTATGTTTTCTTTTTTCAATTTCAAATCTCTTTGATCATGTCGGGACTCTGATTTTTTTATTTATTTTTCTTCAGAAGTGTCATTAGTCAAACTTGCGTCTCTCACCTTCGTCTTCGCGTGATTGAGAATATTACAGAACTAGGTTAATGATGGGAATACCGTAGGGTATATGGTTTACGTTGTGTGTGTTAGGGTTGCGGGTTACGTTTTCAAAAGGAAGAAAAAACATACTTTTAGATCCAACTTTATCAAAACTCGATAAATTAAGGACAGTATCATGTTAACCTAACTTAATATTTGTAATATATCAATCTTAACATTTTATAAAGTTAAATCATAGAATGAAAGAATAATAAAACATAAATTAAGATATATTGTACTATATATGTATTTTAAAAATAAATACTATCATTATAAATATAACATCATACTATATAGAATATTATCTATCAAATAAAAATATGTATTAATAATATATATTTGTTTAAAAAAACTTAGATTTAAAAAAAAAATATAAGACAATTGAAACAGGTTGGAATGACCCAAAACTTAACCCAAATCCGTCTTCAAAATATATTGAATCTAATTTTTAATATTTAAATCTGTACAAATCAACCTTAGACTAAACCGAGTATGACGGGTCTAGTTTTACTTAATCCTGTTACTTATATTAAAGTTAGGTTAGATCATAACTTTTAGAAAACAAATTAGACTAAGATTTTTGCATAGGTTTATTTATTTGAAAAAGGTTAAATTTTAAGTCATTTGAAAAGTTTATTCACAATAGGGATGGGAATACCATAGGTATTTTTGTACAAATTACATGTTTAACATTTAGTGTAAAAAAAATATAATCAATAGATAAAATTTCATATTAGATATAACTTTTTAAAAAATTATTTTAAAAATTAATAAAATTATCATACATACAATTTTTTTATTGGTTAAGACTTAAAAGTGTAAAATTTGTCCATACTATTTACTTTTTAGAAAATAAAGCACGGGGGTTAATAATCATTAATTTAAAATTTGATATAATCTATTTGATGATACAGTACAATTACATTAATATCAAACTACAAATTTGTTAGAATTCTCTCCTTTGAGGTGAGTTCTTCATCAAACAAAACTTGTATTATTCCAATGGCACTGGCAGTACCACTTTATTCACTTTCTGAAATCCCCCACAATTGCTTGTACTCTATCTTACTCTCAATAACACTAGCATTCAGCTTTAAACTTTTTTATATGAAACATTATATAACCATCAATCTACAAACTCAAATAGAGTAAGCATTACTAAGGGGAGTGGCATAAACAACCTTTCAGGCTTTCAGCTATTTTAATTTGGCACTTACTATTCCTTCAAGTGAGCCAACCAAGCCCATTACAGTGACCAGAAAGCAAGCAAAGCTGAATGTTCTAAGAACAATCCATTTGCTACTCCAAGCTGCAATTTTCTGCTGTACAAAGTACATCTCTACTGGGAAATATATAGCCAATGGCCAGAAGTTTATGGCTCCTAACACTCCTAGGATTTGGTTGAAGTAAGGGAAAAAGATTGCAAGACCAATGGTTGAGATCACATAGGTTGTTCTAAAGCAGAACCTGAAAAGATTTAGCTGAAAACCAGGAAGCAAAGGAAGTTTCACTCTGTAGAAATTATTCACAAAGCCACTGTTGGGGAATTTTCTTGAAGCCCATCTGTCAACAGTACTGTATATTGGTTGACTGTAAATCTGAGGAGAAGAACACATACATGAAAGCACAAACATGAATAGTTAGGTAACATAAAAAGGCAATGAAAGAATAAATGTTGATACCAAATCATTTTCAATTTAGTTGTATTTGGAAGGATTTTAATTTTTAAAATTAGAAAATGCGTAAAGTAAGAAAATTAAAGGGTATTTATCCTTTATTAGAATTAAAGTATTTTTTTAACCTAGAATATTTATGCTTTTATCGATAGTTAATCTTATCGACAAACTTAGCTGATCACCTTTAATGAGATTTTCCTATTTCATTCACATTTTTTTCATCCATCGAACTCGAATTGAGGTCTTACCTAAGAGAACTGAGTCCAATATTACTGGGACCGTCAATTTATTGGTAGAATTAAAGTATATTGAAAGCTTAGTTTGCTCTAAATAAATCGTGGTCGGTGGATATATCTTTATTTCTTATTTTATATATTTTCTTCCTTTAAAAAGGAGTTAAATCAGGGTTGGAATGATTAAATATTATAAATAATTTGATTTAAATAGAATACAATTCAGAGATTAATTCTTTATTCTTGATTACTTACTATAAAAAATGGAGCTTGAATTTTTTTACAAATATTCCATGTCTCGAAAAAAATTGATTTTATATTCATAATTTACTTTAGCATCTTCACCCAGAATAGGTCAAATACTAACAGACAAGGGCAAAAAGGGCAGTGATTGACTAAAATTTAATCAAATCCAAACAAAATTTTATTCACACTACAATTAAAAAGCATAGCATAGCATAGCTTGGATTTTGTAAATAACCACATGTTGGTGTCAGACGACAGTAGAACTTTTTCCCAACTGTGTCTCTTCTGATGTTATTTATTTATAGTTTCTCTTGCACTGTTGGAATTGTAATTTTCTTAAGAATAATAATTTATTTTTGACATTAGACAAACACAGAAAGATCATCTCATGTGTACTTTTTTTAAAGTTAATTTTGATATGTAACATTAATAGTACCTGATATCCTCCCACCAAGTGAAGAATGATGCAAGCATTAGCAAGGTCAATGAGCCAGAAAGGCTCAAAAAATCCAAACCCTGTCAAGAGGTTTCCTGGTGTATCATTTCCAAAAGCTGCATATCCAAAGCATCCACAGCACAGGTAGAAGAATGTTGTAATGAAGATTGCAACCATGGAAGCCTTTTTCATTGTTTGATTTTCTGGTGGAGGAGACTCTAGAGTGTCCTTTGTTCAACAAAATTCAATACATTGTTTCAGCTATAAATTCTTTTCTTTGTGTCTCATGTCACCCTCTACCCACCCAATTTGAGTATATGCATGAAATGTTAAGGTACCTGGATCTCAAGAAGGAGAATGGAGTATGGATAGGCAAAGGCAATGTCACCAAGTGCTTGGAAGACCAACCAAAATTTGTCAGCAATTTTATCAGTTGGTATTCCTGTCAAGCTCCCCATAATTCTTCCATTTTCTGCAAAATGCAACCAAAGTCCTAAGGACCAATGTTGTAGTAGCATGATGTGGATTTTTCTTTCTTCACGGTGTTGCTTTAATTCTCAAAAGGACAAAACTTACATACAGTTCCTTAAATGTTTTTGGTATCGTTATTCAATCTGAATTGAAGTTTCACCTCAGTAATCCATATAATAAAGATATACATTAAAGGATTACGCATTTAATTAGAAAACAGCACCAATAGCTCTTAAGAAACTGTACCTCCTAAGTTTTGTCCTTGTCGGAGTTGAGAAGTCTTGTGAAATTAAAAATCTCTTTTGATTAAAATAAGAAAATATGATTGAAGATTAGCCTTACTTATGACTGTTGCTATGCCAAGTCCTAGTCCAATGAATGAGTATGTAAAGGACATAAGTGCGGCAACAACTGAAACCCATGCCATGTTATGGAGATCCGGTATGAATGACATTACAATCTGAACAAGTCCAAACAGTGCCATATACAGATTGCCCCCATATTTGCAAGGAGCCTCATGCCCTTTCTTGTGATAGCAATTTGATCTCAGAATTGCACTGTATAGTAGAATGAATAATCATAGTTCATAAGGAAAATCAATAAGCCAGACTCTCTAAGGGTATTCTCATAAGGAAAGTACCTCAGACTGGTTGCTGTGGTTAGTACATAAGCAATACTAGTCCCATACAAAGTCAAAAATTGAAGGAAGCCAGCTACACATGTCCTTTTATAACCTGAATAACAAAAAATACAATTAGACATTACAGTTGTTGTTATTGTAGTTCATTTAAAGTATATATCTATGTTTAGCTAGAATGATTGTAGAAGCACATGAGAAAGAGTTCAATGTGTTACTACCAAGATAAACTCTAACAGCATCCATGTAAGAGTAGTTTCTTTTCCCAGTGACAGGATCAGGAGTTCTGTAGCAATCAGACAGGAGGAATGAAGAAATATAGGTGACAATTGCACAACAAAGCAAGGAAAATGGCCCTCCAATCCATCCTAATTGGGAAGTGCTCCATGCAAGAGAAAGAACACCAGAACCAATAACAGCAGTAATGATATGAGCTACAGCACTCTGCAAATTCCCTGGCAGAATTCATGGAAGGACTAAAATTCAGGATTCAAATTCAAGTATACATCAAAATGGATATTTTATGGTGTCCTAGAGAACTTTACCAGTCCTTTTGGCATGTCCATCATCATCATAAGCACCAATACCACTTCTAGTTATTTGAAGAGAGTTTTTCCCATCCATCTTGATCAAAGTATCAATTCAATAGAAGCTCATGGAGATTACTGCATGTTAATCCCATAGAAAGGCTTAAGCTAACAAAACTAAAGACAAACTATGCTGCATCTACTTGAAATCGAAGTTAATAATATATATATGTTGGGGAACTACATAATGTTTCCCTGCATGTGATGTGATTATCCAAATCTACTAAAGTTAATTGCATGAAAGAGAAGCACATGATAATTAAGTTGCTGAAATGGTTTAAACTAATCTGAATTATGCTAATGAACAAGTGCCTGAATGGCTTGTGTTTTGTCAGTTTGTCTGTCTAGGTAGAGTAACTCAATGATGCAAAATTACACTAAAACTTTTGGTAAGACATGTCTTACCTAACTAGCTTGTGTAAAAGAAAAATACACTACCTGCTTTCTTGGCACAGCAGAAGATCAGGAAAATGTCTTTTTACACTTGGTCCAGTGCAGATTGGGTTGAATATAGTTATAGGCTTGGAGGAAAAAGGGGAAAAAGATGCCAAAGCTAGCTTACGTAGCTTCTTTGATGCTTCATGAGGTGTGATTATGAGCTAATTATTATATAACTTTATAAGGTTTTAAGGAAGTTAACCCTTAATGTATAGTGCTTTTTAAACCATCCAAATAATTGAGGAATCAGACGTCATACTCACCATGGAATTTTTTATTCACTCTTTTTTTTACTACTTTCAAGCTTACTTTTATGATCCAAACAGTAAAAGAGATTCAGAATCTGTGGACCAGAAGAGTCAAGTGGGGAGTGTTGTTAGGTGTTCATCAAAAAAACCAAGTGGTGATGAAAAGTTGAAAACCATGTTTTTCTGACTTTTGAATTGAAAGCACACCAATGGTTTCAGATCATACTCATAAATCAAATTTGTCCTATGCTGTAATGGAAGTTCATTTCAACTTCTCTATCATACTTTAGGCCACTTACGTCTAGCATCTTTCACTTAAAGGAACAACACACAAAATTTTGGATTTCTCATTGCAGACTTCATAGAATCATTGGCGTAAAAGCAACATCTTTATTCAGTTGAGTCACATCTAGTGTTGAAGTTTCCCTCAGTGTGAATGAATGGAATAATGAATATCATTTGGTTCATCCTAACAGATAATGAATGCTACTACGAGTTTCTAGAAGTTAAGGTCTTACCAAGTTGATTTCAGGTGAGAGAAAGAGAGAAGCCACAGAGGAAAACAAGTTATTCCATTTGTAGTAAGTTGTAACTCTGTGTGTAAACTCCATAATTCTGACGAATTGGTGCAATGGTTGGCTGAGAGGGTCGTTTTTTCAAAGAGAGTTCACAAGTCAGAAGAAGATTAGTCCATTTTATATTCATCTCAGGCCAGACTTTAGGACCATGTCTCTATGGTATGGCTAACTACCAAGGTTTTAAAAAAGGGTCAGCCATCGTGACTTGGACAGTAATATCAATATTCTTTAACTATCCGTGAACACAAATTTGACCGCATCGGTCATATTTGTCCATAATTTGCTGCACGACAAAACCGCAATGCGAATATTTAAAGCCTTACTATCTACTATGCAAGCTCGTTATATGCCAATTTGGACCACCCTGGAAATTATTGGCACCATGTTTTGTATATTTTTCTGTAAAATTTTCTACTATAGATGAAGCAAAATTTGTCAGAAATTGTGGCCTATAAAGCATGTTGGTCCTGGTCCTCGCACATGGACCTTTTATTAATTTTTAGGAAAAATCTTTCCAAAAGCTTTCAAACTTTTTATTATTTTATTATATTGGAAAGACAAATCTGAGTGAAAAAGTCTCGAATAGGATAAAAGTGAGAAAATTAAAAAATATATAAGTGAAAATGATCAATAATATTTTCAAGTTTTAAATCGATGTGTAATCAAATTTACTTATGTGTTTTTGGTCACTTATTTAAAAAAAATTATAGTTTTACCTTATATTCCATAACATAGAATAGTAAATAGATAAAACTAACAAATGAAGAAAATGGAAGCCACTTATTAATAACTCTTAATAACACATCCATATGAAAGTTGTGCTCTCACTTATTTGCTCTGTTATATCCTTATTCAACCACTAATTATTTTACAGTTATAGCTACTGTATAGGCATATGCCAAACATTATCTTCTGAGTGGTCACTGTAGCAATGCAACCCACTTTCAAAGTCATCCCCAAAAGCTATTTTTATAGCGGTCCAGTTGCTCTTTCACATGAGGTCCATCTTCTGCTTTCTGTTTTGTCATGACAAGATTTTGAGTAGGACTAGAAAATAAGTTTTGTAATGTAGAATGAGTGATGCATATGAAGTGTTGCCTAATTCCTATTGTGGTTTTTTTTATGTTAATTGACTAATTTTAGCAAACAAGCAGTTTTACAAGAATTTTATACCATGTTTTTTTCGTAGGGGTGCTTGAAAATGAATAGAAATAGTTGCTTTCAATAGAAATTGCTATTTTGTAAGGGTTTGCATGAGTGCTATTTTGTAAGGATTTGTAGGAATAGTTTTTTGTAAGAACTGCTGTAGTAGTATGTGTATTCTTTTGGAAGTTGTTGTTAACTTATTGTTAATGTACAGAGAAGCGTGTTGAAAAATTAACCTTGATATTTGCGAATCATTTTAATCTTGTAACTTTTACACAATCTTTAAAATTTTAATATTATGTATATAAAAATTACACTATATAAATACCATATGCATCAAGTATATCGAGTTTAACTTAATCAGTAATTTTAAATTTGTAGTTTGAATATACAACTACAAACATAACTTTATTGCTCATAATAGTAATTTTTGGCTAAAGAAACATTACCTAGTCTATAAAAAAAATAAACTCATGAATTTGGTGCTTTAACATGTGAATTTTTCTTAACTAAATTTAAGCTTGTGTGTGTGGTTGTCCTTGAAAAAATTACTTAAGAGAGCATCTTTTAACTTTTGTGTTATCATATTGAAAATATTCTTTGCACCAATTTTTTTTATTGTTTGATGAATTCCATGAGAATTTTGTTAAATAAGAAATGAGAGGTACATAATTTAACTTTTTATACTTATTAATAAAAAACAATATTTTAAGAAACATGCTTCTTTTATTTTTACTCTTAAGTCAAACAACAAAAAGCTATCACAATGATTTTTGGACTTACTCCTACAATACAATAAAATGAACAGAGAGGCCAGGACTCCTCCACGTTGACTTAATTGACTTAAGAAATTTTCTTTATTAAGTCGACAAGTATGCTATAATTGACCTTTGACACTCAAATAATTCATGGGCCCAATGTCTTTTCTAGATTCTTTGGAGTGTGGGTTGGGTTAAATAGATGCAGAGTCTTCTTCGAAGATGACAAAACAAAAGGGCCCAATTGCAGTCACTCCTTTGTTTTTTGAGTCATGATGATTCACGCCAATCTTTTCTTCAAGTCCTTTGCCCCCTCAATCATTGCCCTAATAAGTCACCTTGGTTGTTCACACCACATGTGTCTCCTTGATTTTTTATTTTTTTTTATTTTGGTTTCCCTATATCTTTTCTTTGGAAGAATCAGAGACTAAATATGAATATTTTTCTAGAGATTTGAACCTTATTTCATCATCTTGTAAAATTACCTAAAAAGTTAACTGAAAATTAAAAAACTAATTAGTAGTTGAAAGTTAGTAGTTGAAAATTGAAAAATTAACTTAATAAATTCATAAAATTAGTTGTTGAAATGACTGAAAATTATAAAATGACAAAAAAAATAATAAAATCATGATTTATTTAAAAATGATAATTAAAAATTTTCATAGATATATTAAGAATACAAGAAAAAAATATAAAAAGTTAGAAATTAATATTTTAAAAAAAGGCTAGTAATTATTAAAAAAAATTGTTTACTTCACCAAACCGTCAAACCAATATTTTTAGTAGTAAAAAAAAAAACTAAAATCTAATTGAATAACATAACCTTTATTGTCATCTTGAAGAAACAATATTGCCTAAACTGTAACCTGCAAGTAAGTTACAAGATACATCTTCATTTTTTTTCTTTCAATATTCACATTGCAAGAGTAAGCTAATATACTGATCTGTTTTGGTTACGGAATGTTTTATTTTTTATTTTAAGTTTAATTTAATGACCTTTTTGTACTTAAATTTTTTTTAATCACCATAATTAAGACTTTTAATTCCCCGATAAAATCTCAAGCTATCTTCACAAACTTATTTGGACCGACTATATGATTAATCCATTGGTTTGGAAATTATAAGTTTAGTCATATTTAAAGCTCATCATTCTTCTCCTAAAATATATCTTGTACGGATTAAATTTCAAATTCTCTTCCATAAATTGAGCATCTGGTAACTAAGTTACAGCAATTTAGTTTTTACTCTAGCTTTGATGCCATGAGGTGTACGAAATCTTTTTTATAGTTGTACATATTACTATAGTATATCACCTTGTTCCTGGCTATCCATGCCATCATTTTGGAAGGTGTGATGAAGCTAGTACTAGACACGTTGACGTGCAGGGCAAGGAAGGGGTGGAGTATATGAGGAAAGATATAGATGAATGACCTAAGAGAGAGAGAAAGAGGAGGGAAAGAAACAAAAATAAAGGGATAGACCATGGACCATAGCTTTGAATTTCAGCTAAAATATGTATATTCTTCATGTTGTTTTTGACTCAATGGGTCAATGTTGTGACTTAATGTTGTCCGTGTTTGGGATTTTCAAATGAGAAATTCTAATATTTTGTGGCTCAATTTTGACTAAAATTTTGAGATTATCCGGGTGCAGCTAGAGCTCTAGGATTTGGATAGGGAACGAAAAGTTGAAAGAGATGATCAAGAGGATAAAAGATTGACGTTAGATTTAGATGTGGCGGTAAAGTGTATTGAAAACGTAGCTGTATATCCCAAAGGTATAAATGTGATGAGTATGCTTTTGTCTTGAAGCCTCCATTGCATGCACATAGGATGTTTTATGGGATTTCATCAACATCTTATGATATGGGCAATATTGTTGTGAGGTTTGATGCACCGATGGAAGAGTCATCCACTCAATTTTTGGAAATTTGAATCACCAAACTTGGATAGTATTAAGAGATAAATATAACATTTCAATTGAATTACACCAAAATAAGAGAAATTTAGAGACGATATAAGTATAATTGAGGAAGACTTAAAGGAATTAATTGGTATTATCAATACCAACAAGATGCATCTATTTTTCGATAGTCTATCACTAAAAAATTTCATAGTTATGAGATGGGTAACCTTCTGAAAAATTTTGCAAAAAACGTGTAAATGATAACAAAATACTCTGGAAAGTCTTGCGTTGATTTGTAAGAATAACCATAAATCTTGAAAGTACGCAGGACTGATTGTCAAAATGTCACCGTATTAAGTATTGTAATATGAGAACTATGAAGAAGTTAACAATCAAGAATGTTACAACAACTACCTAAGTGATTATTTACAAATGGAAAAATGGGTTTGGGTTTTATAGGATCAACAATGTCAATAGATCTCCATGCAACAATGTGTTTTCTATTAATGTAGAGAAAACTTTTTCTCTGCTTCGTATGTGGATTGTGGAATTTGTTGAGGGTGGAAGAGAGAATGTTGTTTATTTAGATGAAGAACGAGCTGCGCGCATACAAAGTTCATTAATTTGATGGTCATACCTGGTTCAATAGAATTGGACAAACATGTTCCTTGTTAACTTTTTTTTATCAGTGAAAAAAATGTTTTTTTTTTCAACTGGTAAAATTCAGTTTAAGGACTACATAGTCTTTGTGCATGAGGTTTTTATTGGTAGGTTAGCTAGTCAAGATAGCAATTAATTATCACTATGTTACGTTAGAACGTATAAATCCACCAACCATCTTTGTAAAATAACTTGTTTTTTATAAAGGCAGTAATGTAACTTGTTAATATATTCTTTCTAAAAAAATTGTATACATTAACAAACTCTATACTTATTTTATCCATTTTTATTAGAAAAATAAAAGAAAAAAAGTCAAAATTAAGTTTTTGAAAAATTAATTTGATCTCTGGAAACTTGGACTCACATTTATGTATTTTATCAAGTCATGCAGTTCTTTCTGAAAGAAGATTGTGAATCCGTTGCATTTTATGTTTTTTTACCATTTTTTAAACATAATTTTTTATTATCTAAAATATATAATTAAACTAAATTTTTATTTATAATTTATATTATTTTTTATTTTAAATTATTTTAGAAGCCTATAGTAAAAAAAATTATATTATACAAAATTAATTAAAAATATAAGCAATCTAGAAAAAAATGAGTTGATGTGTCAACCATCATAAAATGTGAAATTAAACCTTAAGCAATATTTTTTTTTTGTCCTAGGCAGAGATTATGACATGGCTCCAAACTCATTGGATTAGAAATTAATCTAAATTTTCGTGTATGATTATTGTTAGTCTAAGAAAATTTTATATACCGAAGAATCAAACACAATCAAAATATCCCACTAAATAAATTATTCTCCTCCATGTGAAGGTAACTTCCAAACCACTCCTTAAACCCTTAACCCTTTTAGTTTCGTTTAAAGTACATATTATGTCAAAACGCACACTAATTCTATGTAAGCGGAGACTGAAGTTTATGCAATAAGCAGGATGCCAGATCAATGGCATTTATGAAACACAAACACAACTTACATGATGGAAATCAGAAATGAAACAAATTAATTTCTTTGATTTGCATCAGGGGAACAACAGAATCTTCACAACCTCATTTCAGAAAACTATATGTACAAGAGAACGTTCATGTAAAACGAAAGTCAATTCATTAGTACAAATCTAACTTATTGAGAGGAATCTAAATGTACATAAAAACTGGCAGCCACTATCAGATAGCAAAGAATAAGCAGTAGTCCTTTGAAGTAATTGGCAGTTCCTTCCTGCAAATGCATAATAAATTAATGTCACAATGTTAACATATGTCATTGTCTACATGTTTTGGGTTCCTAATAGCATAATTTTCATTTTCATTCTTTTATCTTTGAATACAAACCTGTAACATGATGGCTACGACTATAACAGTGAGAAATAGTGCTGCAGTCTCAAAAAGGTGAAAGTTTAAGTCCATAGGTTGCCCCATCATCCAACCAATAACAACACAAAATGGAATCTGCATAATGAAAAGGAAAATGTAAAGTAAATGAAATTTCACAGGCTAGACTTTTGTTATAAAGAGGAATTTATGAAAGAAAAAACCAGGTGACAGCCCACAATGCGGCATGAAGCAGTCAATTACTACATAAAGGGAGAGGCTGAATACATTTTGTTGTTTGAATACCTTGCTTCAATCCTACTATTTGTTATATGTTGCTCTACTAAATTTTGCTTTCTCTTAGACATCATGCCAATCTTTCAGCATAATGTACTCCATCGGAAATATGCATTACTATAATTCTCCGTGAAATACTCCATCTTAATTCTACCTTAATACATGCATGTTTAGATATACAAAGAAAGCAGAGACAGCCACACACACATACAAACTGAAACTAGAAAAAGCATTGTCTATTTACCAAAAAAAAAAGGTAATTCTATATAGCAATAAGCAATTCAATACTTACCACAAACATAGATATCTGTGTGGATGACCCAATTGCTACTCCTAAGGAAATGTCCTACAGAAATAAAACCTATTAATATGAATATGTGTGCACGCAGGTATGTGAGCAGAACAATCAAAACCTCACGAGTTTATCTTCCATGGAAAATATTATATCACTGACATTCCCCACTAGTGGAAGCAATATGACACTAATAAATGCTACTGGAATTCCCCATGCAGTAGATGCTCCCTGTAAAAAAGTAACAAAAATTTGATCGGATACAAAATATATTTCCTCAAAAGAATTTTTTTATTAGTTTGTTAGTTTTATTACAAATGTCACCGAGAGATATTTGATTCCGCAACATATGATAAATCATAATTTGAGTGATACTTTATGTGAATTTTATTAGTTGTTAATTTGAAGAAGTACAATTGCTCAATCAAGTATAAAAGTTCGAAAATGCACAATTTCATGAAGATATGATGATATTTTCACTTGATAACGGTTATGGTACATTAACTATGGTCGTGGTCAACCTGAAAGGCCATGATTAATTATGAGGGTCTTCGTCATTTCACAACATTTTAAGCTTTAGTGCTAGGATTCCAATAATGGTCCTAATGGATATCACCATGACCATAGCAAGCTTAATTAAAGAAAACTATCTTTAGACAACTAATTAAAATAATTATCTTTAAGGATCTAATCAGAATATTTATCTATAGTACACTTAATTAAAATAATTATCTTTAGAAATCATATTAAAATATCTATCTATAGTGTGCCTAATTAAATGATTATCTTTAGAGATCATATTAGAATATATATCTATAGTGTGTCTAATTAAAGCAATTATCTTTAGGAGTCTATAAATAAGAAGCTAAAGTATGTACTTCAGGGATTCAAAATTCATTATACATTGGAGCTTTGGAGAGAGGGAATTGTACTAACAACAATTGAAGTCCTAAATTGTAAAGGTTTTGATCTCTTTTACTTTCAATGCATGATTGTATGTATTTAGCTTTTCTATAATCATGGTTGGCTAAAACCCTTAAGTCTCGGATTGTGATGTAGCTGTAAGGTGAAGCCTAATTCCTCTTTTTAATAAAGATCTTTGATGTTATTCAGATTATTGTCTTTCTACTACTTTCTATTTTATATTGGAACTAATCAGTCTGATTCTTAGTCAATTAAATGTTAGTGGTCATCTTCTTGCAATTAACTGAATTGTAAAATGATAGGGTTCATAAAACTTGTATGACCAAACTGGTGGCATGAACTTCCTTTATATAAACTTCTCTGAAACTCATCCTTAACCCTAAATTGAATCTCAAATGATCAATGCGGGGTTAATTTTGGGGGAAGAGTATTCTCATACCTTGATCATAAACTGATAATTAAATTAAGAGGTATTAGGTAATTATTTGATAATTAAGATATCTAAATTGAATTAGCAATTATGGGAAACGGTACATGCAAAATCATAATTCGAGTCTTTATCTCTCATACATATCTCTTTCTTGAAGTTGTTGTATATCTTTAGTTTATTTTCTTGAACGCAATCACAACAGCCTCCAAACTCATATTAAAAATCCAAAATTGTTTAATTTATACAATTTAGATTATTTGGAAACACAACTAATCTCTAGGGTACGATATCCAAACTTTCAAGTCCACTATTGCTACTGCATAGGATATACTTATCCTTAACAAATACATATTTTACACATCAACCTCTCCCTCCACCCCTTTTTTCTCTTCACCCTAACGCCCTCCTTTCCAACTATTAGACCAACCTTATATCTCCTATTTCCTCAAAAGATGTCATACTAAGAGTATAGAAATTTCATTTAAAAATAAACATTTAATGATATCTTAGAGAAAAGGAAACCTAGAAAACTTCTTATTCCCATTTCAATTACATATTGATATTCATTCCTTCTTTCTCAAACATGGATGATCCTGATTCTTTGAATACTATTAATGATGACACACAACTTAAGTCCTTGTGAAGCCAACAATTTTTTTGATGATTTGTGAAGCCAACATTTTAAGACTTTGCTTAAATACATAAACATGATATACTGAATAGTGAATATATTATAAGATTGAATTATAAGCATCCAAAGAACTTGGGGAGAACATAAATACTCCACCAAGCATGCAACATTAGCTAGTTAATGTGGGACATAAGTGCCCCCATAATACTCAAGTCCCTATTGCAACACCACCCTTAAGAGTTGACATTTTGGTGACTACACTCTATGACACTTTACTTAGCCCTTTTAGTTAGCCTATAGTGTTTTCCCCAGTACAGGCAACCAAATTAACCCAAACCAAACTAACCCATTTTTTTTTTTTTTTTGCCTAAGGGAGTTTCAACATGAAATCATTGCAGAGTATTCATAATAATAAGCACCCAAACACGTTTTTTTTATCAACAAACACTAATTTATTACTTTCTTTTGTTCTTAATTATAAGATCATTTTCAAAAATTTGTTTGTCTCTTTTTATAAGATCTTTTTCTAATTTCTATATATATTAATTATTTTTTTCCCACATATCCTTACTTAGTTATTCTCTATTCAAACATTAATAAGAAGTAATTAAGTATATAAAGAGATAGGAAAAGAATAATTTTGGAATGATAGTATAAATAATTAACAGATTTGATGTGATTAACTAAATTAACTACTTTTGTTAAGGAGCATGAATTAGTTGAAAAAGTCATATAATTAAATATGAAGAGTATTTTGTTAAGTTTTGTTGGCAAGATGAATGGAATCTCTGACCTTTTCCTCCTTCTAGAATTGTCAAAACTAACGGGTCCGACTCATTGGGCTCAGCCCACCCTATAAATGAGTCCGCTTAACCCAACTCACTTAAGGTTGATTCTAAAAAAACTAGCCCTGACCAACCCATCATGAGTTGTGGATTAAACGGATTGGTTCACCAATCCACCTAAAATTAAAAATAAAATATTTATTTTTTTATTAAAAAAAAGAAAATTCAACAAAAATTAATTTTTTTAAAAAATAAATTTTAATAAATTATAAAAATATTAGTTAAATTAAATCTTCCGCTATCTACATTCCACATACCACAACAAGACATATTATCACAAGCTAAAAGCCTAGAACTATAATAACAAAAATATAGAAAATAGTCTTAAATAAGACACTAAATAAATTAATGTTAAACAATATTACAAAATACTAAAAGTGTATTTTAGTTAAGTTTTACTCTATTTCTAATTAAATGAGCAAATTGCTTTAAAGTCTTAAAAAATATTACAAAATACTAATAGACCATTTTTGTAGGTAGATTAAGTGGACCAACACGATCTACTACAAGTTTAGTTCGAGTGGACCGGGTTGTAAGTGGGTTGGATCAACTTTTACTGTCAATTGCATTTTTTTCCTATTTTAGGCATAACCCGAACCCATGGTGAATCAGATTGACCCGAGAGTTTGAACCCATTTTAACAACTATACCTCCTTCTCCTCTTTCTTAAGCACCCAAGCACTTCAGAAACAGTTCCTCAAAAATAAACTATTAATGGGAAATTAAAGAATATGAAGCACTTAAATGCTCCATTTAACATCCCATGCATACTATCAATGTGGGATTTAGGCAAACCATTGAAAGGTAAACCCTTAAAGGAATCTTAATTCCACTACCTTCTAACAATACAATTCGAAAGGGTATGCATTATGTAGTATATCAATGACTAGATACATTGTTTTGTAGAAAGAAAAAAAAATGGTGGAAAAAAAATCTCAGTGCTACTTCACTTTGTACTTCATATTTTCAAAAAATAAGTTACCAAGGAAACTGTGAATATTATTCACCTCTAGAGTGTCAACCAAATACTGTGACAACATTGATGTCCAAGTAGTAAAAACCGAAAGCCAGATTATCGATTCCCATTTAGAAATATATGGAGATTCATCATCATTTGAATTGTATCCATTGTGACCCCCTTCCTGAATTCATGTCAAGTTACCACAACTTGGTGAGCAAAAATCTTAGGTTAAGCATTTACAAGAAATATGATAATATAGGAGGAATTCACTCACTCTAAAAATAACTCTTTTTAAATTATTTTTCATCCTCATCCTTCATTTTCTTGAAATCTAATAGTTAAGATTAGTTACTTATTTACAACCATTAGATTTCAAAAAAATGAATGGTGGGATGAGAGAGTAACCCTAAAAGAGTTACTCTTAGAATAAATAGATCATTCCTCGTGATATTTAATGTTAAGCACAAACAGATAATCAAGCCTTGCCTTTTCCCAACAGTGAACATCAAGCATACTAGAAAAACTATTGGTAAGTTGCAACTTGCAAAGGAGTTTAAAAAAAGTGTATATTAGTTTTTTAATCAATAAGCTATCACTATGCTTATTTCAAAAGGAGAAAAACTTCTCCAGCTAGTTAATCATCCACCTTTGTTCACCATCTAAGGCTGTAATTTTGAGGCAAGTGTGATAAATAATTTTCATAATAATTTACAGGATCAAAAATACGAAGCAATATTAAAGATCAACACAAAGTTCAGGACTGGACACCAATTGTCAACTTCCTTCATTCAATCCCCCCCTTCCTAAGTGTGAGAGCAGAAATTCAAGACAAAATCTATTGGAATATATGGGACATAGCATATTATGCAAAAGGAAGACAAAAAACTATTCGAAATGGACCAAGCCTAGCGTAATCTTCCAAGTATTTGGGTCGCGTGGTGTTTCGCTTTGGCCGTTCGTGTGTTGCAGGTGATGAAGGTGATGAATCTTCATTCTTATTCGTGCTGCTGCTAACATAATCCTACTAACTCAAGGGGAAGGATTTTAAAGGTGTATTTTGGTCATGTTCGTATTTGATGTAGGACATCTTAACCGGTAGAATAAATAAGTGAGAATCAGAAAGGAACCACACGTTTGAATATATCACATTTTATTTGTTTGCAATGTTGATTGATACACCAAACTTGTGATATATATCTTAGTCTTGAATCTAAATGTGACTTTGCATGCTACGTACTTGTTTGCAATTAAGGGTGTAGATGAGCTTAAGCTGAATTATTCGAGTTCAACTCATTAAATACTCGATCAAGCTTGTTTGTTTAATAAATAAACATATCAAGTTTAAGATTAAGCTCGACTATTCAAATGAGTTAACTCAAACTTTACATGTTCGCCATTAATATCTCACGAATACCTTTTATATATATATATATATATATATATATACTAAAGTTCAAGCAAATCAATCATATCACATAGCATACCACATATCCCGCACACAAAAGAATGACTGAGAAAACAAAATGGAAACTTGATACAAGACTACCGACCTCGTTCACAGGGACATAGAGACTTCTTTGACTTTTAAACTGGAAAAATAGGCATGCAACGTAGGCCACAAGCATTATGCAGCTGCTGAATCTTGAAAGTGACAACTCTGACTCCCCAACATGGACCTCAGCCTGTGTGTAGTGTAGAGCAGCAGGAAGAAGTATGCCCATAACTGCCATCAGTAATAATCCTGAGTTTACAGAAGCAATTTCCTGCATGCTAAATTGAATAAGCTACACTGCTACAGGTAATACAAAATGAAAGTCAAGAAAATAATCAAAGACTAATTAATTAAGAGATAGAAATTAACATGCCTACCTTGTTAAACACTTGTTCCTTCTTATTAGAAACAATCCCCCCTCTGAAGAATGCACATCCAAGCACCAGCAACATATTGAAGAAAATTGAACCCAGCAAAGATAGCTGGACAGCCCGTATCATTCCACTTTTCAGTGCACATAGTGAGATGATCAATTCCGTTGCATTTCCAAATGAAGCATTAAAAATACCCCCTACCCCAACTGCAAGATACAATATAATAAAATTAGAAATAAACTACCACAAGCATATGACTAATTAATAAGAAAAGCAGAAGAGTGAACCACTTATGTGGACTGCATGCAATTGCAGATATTAAGTCCATATTATCACAAGCATGGATGCTAAAAGTGAGTAACTGAATCAATATTTTCCTATGAAATATAACATGTAATATGATAGTTGAAAATTAAGGAATGCTTCTCCTAAAAATTTGTTAGAGAGACACATAAAAGCAACACCTTCTAATTAAATGGTAAAAAGATGCATACATATATTATATTACATTAATTCAATATCTGTGTGCTTTAACTTATTTCAGTGTCTTTTTTAGATTGATGTAAAAGAAGTTAGATTTAGTAGAATGCTATTACTTTACCTGTATGGCCAGTGTAAAGTGTCAGCTTCCTATATGAGACCAAGAAAAAGGGTAACATTAGAAACCATACAAAGTGAAAAGCTTAAACAAAAACTTAAAGAGTACATGTAATATTACTTGGTTACATAATCTAACCGCTCTGCCATAGGCATTATTCCCAACAAACTTAGACCAAAGATCCAACCCTGCAGTCCACCTTCACATATCAATATAACATATTTAATCAAAAGTGCCAGAAAGTTAAGAATTTTATGATATGAACAATACAACTCACATGATGACCAGTCAATATCTGCACAAGAATTGCAAGAGGCCCAAAAGGCATAAGCAAGTTGAGTTTGCTAGACAAAAGCACAACCCTTATGCTCCTGTAAATCATACCCGCCATCGTTTCATGATGGACAGTCCGAGATTCTCCATAATGTGAACCATGTATTTCCAGCAGATCAATAGATTCTGGCTGGTTAAAATTTATTATTTCAGAGCCAAAAGAAACTTCATCATCAGACTTATGCATTGGCCTTTCATTATGAGAACCAATCTGTCATAGAGTGGACATCATCTAGATTTCAGACGAATCATTGACTGAATGCTACATCATACCTCTATGTTTACGCGACAAGTATTAATTTCCAATAATCCATTTGTTTGGCTACTGACAAGTTGATTATTCACAAAATGTTTGAAGGGAAACATTCATTAATAGTCTAATACATAATGGGATGATTAGTACTACTAAATTTTTTTAAAAAAATAGTCCCTCCAAAAATATTTGTTCTGTTATAAAACCTTGTTTGTAGAGACCCACTACCTGTAAATCTTTTTCCAATAGGTTGATGAAGAAGCTCTTAGATCCTTAGAATGTGAGTTTAGGCCTAACTCAACAACAATTGGAGGAGACACGAAAAAAAAAGTGAAATTGCAGAAGCTTGTTATAGAGAGTAGAAATAGATATGAGATGATGAGTTTGTTGGTTATTTGTGTTGGGAAATTTCGGGATTCATGAGTCCATTGTGTGTATTGAAGTTTCAGTGATTTGGGAAATGGTGGGACTTGTGTTTGATGTGTGTATTCAAGTTTCAATGCCTCAAACAATGGTGGGACTCGTGTGTCAATTATCTGTGTTTAAGTGTCAATGATTTGGGCTATTTTGATGAATTGATCTATGTTGTATTTGTCTAATTAGTAATTTGTATTAGGTGTGTTGAAGTGGTCTATTTTCTGTAAGTGTCCACTGACCCTTGTATCAGTTGTTTTAGTGGTGAACTAGTTGACCTTGTTAAATGTTAGGGACATTGTAGTATTATAAGAACTTATTCAATGAATGAAAGATTATTAATTATGTTAATCGTTTCAATTATGTTAGGGACATAATTGTAGTACTGTAAGAACTGTTCGTTGAATGCTCTATGATTGTCACGTGAATGGTACCTTTGAAACGAAACAAAATTTAGTTAATATTGTTACTCGATACAAACTGTTGAGTGTGGTCAATAATGTAGATGGGAAATGATGAATTGTATTTATGAGAAAAGCATAGGCATTGCACACTATATTTATATATAAAAGAGTTGTCCTTTCACAAGTGTCTGTGCACATAATTAATGTATACATAAAAGACTACAAATAAGATTCTTCAGTAGTAGATGTGAACCCAAAACTGACCTGTATTGAATATTCGCTGAGTAGTAAACTCTGCTTAATGAAGTTACGCATATCCTCCTTCTTAAACGTGACATGTTTCGTTGCATGACTTTCAATGTCATCATCCTGACCAATATCACTATCCAACTCGTCACTATAGTAAGAACTTTCCATCTTATACAATGAGTCAGCATCATCAGGCACATTTACTTTATGATCATTATCCCTCCTTGCAATATCTTTATTCTTTCTCTGTCGTGTACCATATCCCCTTGTGACCCCCTCAACTTTGTTCTTCATTTTATCCACCTTCTTATTCAATGTGGCCTTAACATGTCCAACCTCAGGAAGATCAAACCCATCTTCCATGCCTAAGTCCCTTTCTTCTGCACTGGCATTGAAATTTGACTTCTCCAAATCTTCGCCACCAGAAGATTGGTCCACATTACCAGATTGCTTAACATTACCAAGTTGGTTCAAATTACCAGATTCTTGAACATTACCACATTGCTCCAAACTACCATTATGGCATTGCTCCCCATTAACTATCATCTTACATATACTGTCATTTTCAACTAGAACACCCACCCCATGTTGAACATATATCTCAACTTCACAGTTGTGAGTTAGAGCATAATTGGCCAAGTCCATAGCATCTTGATCCAACACAAAATCTCTTAAACTATCAAAATCAGTTCCCTTCCCTTTCCACCACATTTTCATATCACCATCTCCCTTATAGCCTAGTTCTGTTAGTACCCTCATAGCTTCAAAATATGACCATTTACTAACATCCAATCCATGAATTACATGCACCTCGCCCCCCTTATAATACAATTGTGGTTCATTTACCCATGAACCCATATTGTGAATCACAATAGAGAATGACATCCCTGCAATGTCAAAAAGGGGTTAAAGAAATGTCGCAATAGTTGCTATTAACCCTACAACGTCCCAATAAACGGTACAATATTAAACAGTTTTATAAAAAATAGTAAGTATAACATTGCAGTTTGTTGTTGTCGTAACCCTAGCCCCAACAAAAAACCATTATAAAATCTTAGTACAAAACCACTATGGACCCATATTGTGTCCATTTTTCATAGACAAACCGTACTACATGCTACTCATACTTGGATTACCAACAAGGACATAATAAAATGACCAAGTGTTTCAAAGAAAAAAACTTACCTCCTTTCCATGAAAACTCCAAACCACGTTTAAGTACTTGTTTGGATTAAAGTTAGTAAATATAAGTTTGAATCAAAAGTAAGCAAATATAATCTTGTTTGCAGTACATGATTAACTGCATGTTTGATCATTGCTTGTTACTTTTAGTGAGTGGGGTTCTAAAATTGAACGTGACTTGCCTCTTAATTTGACCAATAGAAATTTTTATTTCATTTATCCATATAAAATAAAATAAAAATCATGTGGATAAGTCGCTCGTCAAAGATAAGTATTTCCCTAGTTACACACGGATGTATGTTTACCAGTAATGCAATGGCACTAACAGAGTTAATGTCTTAAATTGAGGTATTAATTTTGAGTTTAATTTTTTTTAAAAATATATATTTTGCCCTACAAAATGAAGGGGATTAATGTATAGATTATAAATTTAATCAAATACTATTGCAATTGATTAAATAAAATTCACAAGCCATCATTTTTCTAGTGATCAAAGCACACCGTCAATAGGCCTCGTCATATATCTACCAGTTATACCATTAGCATACCGAAAAAGGCATAAATCAAGACTTTTAAGAAGATAAAACATTCACAAGCAGCAGCAACATACCGAAACTCCTATCTGAATTAAAAATTATGGTAACACATTAAAAAAAAAAACACTAACCTTACTCAGAATTCAAAAGAATTTTACAAAGGGTTCGTCAGGATGGGAGAAAGAACACACCTTTGCAAGTCTCAACGAGTCATTTAAGAATCCGGATGCACTGCAATGCTATATTTTTTTAGCAAAAAGAAATTAGTATTGAAAGATAAGACACAACAGAGAAAATAGAGATTATTATTTTTTTAATAAATTAATTTGAAGAATCCAATTAATTAAAGTACATACGAGCAGGTTTCACTTCAACTCGAGTCTCCATTTATGTATATATAAATGATTTAAATGGGTACTAAGCAACCAAACTGGCCCAGAATGATCATTTTGTCAGTGATAATTTTCGGTTTTGTGTGGAAAGAGTTTAAAAGTGAGTAGAAAACAAGTGTTTTGGGCGAGTTTCAATTTTTTTGTGGGTTCCTTGTGATCTTCTCATTCTCAAGCCGGCCATTTCTTAATGCTTCATTTTCACTTTGCTTTTTCTTAACGCGCGTTAATTTCTCATTTTTGTCGCGGCCAATATTGTCATTAGTTGTGTCATGTCAACCAAAAACAATTTTAGGACACTCCGTTGATTCCACGTTGATTTGCGGAGTTTACAATGAAGGACTTGATCATAGGTGGTGTGTGGGTGAAGTATTAGACTTGATATATTAATAAAAATTTCGACGGATGAGATTAAAGACTTCATAACTGGAATAGGGTTTTGAGGTTAGTTTATCCAATATGACCTTGGTCTTTGTGTTGGAACTAGACAAGTTTTTATCTATTTCTTTAGATTATTCTCCAATGAAAATAAGGTCTTGAAGGATAGATTTCTTATGTTGTTTTTCTTTTTTTGTCTTGTTATTATCATTGCAACTGTAATAAGGTTAGTGTAGTTTAGACCTTAGATGTGTGTCTGATTGTGTTTAGTGTAGCTAGGACTGTAATTAAGTTGACGAATATAATGAACATATCTATGTAAGGAAAAAGTTGATTCTGTCCATGGTTTTGCATATGCTTCCTTTCTATATTAAGGCATGTTTGGATAAATTTCTCCAAAAACACTTCTAGGAAATGAAAAAATGAAATGAATTTTCCTATAAGTTAAAATTAACTTATACATGGATTAATCTGTAGAAGTTCTTTTGTATAAAATATTTTAGAAGATTATTTTTAACTCAGCCTACCCATCAGTAAACAAGGATCGATCAACAAGTGCAAACCTAGCAGAAAGATATGAAGCTGATCAAAGAGTTGACACTATATATATACCAAGTGCAAACCCCATGATATCAAGTATTCTGATCTTACAGGTGAGACTTAATTTATTATTGTTAGTCCAAACCATGAAGCTCTCAGCATATATATGATGCTGGTGAATTATGTGCAGTACTTTTTTATTTTTGTTAAAAGTTTTTAAAAGAAAGCATATGAAATATATATATATATATATATATATATATATATATATATATATATATATATATTGAAGAACATACGATAGTTGAATCTTTATTAGAAATTCCTTCAAGATTATAATGTTGTATGGTTAGAGATATCTATCAAAGCTACTGAAATGAGAATGGGGTTCGACTCAAAACATTTGGCAGGGTAAAAGAGAAGCAATGTAGTTTCCAGTGTTTCATTTCATACTCAAACATATAAAGGGTGCTTATTATGATATGTGAGATCCTCGCTTATGCGTTTTGCTTTTGCATATATGCAGTGATTCTGTTCCATGTTGTACAAACCTCGCGCTTTGAAGTGGAACTACTTTCTGCGCAAGGCAAGATTTTGGTCGACTCATTTAGTCATTTTTGTTGGAATAATGCTTATGGCACTCACAAGTCACAAGTCATAACCCAACCAGTATATTCGACCCTTTATTTTTCCTGTATTTACCCCTTTTTCTTCACCTAACAAAAAATGGGTTGGGTGTGTGAGGATGGGTTTTATTAGTCTATTTGAAAAAAAAAAAAAAACTCATTATATAGCTAATAGTAGTATGACCAATATAATCCAAAAGAATGGCTATGCGTGTTTTGTGGAGCAGCAGAGGAATCTGCAAGTCATTTATATAGCTAATAGTACTATAACTTCTTAAATATATTATTAAAATAAATTTATCAACTTGATAATTATATTTATTTTCTTTACTCAAATTATTACCTAAAAAATTCTTTAATTAAACATATTTTTCACAAATAAGTACAGCTTGTGATAATTTTACAAATATATGAAAAAATAAAAAATTAAATGAGTGATATCATAAATTTATAAATAAAAATTTACACTTGTATATAAGTTTAGATGGGATTGGGTTGATTTTCAAAATCAAATTCAAAATCTAATCCAAAGAAAATGGTTTTTTTCAATTTTAAGTTTATTTAATTTTTGAATTATTTTTTATTTTTATTGAATTGGGTCAATTTATGAGCATCCATAAATTACGTTTATGTTTAAAATATTTGTGTACAAGGTCTTATCTATAGTTTCATTCAATGTCCAGAAAATGTCAAAACTGGCATTAGTTCTATGTAAGTGGAGAATGAAGTTTGTGCAACAAGCAGGATGCCAGATCAATGACATTTATGAAACACAATAACAAGATGGAAATCAGAACTGAAACAAATTAATTTCTTTGATTTGCATCAGGGGAACAACAAAATCTTCACAGCCTCATTTCAGAAAACTAAATGTACAAGAGAAGGTATATTTAAAGCGAAAATCAATTCATTAATACAAGTCTAACTTATTGAGAGGAATCTACATGTACATAAAAACTGGCTGCCACTATCAGATAGCAAAGAATAAGCATTAGTCCTTTGAAGTAATTAGCAGTTCCTTCCTGCAAATGCATAATAAATGTCAGTGTTGTCTCTTCAGTCTTCACCATACTAATAATCAAGTCATTGTTAACATTCGTAATACCATACTTTTAATTTTCATTCTTTTTTTTATGTTTGAATACAAACCTGTAACATGAAGGCGACAACTATAACAGTAAGAAATAGTACTGCAGTCTCAAAAAGTTGAAAGTTTAAGTCCATAGGGTGCCCTGTTATCCAGCCAATAACAACACAAAATGGTATCTGCATAATGAAAAGGAAAATGTGAACGAAATGAAATTTCACACACTAGATTTTTGTTATAACTTATAAGGAGGAATTTATGAATGAAAAAACCAGATGACAGTCCATTAATGCTGCATCAAACCATCTTCTACTACTTATAGGAAGAAACTGAATATATTCAGTTGTTTCATCACTTGGTTTCGATCCTACTATT
Source organism: Glycine max (assembly GCF_000004515.6). Lineage (NCBI taxonomy): Eukaryota > Viridiplantae > Streptophyta > Magnoliopsida > Fabales > Fabaceae > Glycine > Glycine max. The sequence continues at coordinate 44,766,196 of NC_038244.2, forward strand.
ATGTTATATGTTACTCCTACTAAATTTTGCTTTCTCTTATTTGGACATCATGCAAATATTTCAGCATATTGTACTCCTCAGAAAAATGCATCTCTAAAATTCTGTGTGCAAAACTCTACCTTAATTCTACCTGAATATATGCAAGTATGCATGCTTAGATACATAAGAAAGCAAAGACTGTCACACATACTTGCATGAAAACTGAAATTAGAAAAAGCATTTTATATTTACCATAGCAACAGTAATTCTATATAGTAATTCAATCTCATCCATACAATATAAATATATAATACTTGCCACAAACATAGATATCTGTGTGGATGACCCAATTGCTACTCCTAAGGAAATGTCCTGCAAGAATAAAACTTATCAATATGAATATATATGGGAACACATGTGTGAATACAAGAACTGAAACCTCACAAGTTTATCTTTCATGGCAAACATTATAGCACTGGCATGTTCAGCTGCATTCCCCACTAGTGGAAGCAATATGACACTAATAAATGCTACTGGAATTTCCCATGCCGTAGATGCTCCCTGTAACAAATAGAAATTTTATTTCTTAGAAAAATGTCCTAAAAAGAACAACACAGAAATAAGAAATTTCATATAATAATAAACATTTAATGATACCTTAGAGAAGTCATCTTTCTTGTAAAAATATACAAAGGACAAATGGCATTTCATTTGAAAAGCAAGCCAAAAACTTGAATGACCTCAAATAGGTAAGCACAAAGGCAAGGATGAAGGAAGAACAAGATAAACTGCTTGAACCGCTTAAGGACAACAGCCGGAGACAGCTAGAATTTGGAAGGTCTAGATTCTTGTCAGAAAATGGGAGTGAGTATTTGGACTTGTTAGAAATCAGTTAGGTTGACAGTTATTATGTTGTAGTAGGTTCTTAAATCGTAAAGGCTATAACAGATCTCTACCCAATAATAAGGCGACATCTCCCTAGAAGAGTTCTCTCTCCTTATTCCCAATTGAATTGCATATTCACTTCTCTCTTCATGCAATTCTGATTATCTCTCTCCCCTTGGGAACCTCTCACAAAATCAACATCACCTAGTGGACAAAAATAGTTTACCTATCTAATGCTGACAAACATGTGTCATCCTCATTCTTCGGACATTGTTAACGATGACACACAACTTAGTGCTTGCCAGGCCAGCTTTTTAAGACTTGCATAAATATATAAACATGATATACTGAGTAGGAAATATATTATCAGGCTGAAAGGTAAACTCTGAAGGGAATCTATTTCAATTTAACTACCTTCTAACAAAAAATGTGAATATTATCCCCACCTCTATAGCGCCAACCAAATATTCTGACAGGATTGATATCCAAGCAGTCATAACCGAAAGCCAGATTATTGTTTCCCATTTAGAAATATCTGAAGATTCATCATCATTTGAGTTGTTTCCATTCTGACCCTCATCCTGAATTCATATCATGTTTCCACAAACTGGTGAGCAAATATGTTCTGTCAAGCATTTACAGGAAATATGATAATAATATTGAATGTCAAGCATTAACAACCAAGCCTTGCCTTATCCCAATAATGAACATCAAGCATACTAGAAAAATTATTGGTGAGTTGCAAAAAGAGTTAAAAAGAACGTTTATAAGTTATTTAATCAATAAAGAATTAATAATTTACTATGCTTATTTCTATGGGCGAAAAATTTCTCAAGATAGTTAATCATCCTCCTGCATTTGGTCACTTCACTCTCAGGCTATAATTTTGAGGGAAGTGAGACAAATAATTTTCATAATAATTTCCAGGAATAAAAATACGAATCAATCTGAATTCTTAAAGATCAAAACAAAGTTCAGAACTGGATGGAAATTGTCATCTTCCTACATTCAATCCCCCTCCCAAGAATGAGCAGAAATGCCAGACAAATCTATTGGAATATATGGGGCATAGCATAATATGCAAGAGGAAAACCCAAAATCTATTAGAAATGGACCGGACTTTTAACCTCAAGTCATATTCGTAGCTGAAATAGGACATCTTAACAGAAACAATAAATGAGAATTAGTAAGGGAACCACACGTTTGAATATATATCAAATTCTACTTGTTTTCAATCTTGATTGATATACATCAAACTTGTGTTATCTAAGTCTGGAATCTAAATATCACTTTGCTGTCTGCTCGTTTAGATTAAAGAGCATCCATTCGGTCCAAAACCTATTAATAAGCATGTGTCACAGTTCCTATTCATAACAAAATTATGATTGTGATTACATAAGAAAATCAATAATATCACATGGCATACCACATATCCACAAACAAAAGAATGACTGAGAAAAAGGAAACTTGATATAAGACTGCCAACCTCGTTCACAGAGACGTAGAGATTTCTTTGACTTTTTAACTGAAAAAATAGGTATGCAACATAAGCCACAAGCATAATGCAGCTGCTGAATCTTGAAAGTGACAACTCTGACTTCCCAACATGGACCTCAGTGTGAGTGTAGTGTAGAACAGCAGGAAAAAGTATGCCCATGACTGCCATTAGCAATAATCCTGAGTTCACGGAAGCAGCTGCCTACATGGTAAATTGAATCAGCTACAGGTAATACAAAATGAAACTAAGGAACATAATAAAAAAGACAGAAATTAACATGTCTACCTTGTTAAACACTTGCTCCTTCTCGTGATTAACAATCCCGCCACATAAGAATGCACACCCAAGCACCAGTAACATATTGGACAAAATTGAACCCAGCAAAGAGAGCTGGACAACGCGTGTCATTCCACTTTTCAGTGCATATATTGAGATGATCAGTTCTGTTGCATTTCCAAATGTAGCATTTAAAAGACCCCCAACTGTAAGATACAATATTATGAAATTAGAAATAAACCACACCACAAGCATATGACTAACAACAAAATAGAAGAGTGAACCACTTAGATAATGCATCTGGCGTCTGCATGCAGATATTAAAACCATATACCATCACAAAAAACAATGGAAGGTTGAAATGAGAAACCGGATCAATATTTTCCAATGAAATATAACATGTAAAAAAGATAATTGAAATTTAAGAGATACTTGTACAAATAGTTAGTCATAGAGACACATAAAAGCATCTCCTAAACTGGTCATAAAAACACATCATATTAACAACTCAAAATTTACACTTTAACTTATCTCACTGAATGTTCTAGATTGATTTAAAAGAAGATAGACTTAGTAGAATGCTACTACTTTACCAGTATCTCCAGTGTAAAACGCCAGCTGCCTATACAAGACCAAGAAAAGGATAACATCAGAGCATATAAAGTGAAAATCTTGAGCAAAATCTTAAAGAGTACGTGTACTATTACTCGGTAGCATAACCTAACCGCTCTGCCAGAGGCATTATCCCCAACAAACTCAGACCAAAGACCCAACCCTGCAGTCCACCTTCACAAATCAATATAAGATATTCAATCTAAAGTGCCGGAAAGTTAAGAATTGTTTGAAGTCCAACTCACAAGATGACCAGTCAACTTCTGTACAAGAATTGCAAGAGGCCCAAAAGGCATAAGCAAGTTGAGTTTGTTAGAAAAGACTACAACTTGTATGCTCCTGTAAATCATACCCGCCAACGTTTCATGATGGACAGTCCGAGATTCTCCAGAATGTGATCCATGTACATCCATCAGACTCGATTCTGACGGGTGAAAATTTATTTCGGAGTCAAAAGGAACTTCATCGTCTGTCCTATACATTGCTCTTCCATTCGGACTACCCATCTGTGACACAAACAGTGGACATTGTCTAGATTTTAGACAAGTCGTTGACTGAATGCTTCATCATACCACTATCTTTACACAAGTATTTCCAACAATATATTTGTTTGGTAACTGACAAGTTGATTATTTACAAAATGTTTGAAGGGAAACATTCATTAAAACAAAATAAAAAGGGGAAAATTTACAATCAAACATTATTGAACTTGAATTTGAAAAAGAAAAAGAAAAGTATCTGCCACATTTGAATTTATAATGAAATGTGTCTTTTTTCCAACCACCAAGTAAGGCTCTTACAGAGAGGATTCACAAACCATCATTTTTCCAATGAAAAGCACAAACTGTTAATAGGCATTGTCATACAACTTGAATATCCAAAAATGCATAAATAGAGAAGTTCTTACTTCTTACAAAAACAAAATAAAACATTCATAAACACCAACAAACTACGGAAACTCCTATTTGACTACAAATTGTGGTAACATAAATTAAAAATACTAACCCTATTGAAAATTTAAAAGAAATTTACAAAGTATATGCCACAATGGGGAAAAGATCACACCTTGCAAGTCTCAGACAAATCATCTAAGAATCCGGATGCACTGCAATGAAGAGATTGAATATTAGGGGAGAAAAATAAAACATATATATATATATATATATATATATATATATATATATATATATATATATATATATATATATATATATATATATAAGTTGCTAGGCAAAAAGAATTAAATACTAACATTCAAAGACAAGACATGACAGAGAAAAAAAAAATTAATTCATCAAATTTTAAGAGTCCAATCCAAGTACTTACACACGAGTAGGTTTCACTTCAATTGGAGTCTCCATTTTTTTGTATAACTCAAATGGGCATAAAGTAACCAAATTGCCACCAGAATAATTATTATGGCAGTAATTATTTCAGTTTTGTGTGGAAAGAGTGAAAGAGAAAACAAGTGTTTTTTTTTTTGTGTTGGGTGAGTTTCAGTTTCAGTTTTGCTGTGCATTTTAGGTTTGGCTCAAATGTCTTCTGCGGCCGTTTTCTTTCTTAACAGTTAGTTAACACGCATTTCTCATTTTTTGTATTGGTCGTTGTCATTAGTTTTGTTTTGTCAACTGAAAACGATTTTAGGACACTGCATCATCATTGGTTTCATGTTGATTCCAAACCTTGATTTAACTTTGACTTTTTGCCATGGTAAAACCTGGATGGAGGAAAAATATATACTAATTCCGTTATTATTTATAAAACATAATCAACAAAAAAATTTAATTTTTGTTGACTTATTATAAGATTTTATTTATTTATTTTTTGTTATGTATGAATTAATTTTTTATTAAAACATCACTTTAAATTCTCTCCTCTGAAAATTGAAGAATATGGATAGGTTTCCAATAAAATTAAGAATAAATTTTAAAAGTATTATAATTATAGACAAATTTAATATTAATAATCAAATTAAATAACTTTTTTTATTACTCTTATTATATTGGGGTTTTAGGAATAGAATGATTTTTTTTGTAGGGACTAGGAAGAAATGAATGTAAATTTTTTTGGTAGAAGAATAGTTTTTTATTAAATCACAACAAAAAGATTAGAACTTGTATATATTACCCAAACTCTCTACCATTAAGCAATATTCTAGTGGTGTAGAAATAATAGAATAAGACAATATGCAATAGGGGGTGTATTGGATTAAGATTTCAAAGGATTTTAAAAGACTTTTTTATGATTAAAAAGTCTTGTGGTATTCAATCAAGACTTTTATAAAATATAAACAAATCTTGTGGTATTCAATTAAGACAATAAAGATTTTTTTTTCAGGGCAACAAAATCTGTTGGTATTCAATTGAGATTTCTTACCACTTTTAAAATGTCTTTTGGTATTCAAAAGTAAATAGATTGTGATGGATTCTTTTATGGAATGGATTTTGAGAGACTTTTTAGTTAGAAATACACATAAAATACTCCTCCAACAATCTCACCCAAACCCTTGAGACTTTTCATAATCTTCCAAAGACTTTTTCTTCTCCTGCCGAACAAGACACAAACCACTACCAGGTTCATTCTCTTACAACTTTTCAATCAATTTTACCTATTTTTTTAATGGCAATCGATAGTCAATATTGTTCATACTATATGTATATTACGCAAATCAAAAGAAAAGGGTGTTGTATATGCTTCAAGATTTCGTATTCATATTGTTTTCAACGTCCAGGCAATGAATATGCATCAAAAGAATGGCAATTGATATGCATCAAGATTTCATATTGCTTTTTTTTAGTACTGTATATGCAAATCAAAATAAAAAACTCTTTTTTTTTCTGTTTCTTCAACTTGTTTTTTTACAACGTCCATTATTATTATTATTATTATTTTCTTGTGTTATTATTAAAATGTTAATTATTAATGTGTTATTATTATTTTTTTGACAGCGTGTTATTATTATTATTATTGTGTTAATAATTTTTTAATTGTTATTGTGTTATTATTATTGTTATTTTGTTAATAGTTTTTTTTTTAAATGATTTTATGATATATGAGTATTATTTTTATGGAAAATGCTAACATGTGCCCTTAAGACACTTGTTAGTGTATTATGTATAGAAATTTTGTATTGAAAGTTGTGCAATTTACTTTTTTAAAAGTAAAAAATTGTTGTTTTTAAGACATAGTTGTGCAGAGCTTGTGTTGGCATGTGCAGCACTTCATAATTTTCTTCGCAAAGAATGTCGTTCTGATGAATTTCCAATGGAACCTACTGACGAGTCTTCATCTTCATCTTCAGTGTTACCAAATTACGAAGACAATGATCATGAACCCATTGTTCAAACACAAGAGCAGGAACGAGAAGATGCTAATATATGGAGGACTAATATAGGTTCAGATATGTGGAGAAATGCTAATAATTAGGCGAACATGAAGTGAGAATCACTTTGTTATTATTTTTTTAGGCAATAATGACTTTGTTATTAAAAGGTTTAAAATTTCTATCGTTTTTATTTTCTTTATTCAAACATTATAATTTATTTATCATCTTTTTCATTCACTTTTGTAACTTCCGTTATTTTTTTGTTTAAAATGTATTAATCTTTCAAAATCTTAAAAATCCATAAAGTACTTTGAAATCTTAAAAATCTGTGTTAGAAATCCATTAAAATCTTGGGTTAAGAATCCTGATTGTAAAAAGTCTTTTAAAAAAAATCTTTTAAAATCCCACAAAATCAATACAATCCCACATAATCTTTTAAAATCTTCAAGATTGTTTTTGTCAAAATATTCTCTCAAAATTCCAATCCAAAAATCGTGTACCGCTGCTTAGCTGTATCAGTTTCCTTAATTATGATCTATAGATTGTTCAAAGTTTCTTTATTATTGTATTGATTGACTTTATATTATTGACCATTTTATATTTTATAAATTAATTACACTATTAAATTAATATTCAAATATTTACTTAACATTAATTTGATTTTTGAAAAATTATAATATTTAATAAGTATTTTGGAAAGAAAAAAAATAGATTTTAGACAATAAGAACTGTTATTATACTATAAGGAACTGACTTGGTGTTCCAAAATCCTGAAAGATCAAATTGATCATGAGTGAAAGAATTGTTATACATATTATAATGATAAAATAAGAATGAAAATATTAAATTTGTAAAATTGAGATAAAAATATATTTACTCCCCTCTTCGAAAAAGAATTGAATCATAATTTATACTTTGAACTTATGCAAATGTATAATAATAAAGTAATTGTAATAACAATTTTTATATTGGAAAATATTATTTTGTAATAAAATAATATTTCATAATTTTATTTTACTGGCATTATTAATTTTTATCATAATAATTATATGTATTTGCATGTGTGTCACAAGAGAAAACAAATAATTGGTTAATAGTCTTTCTAGCCTCTGAAATTTAAGACTATAAGTTTTTGTCCTTGTATTCTTTCAAATACCCAAATTTTAATTTCTAAAATCATAAGTTTTCATCTGCTACAATGTTAGTTTTAGGGATTGAAATTGGTTATTGAGACAAAAAAAAATCGTAAAAGTCAGAAATAAAAAAACATTTTTCAAAAACTAAAAACACCATTAACCCATAAAAAATTATTTAAAGTAATATTTAGCTCAACTATTTTAGGCTTAAAAGCTACTTGGGGTAGGCAATGTATGTATTGAAGGAACATCTATCTATATAGATTACAATATATTGAATATAAATAGATGAAATAGTTTATTAAACCAAATAAACATTATACCCTCAGCAGCTTGTTTGGTTAATCTTATTCAAACATAAAACACTTTTAATTGGAATTGCTCTAGACCTGTCACCTTTGGAGCCCAATATTGGATTTTGCTTCTATACTTTTTTTTTCAGGGAATTTCTATTCTCATCTCCTTGTTTTCCTTTCTCCCCCAGATTTTTCAAAAAACTGTAAAGTGACACAATTACCTCTCCTCATTTCCCTACACTGGCCTTCCCTTTCCCTTCTCCCTTGTACCTTTGGCATTTGGTTGCAACGAAAACATAATTCATGGAAGGAAGACATTTATCTTACTGGCTTATGAAAAGGAAGAAAATATAAATAATATGAAGTTAACTTGTAAATTGACTGAAACCGAAAAATATGAACATCCCTTTAAATCAAACACTTTTGTGGCATACCTTGTATGGTAGCCTTTTCCACTAATACTTTTGGTGTCTCTAGACAAATTTCAATTCATTTGACTTTTCTTGTTATAGGTGCGACTTCAGAAAGGAATGAACCCTCCATTTTCTTTGTGATTATCATTTATCTCGGCGTGTGTGGAAACAACAACTAAAGCTTGATTTAGGAAAAGACTTGTCACTTCAGATTGTAACCAATGGTTGTATAGCATTCATGGACCTCTTTTTGCTAGCTGCTACTTGCTGGACTCTTTGGGAGGCCAAGGAATTCATCAATTTTCCAAGATAAAATCTTGAGATGTCTTTCTTGTTAACTACTCCTTGTACAAGTCCTTACACGTGGTAAGACCAATCTCTTTAGTAGTGTAGTGACCACAGAAATAGGTATAATTGGTAAGGGCTAGCTAATTACTAACATTCCATATCTCTCTTTCACAACTCACGTACGTAACGGGGTGACATTATGCATCAAAAATTAAAATGAAGAGTAATAAAGAGATTACTACGGAATTTTGTCTTGGATCAGAATTCATATATTATAATTTTGAAAAATTATTAAAATGGAATCTAATGTGGGATTACTTTAAATTATTTTTAACGTAGAGAGTGTATAATATGAGAGATTTAACTCAACTTCAAAAGGTAGTTCAAGAAATAAAGATTGTCCCTCATTTATATATTTTAAAGTGGAATTATTTTTAATCGATGTGTAACTTGGATTATTTTCAATAAGAAAGAAAAAAGTTGTAGATTTATTTAAGACTTGGGACAAGTGATGCCGGCTCATGCCACAGCTCACAGCTTTGGTGAATGGTCGTGTACAAGACTCGTGCTACACCTCCCCAATTAGAATTTACATTTCAAATTCACTATTTGATTTCACATATAATATAGCGTTGCTATGAAATAATAAAATTACTATATGTTAATAATGTTATTAACATCACTTCTCAATAAAAACTTTTTTATTTATAATTTTCTAAGGATCTTGCCGGTTAATACTTATCTTCTCACAATCTATATCATCATATCATACTCATGCATGCTTAGTTTCCAGAAGTTCTAATGTGTTTAACTTTAACTTAATTAATTTCTTTTGGCATTAAAAATTAAACTTTTTATATTTTTTTAATACCCCCCCCCCCCCCCCTTCTAATATAGACTTTTGGTTGAGATTGTATAGTCAACAATAATTTAAGATTAATTCCATCAAAATTAATTTTACCTAACTTTAATTTTTCCTGTACTATAACATGCATTTTTCGTCAATTAGCTAGTTAGGATTAAGTGCGTGTCAATTAATGCACCAAAAAAAAAAATGCGAGTCAATTAACAAACCAAAAGATGAGAGGGAGAGCACCACTATGAGTCTATGCATGACAGATCATTATCCAACCTATTCGAACTCCAAGAGTTCAATGCCTTCATTTTCCCTTAAATAAAATAAGAGTAGGCAGGTATGTTATCTCCTTTAACAATAATTTTAAAATGTTAGCCATATATATTTTTTAA